>NW_024962263.1:24007684-24056480 GCF_019238085.1 Lagopus leucura
AAAAAAAAAAAAAAAAAAAAAAAAAAAAAAAACCCACAAAACAAAAACAGGAATGGAAGGAATAGAAAATGTGAGAAGTTTCTCTGTGTGAAGAAAGATTGAAAATCTCAGGTAAGAGAGAAAACAGGCTATCTCCATTGGTGATAGAATAAGGAACAGTATGTAATATGTAGAAAATAAAGATCAGATGTTTTCATTAACCATTTCTCAGGGTAGCAGCTTACACTATTATTACTTCCGAAACAGTTTCAGGAAAGCTCGTCTCCTGGTACTATGTAACAGGGGATGTTATATGAATGCAGTTACAAGTACTGTTTGCAGTGTGCAAATCTGAAATCTTTTTGTGCACTTTTATTCTATCCTGAAGATACTGCTTACTTCAATCTCGCAACAGTGCACGCTGGTGCTAAAATTGCTTTGAATGCAGATATAGCACAGGAATGATTTTGCAGATCAACTTTCTTTATAATCTCAGGTTTATGCTCTGGGGTTATTGCCGGGTGACTTAATTGCAGCCTTTCAATACCTAAAGGAAGCCTACAAGTAGGACAGGGATCAACTCTTCAAAAGGGTTGGTAACTACAGGACAAGGGGAAATGGTTTTAAGTTGGGGGGGGGGGGGGGGCGCGATTTAGATTGGATGTCAGGGGGAAGTTCTTTACAGAAAGAGTGTTGAGGTGCTGGAACAGGCTGCCTGGAGAGGTTGTGGATGTCCTGTCCCCAGAGGTGTTCAAGGCCAGGCTGGATGGGCCTGGGCAGCCTTGGTCTAGTATTAAATGTGGAGGTTGGTGGCCCTGTGTGTGGCAGGGGGTTGGAGATTCATGATCCTTGAGGTCTCTTCCGACCCCGGCCATTCTGTGATTCTTGATTCTGAATCTTACTTTAAGTGAACTGATACTATCTGTGGACTGAAACTTTGGTAATTTATGTAGTTTGTAAATTGATGGTTTAGATAAATAAGTGTACTTGGCTGTTAGGAAACTACAAGAGAAGAGCAATTTGCATTTTTATGCTAATTTTTTTCTTTCTTGAAATGAAATGTTGATGTTTTAGAAAAGTTGTTAAGGTGATGGCTAAGATGCAGATAAATTAAACCCCAGTCAGTCATGCATATGTCTCCTCATTGTAGGAGTCTCTAATTTTTATTTCTCTCTAGGAAAAACGCCTACCGTGTAGTAGGCCTTGTGATGGTCTTAGAGACTCACAGTTACTTGTGTTTCTCTAAACTTGATTTTGGGGTTTGAAATTTTTGAGGCAAATGAGAATCAAAGCCACTTTGAAATCACATTTGTGTTTACTGAATAAAAGAAATCTGCTACACAGCTGTGTATTTGAATATAGAAAATGCAGATTGACTTCTTGTAAGAAATAAGATGCGTCAAGACCATTGTTACCGTGCATTATGATAGTTTAACATAAATTATGAATGAGAAGGGATTGAGATGCAGCTATGCATTCAAAATCCAGCTTCGGTACAGTTTTTTTCCACAACTGTAAACAAATAAAAAATCATTATGTGCTGATGCTGAAGATGCTGACATGGCCAATGTTTTTTGGCTTTGGGCATATTACAGTTATGGAGCACCATAGGCAACAAATACTAAGGCGAAACACAGAACACACCAGATACTTTCTCATTAGACTGATTTGGCTGCCTGAAATCCTAACTTTGAAAATGACTTCCTTTCCATCAGGTAACATTTTTTTTTCCCCTGTGATTTCTTCTCCTTTGGTAGTCAATTCTGGGGGCAGGACAGCCTGGGTCTTGCAGGGTCTAGTGCTAGAGGACTGAGGCAGCTCAGGAAGTTGGTGTCTTCTGAGGCAGCTGGCCGACCCACCAACAGTGGGTCAACAATTTTTTCCTTCTTCAGCTCTCCTGCACTGTTCCCACTGTATTTGTTTTGATGTTCAATACCAGGCTCAGGGATTTATACCATCCTCAGAATTTCTTTCCTTGAAGTTTCCTTGAAGGCTGAAGAACAATTGACAGCTTTAACTGATTATGGGGTCCAATTTGTCTTGTTTCAAGTATCACCATGAAGTAACTCTATAGTTCTGGAATTGCTACTTCACCAGTGAGTCTTACTGTTCATCAGCCTCTACCCAGTCTAACTAGCATATGGTGGCCTTCTATCAGTACATAAGGTTTGGGTAAATTCTTAAGATGTCTTGAACTTGATTTGTTGGATATCAGTGAATTAAGTTTTAATCTAATTTGGAGTTGAACCTGCTTTGGGTTAGATGCTGATCCAAGTCATCAGTACAAGCAATGTATACTTTAATCCTATTGTATGAGCAGTGGCTGTTGCCTATGTGGAACCTTGTGGTACAATTAAGAGATGATGAGATACGTGTGATCATTTGCTGATGGCATAGTGTCTACCCTTGGATATTTCTAACTATCTTTGAGGAAATCCTGAGTAATCAGCCACATATATATATATATATATATATATATATATATATATATATATATATATATATGTTTAATCTTGAGCTATTTCTTTAGCATTCTACCAATACCCAGTTATTTCTGATACAGTATATAAAAATCAATAGGGAATCTACAATAAAAATATAACTGCAGTGTTTTCAGTATAATGGATATATTCAGCTGTATGCTTACTTTGCATAGTGGATCCAGCACAAAGTAAAAATCTCAGGTTTCCTTTTATGAAGATGTTGGATAGACTGAGGTTGAGATGGCTGATGGCTGGTAGCTGATTCCTACCAGTACAAATTGTAGGAATCTATCAGGAGAGATGACTCTGAATTCAAATTATGAAACAAATCAGTTAGTTGAGTATGTATTTCTGAAGTCATGTTGAATGGAGAGATAATGATCATATTGGAGATAACAGGTTAGATGAGAACATATTTCCTGCTAAAACAATGTGTGAACTTTACTTAGAAGCTGACTGTCTGGATTGATGAAACATCTCCAGGGGTGTTTTCATTTACTTTGTGTAAAAAAAAACTAGTTTCTTGTTTACAATGCTTGTTTATTAAGCGGTAATATTCTGCAGTAGACAGTAATTAATAGTATTCAGGGAAAAAAACAAAAACTTACATCAGAGTAAATTTCAACTCCAGTGAAATTGCCTAGTGAGACAGGGTAAGTAATGGCATTTTACTGTCCTCCTGGTTGGGTCTTATTAACAGGTCTTTTTCTTCATTTTTTGCAAAGGTAGTAAAACACAGTAGCTCTTTTTCTCTGACAGGTAGACTAAAATGAGATCTTGGTGTGACACTTTCTTCACTACAATGAAATCTCTGAGAGGTTACTGGCAGAAGCAGTGTGTCAAACTATCGAGATATTTCTGCTTAGTTTTTTTTTTGTTTTTTTTTTAGTTTCCTAACTAGCAGGAGATACCTTACACATCACAATAACAAGTCAGCAGTATTTCTACTTTTGAGTTACTCTTTTTTTTTTCTGTATATGAAAATATTGGTGCTAAGGAAATTCAGTACTGCTCTTTTCCATTGAAAAGACATCTTTCTATGCAAATGTTTCTGTGTATTTTCTTAGGATTCTCTGGGCATATATATTCAGTGAAGCCTGTTTCTATAATTTTTGTGCAATGGAATTTTATCTGCTTACAGAACTTTGAGTATCTGGTTTTCAGCTTCTCTATCCTATTAGTACACCCTGTAATGCTTTTGCATGACAGCATAGGAACATACTGAATATCTGCCAGTAAAATTTCTAGGGTAAATTCCATGGGCATTGATAATAGATTTTGACTGTACTACAGCTGACTATGGGAGAAGTTAACTGTGCAGATCAACATCCTATGGTAAATGAGATACAGTGTTGTAGATAAGACTCAATTTTATGTGAGTGTCTTTAGTTTATGTGGCTATTATATGATTTTATGTGAGTGTTTTAGTTTATGTGGCTATGATAGAAAAAAATTCTCCAATCCAGAAAGCAAAATTTGCCACAAGAACTTACAGAGTGCATTGTTTCCTGTATCTTTGTGCTCTTTCACCATCTTACTAGTTTGCATAGTCAGTGGCAATTCCCACTCACTGTTGAAGAATATTAGTAAATATGTGGAAGGTTACTAGGTAAGGGCACTCAGGAGCACTGATGTTCTACCTCAGTGCCTGGATCCAATATCTGGCATTATAAACAGCTTGAGACGAACTACATGAATAACATAGTTGTATCCATCCCTATAATTCACTGTGGGCCAAGACAGTGTTTCCTTGATGAATATTCAACATATCTAGTAGCTATGAAATGCTTAATAGCGTTCCATTCTCTCTACCCAGTTCAGCCTTGGGATCAGCAGAAGCCCTCTGCCTGTTAATTCTTAGCTCTGCCTGTCCTCAATCATTTTTTTTCCTCCTGATAATGGTAGTTGATATAGTGAAGCAAACATCCAAGACCTGTGGTCCTAGCACGTGCTCTGAATGGTAATAGTAGGATACTAACCATAAGGAGGAGACACACAGGGAGTTACCTTTCCCAGGCTGAGCTGTGTAGAGGGAAGTCTTTTAGAAACTCTCAGCCCAGAGGCAAATGAAGGATCTGTTTCTTCCCTTGGAGCTGATAGATCCTTACATCCACTAAGAACAGATGCAGACATTTTTATTTCAATGCAAGATATTTTTAAGCATTGCAAAACATCATCCACTTATCACATGCTTTTGAACACCTTGCATCAGTCAGCTTGCTGACCTGTTTACTTATTCGTCCTGGTTAAGAGTAGGGTATTATTTGGATTTAAAAGCCTCTTATAATTGCATAAATCACTAGATGGAAAATGGAAGGATGGATAAACACAAGAAATGGAAAAATTCCTAAACAACAAAAAAGAGACATGCTTGTGTTTATACTGCTAAGAAGTAATAAAATTATCTGAAATGAAAGCTTATTTGGTAAGGAGAAGTTATAAGGCTCATTGCCTATGGACCATTAAAGATCCATCATTGGTGTTGTAAGCTCAGGTCATACAATATTTCAGAAAGACAGAATACAAGAGGGAGACAAACCCTAGTGATTTTCATTAGATGTGTATAATTAAAATAATAAAGTGAACAAATCTATTATGGTTTGCATTAGCACAGAGAAAGACTAATGGCCAAAATCAGAGATTAGTCTGAAGGAGTCTAAACTGTTGTAATTTACAGCTTACATAAAATCTCCCCTGGAGATCTGATCCATCATTTATTTGGAATCCTTTTATTCTAGCTGTGCAAAGGAGTCCTTAATTCTGGATGTGAAGTGTATTGTTGGCTCTGAGTCCCCCATAATAATGCCTGTGGCACAGAAGTCAGAACAGAAATTGCTGGAGCATTACTGTGTTTCTTGTATCTCCTGTTTGCAGCATCCTGGGCTAGAAAATTGGGCTTGTGTCACTGAGTAATCTCAATGGGTACATTTGCCCTGTGGCTCATCCAAAGGGATATTTGTGCTATAAGTCACTCTTGGAGATAATGAAAAAATAAATGCTGAAGTAAAATTTAAATTATATTCAGTAAAAAGTGAAATGATAAGTATCTACCAAGAGAATAAAATTGGAATGGAAGAGATGTGGCCTCTAGATCACATCTTGGATTCAGGACATTATTAGTATTGTTTTATGTAAGATCAAAAAGCACCTGACATTTCCCAGTGGACTGAAATAAACTTGAGTAAAATATGAAGGACTCAGAAATGAATATCCTAGTTTATATAAATATCTATTCAATGTTCCTGACTAAACATAGTATAAAATCACTAGGCCTGTTTACACAAGAATTAAAGTCAACAACTATGTGAGAAGTGTAAGCAACAACAGTAGAAGACATAAATAATTAAAAGAACTTGAAGATACTAAATACAATAAAAATAACTCTATGCCAATAGGACTAAAATTAGACCTATATCCATGACTTTTTATGCGACAAAACTGAAAATTCACTGAAGAAAGAAGAAATGAAAAAATCAGATGTGGGGATCAGAAAAGATGATGAAGATAATGATAAGGCAGACAATTGCTCGGATGTTTCCCCTGTTATTTTTGCTGGAAAGATCAGGAAAGATATTTCATCTGATGTTGTTTGTGTATGCAGTATTCTGAATGATTTTGTAGTTGGTAAGCAGTGAAATGCTTCATAGAACTATTGTTAGGATACAGCAGGTTAAAGTAACAAGATAACAGTAAAAATAAGCCAAATATTGTGAAAGTTTCCTGTTCTTTTGTATGTCATAGTAAATTAGATCTCTAATGGAGTATCATAGCAGAGTTTTATTCAAGTTTATATGTCTGGTGGATCTGATTGGAGTTTAAACTCCTCATTTCCACACCAAGAGAGAATTCTAATCTGGTGGCGTTGGGGAAGGCTGAAGCTGGCTTCTCTGGTGTTTTACAGTGATTACTGTTGCAAATAAGTGTGTTTTCTGAGGAAAGGTAAGACAGATTTAGACAGTGTTTTGTCTTCATGCTGGTGCAAATGAAAAATGCATTTCCCAGAAAGCTTGCTAAGTTTGAAAGAGTGTTGAGAGCAATACTGAAAGACAGGAAGTCTTCCAGTGGAACAGAGAACATAAGGAAGAGGGGAAAAAAGTAGTGTCAGCTTGTTTTAATGATTCACATGACTGGCCCTCGTGTGAACTCATGTATTGGTAGGAGGAAAAAAAAACAACAATGCTTTCTCTTACTCTCTCTATAAAAAAAAAAACCCTCATGAGGAAAGGTCTACTTGTGCCTACGGCTGTCTCTGTTCCTTGGGCTAATGGAGAACCACAACTGCCCTTCACCACATCAGATTTTAAATCCTAAGCATGCAAAGCACTTCCTCTATTTGCATCACCTGTGCAGTTATCTCCTCTGACAGATGATACAAACGGAGAACAAAGGCTGTTTTTTATTGCATATATTGATACAACATCTTTCATTTGGGGACTGACATTTTGTGACAGGCTGGCAATACTACAGTTCAGATGGGGTACGTGAAGTTTATGTAGAAGTAGTAAATATTTTCCAGGCACAATGTCTGAGATTGTCACAATTTAACAAACGTTTACTTGAGCAAGAGGCCAAGTGGGATATTGAACTGTGCCAAAAAACTAACTTTATGCACAACTCTAAACCTCTAGACAAAATAGTCATGTATTTTTTTCCTGAGGCAAAGCAGAAGCAATGTATGGGTAGATTTTATTATTATTATTAAACTTTGATTTATGAATTTTAACATTAAAAAACAGCACTTTCAAGTAGATTGATCTTGAAATAAGCAAATGTGTTGTCATTTATCCATATGCTTAATGGTATGCTACTTATAATTGTAATGATTGTTTGCTGTGCATGGTTTCAAATAAAGAAAAAAAATGCACAGATGTTTTTCTTATTTAAGTGCATTAAAATGCATGCAGAATGTTTAGAAATGCAAATCCTTTAAATCAACAACTTGACAAAATTAGGCTTTGTTCCAAGTTGTTGTAATAAGGCCTTTTGCATATAAATAAAAGAGTGTGTTACAGAGAGAGAGAATAAGTCATCTGCAGAACAGCATTCAAGACAACTGGAATCTGAAAAGGGTGAAAACACAGGACTTTTGTAGTACTGAGTGGTTAGCAGGTTTGGAGAAGTAAATTCTCTGCAGTTATTTCTGTAGGTGATTGTATGGCAGCAGAATTATGTTGATGCATTTACCCTGCTGTAGTAGCATGGAAGGAATTTCCTCCATTAATATCTTAGTGCAAGAAGTCATATTGCATTGTTTTTATTTATGGCATTATTAGCTCAGTTAATACTATTGTGCCCCCTCTTAATCCTCTCATTTATACTGTTATACCAGTTTCTCTTGAATTTGAGGAAAAGCAGATGTTTTCCATGGGAACAGATGTTAAACTACTGCCAACTGTTTTGAAATGATCAAACCATACACACTTGAGAACATGTAGATGATCAGCCTAGTGATAGGCTACTTACTGCTTATGGTAGAAATATTTACTCTCCTGGAAAATGCAGAAGGATACTAAAGTCTCACTAAATATAAATCTCAGGTGGTTATCTCCTGTAATGAAAGGTAGATTTGAGGATGCCAATGAGAAAAGTCTTTAGGAAAAATCTGAGACAAGTAAGAAATGTGAGAATTATTCTTGGTAGAGGAAGCAACAGAAAGAAGGAAGGCTACAAAGAATAGGAAATGAGCGATTTGAGGGTGGAGGTAAGGTTTTGATCACCAAATTACCTTGTTTTTATTGACCACTCCAGTTTTGTTGTATGATGTCTCATCTTTCCACGACTATAAAGGTAATGTTCTGTACAGGAAATCTAATATGTAAGTAAAATAATATTGATGAAGCCAAACTACATGGGAGTTTAGTCACTACGTGATGTGGAATGCTACAATGGTTCTTGTGCCAGGGGTTTTGTGGTTTGGTAGTTTAGGTGGATGAGGCACTTAGCAAGAAATATCTGCAGTTGTGTTGTGGATCAATGGGATCTTTGCTAGCTCAGCAGCCTATCTGTTAGCTGTGAAGTTGGATTTAAGAAGGTTTCATTTGATTTTTCCCTACTTTTCTCTTTT
This sequence comes from Lagopus leucura, assembly GCF_019238085.1. Taxonomy (NCBI): domain Eukaryota; kingdom Metazoa; phylum Chordata; class Aves; order Galliformes; family Phasianidae; genus Lagopus; species Lagopus leucura. The sequence goes on from NW_024962263.1 coordinate 24,016,211, forward strand.
TATGGTTGAGTAACTGAAATAATGAGGACAGTTACTCAGGAGATACTAGTACAATTCCCAAGTCTCTCAGGCAGAGTAATGAATATTCTTTGCTGCTGCAAACATAAAAAGTGGAAAGACACCAGAAAAATATGCAGTGAGGAAAGGCTTCCATAAAAGACTTTTTGGTAATACAAATCAGGTGAAATAGGCAGTTATCTGTTTATCTGCAGCTGGCAGTTCTCTAGTCAGATTGTTTTAATCATCCTATTCTAGCTGACAGTCATAGTAACACTGGATGACACCATTTAGTGTTATTACAAACAGCACAGCAATTAGTCTTTACCTGAATATATGAAAAATAGAGCCTAGAAGAAATGCTTTCTGTCTGTTTTGGTGACTTTTTGGTGACTTTTTTTTTTTTTAAAGATTTAATCTCAGACGTGGTTACTGTTGTATTGCTGTTTCTGATATTTACTGCTAAAATCAGAGACAAATGCTGCAGCGTAGAACTAATATGTTAGTACGGAGATTAACAAAATATTTTTTTGTAACACATTATGGTAACTTTCCTGAGATTCAAATAGCTACAGGGGACAGAATTTCCTCTACGTTCTCCAAAGAACAGAATTATTCTGTGGAATGACTGATAAGTGTAATGATATACTGATTTTGTTAGAGCAGGTGTAGGATAGATAGGCCCAGGAAGAGTGAAGACAAGAACGCAAATTTTGTTTTATATCGTGGTTTTGTTTTACCTATCTGTAATAAATTCCTATTGGTACAAATAAAAGTGACACTTATTTCTAAGCAATTGTATTTTATATCCAGTTTGCTCTCATGGGGTAAGGTTCAGAGGAATGGAAAGAGATCAAAATTTTGACAAAGCAAGTCTGTGTTTAAAAATAAATAAATAAATAAATAAATAAAGCATGTACCAATGAGACATCAGCTTCTTTCCTTCCCTACCTGGGCATACGCTTTTCCAGTGGGATCAGTTCTTTGTTCACTGTAACAAAGTATCTGAATGTATATTTACATGCACATTTGCATGCAAGTTAGAACTTGAGCTTGGGAGGTAGACATTTTTACTCAGTAAAGTTTGAGCTTTGTCTACTGTAGAAAGAGATAAAATAACGTGAGGCCAGTGAGCAGTGACAGATGAGTACTTAACTGTGAATAAAATGCTCCAGGAATTGCAGTTGGATAAACAGCTATACTAAGTAGTACCAAAAGATTGTTTCACTCTTATCCTGTTTGTAACAGTGGTTGGGAAAAATGTTATTAGGCAGGAAAACTTCCCTTAATTTTCCTCTGCTCTGCTGAACTACATGTTATCTTCAACTATTCAGTATTTATAAATGATGTTCTTCCTGAGTCTTGAATCTGTAAGATGCAGGGTGTCTTGCAATACAATTTTTTGCCATACAGTTTCATGAGAAATTTCCTCCTAGTGTTGGATTTGAGCTTGGCTTCTACCTTCTTCTTGATTCTTGTCCAGTGAGAGCTGGACTCTAGTGCCATTCTCCTTGCAACCTCTAATTGAAAAGGATCTCTTTCGTATTGTCCTCTCTTGTTTTTTGCCTGGTTGAGTCCCAGTTCAATTCTTCCTCATGCACCTTGTAGCCTTTATGCACTTTGTAGCCCTTCTGTGAACCTCTCAGTTTTAGTCTTATGAGTGGGTGTATAGATCAAATATTCCTCTTCTGCTATCTGGTTTCTTGGAGTTTTATTGTCAGTGTTAAACTGTGTTTTGCTTCTCCTGGCATCTCCTCTAAGTGACAGTCTGGCATTTCCTATGGAACTATTTTCTATTCTTCATGAGTCAGAGAATTTCCATGGCTTTCTTTATAAGCTGTACAGTCTTATGTAAAACTTGGCTTTTCTTACTTTTCAGTTCACTTTTAACTTTCTTGTCGTTATAGACCAGCAACCTAATTCACTTATGGTTTAAATGAAATCCACCCTTCCTCTTAGGCTTCCTTTTACTTCAGAAGAGCTTTAAGTTCCATTGTAATATTTTATGGGAAATGGACTATGATATGAAATACGTTTGTATTAACCATTCTCTGAAAATATGTAAACAAAAAGCACGGTAAATGTTTTAAAATGTAGCAGGGAGTAGAATAGAAATAGAATAGAAATTTGATTTTGTTGTTGTTCAGATATTTTTATTTCAGAATTAGATGATTAATCTATCCTTTATGTAACTCAACCAGAGAATGGTTGAGACAAATTTTACACAGGAGTTACTGACAGTACCTGAGACTTCAATTCTCTCCAGAAAAATCTGAGAATTAGATGAGAAAATTCACTGTAGCCTTCAATGCTATTTTCATGATGTATGAGTCTTGCTCGTAAGAAAAATTTTAAAAAAGTTAAATAATAACCTTACCTTTCAAAGAACTATACTTTCTGACTATTAAAAGAAGTAGTTCAATTACAAGCAGTTCTGCAGTAGAATATATTGATTATTATTTTTTTTTAATTTGCTTTTTATGTAACACAACATATAACAACATTTTCACTCTGAATACCCTTTATTTTTAATGGGAGAATCACAGAATCATAGAATCACCCGGGTTGGAAGGGACCTCAAGGATCATGTAGTTCCAACCCCCCTGCCTAGCAGGGCCACCAAACATACACATTCAGATCAGGTTGCCCAGGACCCCGTCCAACCTGGCCTTGAACACGTCCAAGGACGGGGCATCCACAACCTCCCTGGGCAGCCCGTTCCAGGGCCTAACCACTCTCCTAGTAAAGAACTTCCCCCTAACATCCAACCTAAATCTTCCCTCCTTCAACTTGGATCCATTTCCCCTAGTCCTGCTGTTGTCAGCCCTTTTGAAGAGTTTACTCCCCTCCTGGGTGTAGGTTCCCTTCAGGTATTGATAGGCTGCAATGAGGTCACCCCACAGCCTTCTCTTCTCCAGGCTGAACAAAGAAGAAAAGTCTCTTTCATGCAAGTTAGTGGAAGGCCTTTTTAGATACCAGTTTCCCAGTCTGATGGTGAGCTAAAATGTAAAGAAAATGTGGTATAAATATTGTGCTTACACACTGCTCTCCATGATAACAATACTTTCTTGATCAATGAACTCACAAAAATATACTGGCTTTTTATTTGTCAGAAATTAATGGTGAGTCTTTTGACTTTTAAAAAACAAGCTTAGAGTGAACCAGGTTTAAACATTTATTTCACATCAACAAGGTTGCTTACTTGAATTATTTTCATTGTCTAAGTTGGTGTCAGGAAACTCATCCCCTGAGGCTATAGCTGATGGGGGGGAGAAAAGTCTCTTCTAGGTTTATGACTTAGATTAGGAATTTAACATTGACTGATTTGCCCACTGAAGGATACTTCTCTCGTCTACAGCTGGAGTGGAGTGGCTGCTGAGGTTGGGAGTATAAAAACAGTAATGATAAATTACAGTAGTTTTTTTTGACTGAGTTTTATGAGATTTTTCAAGTGTTGTCATTTTTCCTTTACTCTGTATGCGTACAAATAATGACAACATTTTGAACAGAAGATATGACAGAATGTGGAAAGTGAATTTATGAAATAAAGCTTTTGTATGTCAAATGAGCGCTTCTCAGTGTGGAAATCAATCACTGAGAGATAATAAACAAGAAAATAAATAACAAGTCTTTTTTCTTTTCAAAAGAAAATTGCAATTAAACTAAATAATCTTTGGTTTTATTATAGAATTACAATTAAAAAATCTTTCTAAAAAATTTATATTAGGTTAGATTTCTTAATATCTCTCTATACTAATACATTCTAATTTCTTTTTAACTGCTATCTGCTCTTTCTTGTCTGAAGAATCTTTGCCTCAATGCTCAATGTGTTTTATTGTTCTTGCCTATTCAGGCATCCAGAAGGACAGTTGCTAGGATAAATGATGAATGCTCTCCACTCTTTTTTTTTTTTTTTTGTGAGAGAATATAAAGTAATGTAAGTGTATAAATGAAAAGCAACACATGTGTAAGTGTTCCTTATGTCTCATGGTGACACTTCTACAGGAAACAAATGAGACGCTACAAATGTAAGTTGCAACATAAGGTACATGTAAATTCTGAACAAAGATAAGGCCTAAAGTGATAATACAGAATCAAATGTATAGAATTTCTATCCTGTTTAAGTATTTATTGAGACTGCATCTTCTTACTTTTGTCCCATTATGCTACAACTTTTTTTTCCCAAATGGCAAATTATGAATATTTGTAAATGATACAATACAGCCCTAATTTTAAGTACTACAAAACCAAGTAAATAATTTGTCTGAGAATCTGATACATTACCTTAAGTGATGCAATTTGTTTCTCTCTAATTCTAATTTATCCTTTGATGTCAAGAGTTCTTTGACAGAATCAAGTTCCATCTCACAAATTTTTTTTTTTTTTAACTAAGAAAACTTAGAGATAGGAATTCTCAAACGTGTAATTTAAGTACATTGCATTTCTTTTTATATGATTAATCAACAGAATCACAGAATCAGATGTTGGAAAGGACCTTTGGTGACTTCTAATTCAACCCCCCTGCTAAAGCATGTAAAACTTTTACTACAAATCTTAGAAATCACAGTTAAAAAAATATTGTACTTTTGATTATATGTTGTCTCTTCTTAAAAAAAAAATAGACAATAAAAAAAAAAAAGGAACTTATCACTCTTTTCCTTTGATTTTTCTCTTACATTTGATATCTAATAGGAATATATATCACAGAATGAATAGCGCAGCCATAATAGACTTTTTATTATCAAATCCACTTGCCAGTCTTTCTCCACTGTAATTTCCCCAAAATTTCTCTAGGTAAATTAAGAGGTTCCACTACTTGATGAAATGATAAATTTAATAATTTTTTATTTTCTGTTATTCCGAAGTATACAAAATGATTTTTTTGGTTACTCCAGGCCATAAGATCTGAAATCCTTATAGCATTACATGCTTTTTGATGAAATAAATGTTGTCTTTCAACAGTAGTCATTTGGCACTGGGAGATAAGCTAAAATAAAAATAATCAGATGCCATGGCAAAATTACTTAAAGCACTCTTCTTGAATTAAACTCATCTACATGTCTAGTGCCAGAATGCTATTTCTTTTGTATATAATAAGTATTGACTGTCCATACAAAAAAAGCATTCTTCAAAACATATTTTATTCTAATCTGTCATCTTAAAAATATTATCTATACAAACATTAATGATGAAAGGTTTTTTTATCCTTTGTTAATATATATTAAGTGTAACATTAAGCTTAACAGCATGTATTTTCTTGACTGTCTGTTGCTCTAATCTTGAACACCTAATTGAATTATATGTCACTTGAGTTGCATGTACTCTTAGCTTTGGTATATATAAAGCAAAAATATTATCTTAAACTTCTTAGTGTACCCAATCTGTCAGAATTGAAATTACCACACATAACAGTTCTCAGGTCCCAGAGAGTGTGATGTACAGGTATCTTATCCTTACCATCCTATAGTATTCAAACCTCTTAATTTGTTGTTGCAACTTGTCTACGTTCAGAACTGCTAATGAGCCAAAGCACAGTACTGTCAGGTATATATATATATAAAGGTGTTTTAGAAATTCTGTGAAATAGAGGGCTGATTTATAATCCCTTTATGGGCAGTCCACATTAGAAAGGGTACGTGAAATATTCAGTGGTTAAACTGAACAAAATGGGGGGGGGGGGAAGGTTACTTGATATAAGCCGTATTCAAATGAAGATGAACTTTCACTGAGTTAGAACTATTGACTTTTGATTCCATCAGGATATCATGTTAACCAAGACCTGGATGTGTGGTAAATAACCAAGTCCTGCTTGAGTTTTATCTGTTATGGACGTTGAACAGATGTTTCTCCTTCTGTTTCCAGCTGATAGATCCGAACCCATCAGTTGATAGGTAGTCCTACTTCTTCTGAAACATCTTGGAGAGTCTAGGTGGCAGAGGAGATAAAAAAGAAAATAGAGAAACTGTAATGCACAAGCTATTTAATCCTCAGAGTGTTGTTAGGCAGGTTTTCTTAGACTCTGTTTCGCCTCTGGCAAAAAGATAACTCAAAATCTCCATCAATGACAAATGGGTAGAAGTCCACAGATTGCAATACAGCTCAGATCCCATAAACAGGAAATCCTTATTATTCTGGACTCAATAGGTTAAAATACTTCAAAGATCACAGATATATTAAAACCTAAAGTATATTGTCATGTGTAGAGTGCTACAGTAACATGTCTGTATGAGTGCAAGTCTCTGAGTAAGACTGATCACCGTTTATTACCTCTGTGTCCTACTCTCTTGTCCTATACAAGTGCAAAAGTACAGTATTTCATGAGCATCCAAGAATCAACATGCACTTAAGATGCTGTTATCTATGTCTGTTACAGAACAATTTTACAACTCAGAAGCTTTGATACATTTTTAAAAATATACATTTTTAAAAAGCTACCTGCACTCTAACAGATATGCCTTCCTTCTACTTCTTCTGTCAAATGTATATGGCAAATAATATTCATGCAACCTTTGCCTTCCATAGTTTAACTCAGAATATTTATGAACATGTCACTTTTTTCTAGTATGTAGTTCTATAAAAAGTATATCTAACATTTAAAGAAAAGTAAATATTCTTTGGATGTTGTTTCTGAACAAACTGGGCATTGACTGCCCATGTATGGTAAGACAGTCACATAGATGCACTATTAGTAAAACCTTTGACAAAGAAAGTATTAAAAGTGAATAAGGCTTGAAAGAATTTGCTTTAGCATTTACACTGCACTGCACATCTGTAGTTTTCAGTGAATGAGCTATACTTGTGCTTTCCAGAAGAGAAATGGAAATCAACACATGGAGTTGCTTCTATGAAGATCATAGATGGATAAACTGCCTTGGCAACCAGATTTTCATCCATTTCATTTAAGTTCTCTGTGGTCACTTGAAGTTTTGTGCAGAATCAGAGTCAAACTTCTACTTTTGAATCTGCTGAAGAAAGGTGTGCTTATGGTTCTTTATTTGAAGAGCGTATGGATATGATATGATTAAGTTTCATTAGTAGCAACAATGTGAAGAGACTGATTAAATGTACGTGATTCTGTGAGACCAGTGAGAATAAAAGATATAATGAAGATGATATTGAATTAGGAAAATATTCCTTATTCTCTCTCCTTGCCACAGATATTTCCCCAGAGAAACTACTTGTCTTGTTCCTTATAATGAACTGGTAATGTCACCAGTGAAAACTTCAGTTTGAGTCTGACGTGAAATGAAAGATGGGAAATAAATATTTCTGTTTGGAAATAGAGAAGAAGAAGAAAAAGGTAATCAATCAATTATTTGCATAAATAAAATGTCTTATTTTGTTTTGCCATGCTGAAGATTCTAATACACTTGGGATATACTGTTTTCGAATGGGCAGATAACACAAGAAAGCCAAAGCTGAACTAGTTTAATACATATTTTTGCCTCTTAGAGTAAACACTAAACATATTAGGCAGAAAATTTATGTGAAAAGAAAAAGATGATTCCACCAGGTCTTGCAATATACCTTATTATTTCCTTTAGGTCACCAAGGTATCTGTCATTGTTACCACTGACAGTTACTTGGAACACAAAAGGGCTGAAGGGATAAACATAGTCAACTTTCCAAAGTAACATAATGGTCAGCTCTCCACAGATTTTCTTCTTCTGTGATTATTTTGTGTCTATGGCAATCACATCGTTTACACGAAATGTCGATTTGCAATTCTGCCTTTAAGCACTTGTTTTTATCCTGATAGCAGTACCTAATAATATTGTGCAAGAGATCCTAGATTTAGGAGGCTATTTTGCACACCTAAAAAGCATTTCTTTTTATTCTGCATTTGTAGGAGGGAAGGGAGAAGAAGCATTGTTTCACAGTATATTTTACATTAAACCTTTGACATTTTACTGCTCTAGTAATGCCATATATTCTCAAATGCCTAATGAATGTTAATTAAAACTATATTCTTTTTTCCAGAGAAACCCTTTTATCTTACTAAACAATTCTTCATCTCATTTCTGGGCACAGGAGGTCTTGTCAGACTGATGAAAGAAGCACCAATGATGGATGATAGAAATGCCACTCCATAATTGTTTGCATCTTTTTTTTCCCATTAAATGAAAGAAAAGACTCATGCAAAGATTTGAGTGCAGCTGCAACTGCCACATGTGATATATGTCAAAACTGATAAGTTGACAGTTTTACCAATCCTTCTAACAATTTGGACAGAACAGCTAAGGAAAGGCTCTGTTTTCTTATGAATTATCATCACACTTGTGATGTAAAATGCATTAACTCTCATCTCTTTTATTGATATTTAAGCTAAGGACAGTGTCAGAAGATACTGCTTAGCTTTTTAGCTGCAGAAGTCACTGCTTTTCTGACTACCCCACTTTAAGTTAATTTGCTTGAATATGCATTCTAGAGTATTCATAGTCATTTTCCACTTTTTTTTTTTTTTTTTTTTTGTTGCACTAGGGGCACTAACTGAATGTTGTCAGTTCACATGTTCTTCCTTTCTTCCCCAAGCATTTTGCCACATGGCTGAGATGAATCCCCTCTCTGTGATGAACAGTTCCAGCCATTAGATAGGTAGCTGGTAAATTCTGAAGTGTTAGTGGCTCTACTGTGCTCTGCCATGTGCTCTGCTTAAGGAAGGTTTGCTGACTGCGAGTTCTATTAGTGAGGTTTTGCACGGAGTTCATTAACAAGGATGATGTATCTCCTACATTATGTAATTTTCCCCGTTATTATCAACATTTTTAATTGTTTTCTAAATTGCAGAAAAGTGTGTTGTTGATTAATAATTAAACATTTTCTGGCAGAACATTTGTTCACCCATGAGATGCTCAGTTCTTAGAAATATGTGAGTTTCTGTAGCTCAAATATTGATTGCAACTCTTTAGGAGAAGTGAAGATAAATGTCACGGGTATTGTAAAGTGCATGGGGAATTGCAGGTTGGCAAAATGAAACTTGCAGATTACATACTTGATTGAGATGCTGCTGGATCTTTTTAAAGTGATTATGCTGTATCATTCTTTCATTTAGTGTAATTTATATTCTATCTCTTGAATCTGTGCAGGTAGATTTATTAAAATACGGTATCTGTTCCGAAATAGATACACATTTATCTGCAGTAAAACTGCATTTTCCAGATACTACTAGCCCAAGTACTTAATATAAGTGAAATATTTCTTCTACTTTTGATTGCACAAAACCTATGCAATTTTCAATATTCTTGTGGTAATTAAAAACTTTTTAAAATAATTCCTTTCTTAACTGTTAAAAGAAGATCATTTTTGGAAATTACTTTGTGCGGAGATTTTGCAATACAGAAGTGGAGAGGAGTCAGTAATTTCAAATGTGGCCCTAGTTGTGTTAAACAGTAACAATTTTTGGGGAGATGGGTCAGTAATAAACTAATATTTTTTACGTTAACTGAATAACTTGGGCTAAACTGGTGACACGTATACAATCTTTTAAGATATCTAAAAATGAAAGCAGTAAGTCATCTCTTTCTAGTCTAGTTTTAGAATGGAGAGATATTTACAGGATTCAGAATATTAATTAAAAAAAAAAAAAAAAAAAAAAACCAAGAAAACACTATAACCTAATAGTCTGTGGCGAAAATGTATTCCGGAAAATGTAGTCAATGAAAACTCATGATCTGTAGTAGAATAGTTAATAATGTTGATTTTTTTACTTTGTCATATTAGAAACTCAATAAAGTACATTAAGGACCCTGATAACTCAGAGTTACATATTCATTACTAGCAAAAATAGAAAAATTGCTATTCATCAAAACATGAATCTTGCTTCTCTAGATATATTAGAATTTCTAGACTGAAAAGGGAAGATGTAGATATAGCAATCCCTTTATTTGTTAGACTAGTCAGAGTCACAGTACTTGAGATAATTCATTACTAAGCTTTCTGATTCTCATTAATGTTCTTGCATATGCATGTCAGAAAGAGAAGGATCTGTCCTTTAATTTTACCATCCATGTTCTTGCATGCAGAAACAGAGACACATCCACCCTTCATTTCACAAGAAAATAATTTAATACATTTTCTTAGAACAAAGAATACTGAATGTACCAATCCCCACCCATTTTGCTATATAAGAAAAAGCTATAGCACTAAAAACTTGTTATGCCTTAAAAATGTTACAGGCAGTTATGAACTATTATGCTTTGGTTGGAAATACAACGGAGTAGCATCTGCACTAGCATCTTACTTGTCTGATGTCTCTAGTTTTTTGTCAAGATATCAAAGTAATCTTCACATACCTTCTACTGACCTTCTTTGAACTCATGACATGATGTTAAAACAGTGTTCAAATTCATGATATATCTCTGTAGTTACATTACCCTTTCAAGTCCTTCTTAAATGTATTTTAGAATAGAACTATACTCTTTTTTTATAATGCCTGCAAAGATATGATTTAAAACAATGCAAATTTTACATTAGCAGAAGTTCTGAACAACATCATAATGGAAGATCAAAGATCTGAGGTGATGCCTTATGGAGTAAAAGAAAATTATGAACTGAATCTGATTGCTGAATTGACTCTTACGCAGTATAAATCATCACCTTGGGGATCTGCTGGGTCCAACACAATCCAAGCTACTGATAATTCAGAACCATAGATCTGGAGTGAACCTAGAGAGGTTTAGCAGTCCATATAAATGGCCTAGAACAGAAGCTGTAGGGCAGCTGCATCTGTATAGTTTTACAAGCATGATTTCCCTACCTACAAAACAGAGTGTTTTACAGTTTTACAACTTTTACTTCAAAAGTACATTATTGGAATGATGGACTGCATTAATTTAAGTTCCTCTTATTCCACATACCCTGAGATCATAAATGCCCTACTGCAGGAGAAAAACTTCTTTAGGGAAGAATTACATCAACATAGACACTATCTGTGCCCTTCTCTGGCATCCAGACCAGTTAGAATTTACAAGCTGAATTCTGCAGTCCCTTAAAGGGCCGTCCTTTTGCTATCTGATTTTGTATCTGTGGACTATGTATTTTTCTCATCCTTTTTAGAATATGCAGCTTCTGTCTGCTCTTTGATCTTGTTGCAGAAAACCCCAGAAGGTCACAGCCTGTTTTGTAAAGAAGTACTTATTTTTATCTGTCTTAAATGTAGCCTGCCCCAGTCCATTTGCCTGGCTTGGCTTACAATGTTGACTTGTGTTTAGCTTTCAGTCTCCAAATCCCTCTCTAAAGACCCACTGTCACAACAAATTGCACCCTGTTCTATATGTACAGGTGATTATACCTACCTAGTGCCCCTAGCTACCTGCACAATCTTGCACTCTGTAAATTCCAATGTACTTGTGATCCCTCTCAATTTCCTACTTTATTCAAATTTAATGTACATCATCAGCGTGCAGGCAGAATTCCACCATCCAGGTTTCCTAGCAAAGTAATAGTGCAGAACCTTTCTGAGTCCCGCTTCCTACAGCTCTGCTTTTTGATTGTAAACCATGTGTAACTTGCATTTGGCCTCTTTTAAGGTTTTGTTTCCACATCCTAGAAGTTTCACTAGCAAAGCAATTTTTTTTTTTTTTTTTTTTTCAGAAAGCTAGTTTGTTTTTTTTTTTGTTTTTTTTTTCCAGAAAGTTGAAAAAGCTTTAGTTAACATTTATGGCTTGGATGCTATCTCCGAAACCTTCTTTTCTATAGTAGAGGACGATAGGTTGACATGACCTAAATTGCCTACATTTAGGTTAGTTATCACACTTTTTTTTTTTTCTTACAGGATTCAGAAAATCTGATGACATCTCCCTGGCTTCCCTTTAATATTTTCCTCTCTTTCTTGCACTTCTCTAACCATACAAATGCTCTTAGAATGGAATATTAACAACCTTGAGGTTGCTTCTGACAGCTAGTTCCTAATTACCCTAGCATGAAACCTAGATGATGTTAAAAATGAATTTATTCATATTATCTCTATTCCTTTTTATATATTTTATATATATATACCAAATTTTATATTGAGATTTTATCCCTGTTCCTGTTGGTATACTCTGCCAGATCTGACCTAATATTTTACCTTTATAACAAGAATTAACGTGAGAAAGGTGTTAAATATCATGGCCTTCTTAGACCAAATTACAATACATTCTCTTATCTGATGAGCACTAGATTAATTGAGAGGCCTGTCTGAATTTGGATGTGGAAAAGTAGACAGACGTACTGTCATCTCATTTTGTCTTGTTTTGAGTGGAAGTCTGAGAGGAAGAAAATGAGCTTTCTGGTTAGGACAAAGAAAGATTCATCTAGCAAAGAGCATATGGTTGCATGGTGAATGTTTGTGCTTCTTCTATAGGAATCTGCAGTTGTTGCCAGAATGTGTAAGTGAATATTGTAATATCACAAGTGGATATTGTGATATTTGAAAGAAAGAAAAATTTTTGAGGATTTGCAGAATATGATGGAAAGAAATGCAAAATATCTGAAAAATCGTCAAAAAGATACCTAATCATTTCTGTAGGAAGTCTTGTATGGATTTGCTTTTAAATAAGAAATTGTCTGAACTATTTGAATGAAAATGAAGATCCTTGCCAAAAGAATTCTACAAAACTGAACATTAGTTTGCAAATATATCTCTGTTTCTCTGAATGTCTCCCTTCCTCTTGCTAAAGGCTATATTACACTGGATTATTTCCAGTGCACTGTCTTCTTAGATTTGCCCATCAGCTTCGCTACTGTTATTCTTGCAACTCTTTCTGATACCACTTGTGCCAAGATTTCAGTGCAGATCAACTGTGGCTTCAGAGGTTTCCCCTCTGGTGACTTTTAACTGGCACAAGTGATGTGATTTTTTAATTCTTTGAAGCCTGAATGTGATTCTGCCGGAATCGCTTGTTCCAGTTATTTAATCTTGGATATTCCATTTCTCTTATGATGTCCTGTATTCTGGTTTCTATAAGTGAAACACTGGCTGCCGTTTTACATGATTTCACCTTTCTCCACAGAAGCATGTTAACTTGTGTTGAAAGGGACATCAGAGGGTCTCTTGCCCAGCTATCTCAAAGCAAGATCAGCTGTGAGATCAAGTTGCTCAGTGTATTGCTCTCTTGTCTCTCATTAATGCTATTTTTTTTTTTGATTGATCATTTGAAATGCATGCAACTGTTCAAAAGTGTAAGATGAGACACACAAATCAAAATGAGTCACGTGGACAAGCACAAAAAATCTTCTGAAGTGTCCTACCTTGTAATGCTACAGAGAAGATATTTGTAACTGTTTTTCCACTGAAAGAATTTTGCATATTTAATAAATGACTATTGCAACCATGACTGAAATGGATTGTTGTACTTTCTCATAAATGAGAGATGGCTGACGTACTGCTCTCTCAGGAAGGGAAAAGAGGGAAGAAAACCTACCACCTAACACATACCTAGAGACAAGGGTCACATCTTTACGACTGTGGATGTGTAGTCTGTAACACATAGAGGAGTCTGGCTCTCTAGGTCAAGAGAATGTCAGTGGTAGGACTGTTCCTCTCCTGCTCACTAGCCTTTTATTTCTTGATGGCTGAGAAAACAAATGGACATTCCAAGATCTTTCCTGATTTCATAGGACAGACAAAACTGTCTTCCACTCAATTTTTCATCATGCAGCTGTGAAAGCTTGAAGAAAATGTTAGTATCTTGCCTTCTTTTGTTGCTATATTCATTTAGTCTTTTTTTGTTTGTTTGTTTTTGTTTTTTTTCCTTCTTTGAGTCTGACTCCTTCATACAGCCAATTTTTTTAATTCCAATCTGTGCCAGAAACTCTTTGAAATGGGTCTCCTTGAGGAAAGTGTTGTGCAATACTTGCAGATTGCAAAGTGGCGCATCTGTCACTATAAAAACTGTGTGGCAAAGTGGCATAAGGAAATTGTAACATAATTTGTTTTATTTTAATGGTAAAACTAAAGCAAAGAGAGGGAGGGGAATGTTCAAATTAAACATGGCACAGTATAATTCTGCTTGCACACAAGGTTTAATTTTCAGATGTCTGACTGACATAACAATTCAGTTATGACAGTAATGGGAAAATAATATATTTCTTTATAGTCCTCCACTAACATAAATTACAGTCTCCAAAGGAGACATTAAGTCCTTCTCCTTTAAACTGTTCCCAATTGTAAAGGCTCTCCCAAGATCACTCAATATATGATATAAATTTTGTTTAGTGGCATCACAGGGAGTGAACCTGTTAGAACTGAAACACGCTCATTCAATCTCTCCCCACAAGTGATGTCTCTTGATAGCTCACTTCAAAATGGAAACTGACACCTCATCTCTTTGTCCTTCCTAATCCAATCCTGTTCTCTTTTCACCATAGGCTGCTGTTCAGGGGAAATTACATTTTGCTGTATATTCAGTGTGTCATGAAGTTGGACTCCAGGCAAAGAGGTAGTTGAAAGCAAAGGCTCATTTTCACCCTCATAAAAAGGTAAGTCAAATTTGCTTGTTTCAAATTGAACACAGTAGAAGCTGCATAAAGGCAAATAGAAGCAGAACTCAGGTTTAGATGCTTTCAATTTTTGCTGCCTAGAAGTTGAGATGTTGATAAAAATGGTGAAAATGTAGAAAAGAAGAAACTTTTCTTTGCAGATTTGAAGAAGCAGGAGGTAATGGGACCTCCTCTAGTTGCATTTTCTCCTTTACAAGCAGATTTTTCTATTTTCCTGCTTGTTCCTGTACCCAGATTTAGCCCCCCAAAATATATCTCTGACGTTATCACTATGAATTGAAAAATATAAAATACAGAAATTTTAGTCTAGCTTATTTTTTATTTAACGTGAAGAAATAGAATTTTTAAGTACAGAAATAGGTGGCTTGCTTCAGGTTCCCATATCTGAAGTACCTTAGTTAGGTACTTAGTCACTGTCATCAATGGGGAGGAAGAGATTCCTGATGAACAGGATCTAGTCCTCTTTGTATCTGAATTACTCTCCATTTACCTCCATTTATAGATCTCTATTTATAGATCTGAGATAAGAGTCCAGTTTCAGTAGCAACTCTCAAGATGTGTATAGTATGAATTTGTACCATGGTGCAGAACTGTAATTACAGAGCGAAGAAAGGGAGAACCTTCATTTTAATGATGTTAACTCTTGTGGATTTGAGAACAAATAACTTATTTAACATCTGCGTATGTCTGAAGCTCAGAAGACTGGGTTCTGAGAGAAGTGGTGGGACTGTGTATGTGACAAAGGCTTGGGCTGCCAAATCAGACAGGTGGCTGATATTTCATCAGAAAAGTGACTTCAGCAGGGTAGATGTAAAGCTGTGGAGGCTGTGCAAATTTGAGTGTATTCCCTGATTCTTCACCACTGACGAGGAACCTCCCTTTCATATAGCTGAACTAGAGACTGTGCAAGGAAGTGATATCACCCTTCTGTGTTACTAAGGGAAAAATAATTCAAAATGTCTGAATGAAAAGGGCGAGTTCTACTGGGTACAAAACCAAGCCCACGGATGCCTAGGATATTTCCCAGAGATTGAGGAAGGAAAGAATGAACGATTCCACTGAAGTTGCAGAAGCCTTTCTCAATCTAAAAAGATGAATGCCTGTTAGAGCAATATAATTAATATGAGTAACCATTTTTATTAGACTAATTACTTCTGTTTCCTTTCAACACTGGATGTTTTTTATCTTCACCATTGCCCATGTATGTTCATGTGTATTTTGATCTGTCATATGGTGATTCTCCCTTCCTGCAGAGAAATGCATTAGCTCATGATTTCTCCTGTATGTCCAAAGGGCCAGATTACTGCAGTCTCTATGAATGCTGAGCTTTATCTGGTGGGAGAATCTTCCCTTCGGTGCTTTTTTCTTATTTTATGGACGGTTTCCCTGATCATTTCTCAGAGTGGTTTATTTTAAGGATGTTGCTTCCAACTATGTGTAGTGTCCTATGCCTCTTCTCTCCAGCTTACTTAGAGAAGCACATCATTCATTTTGGACAACTTGTACGGAGCGTGGTAGGATGTGAACAGCATGCTATCCTGAACTGTTTTTTTCCCAAACAGTGGAACTGCTGTTAAGGGATGTTCATTTTCTCCCCTCTATATGTAGCCTCACTGTTCTTTAGTAAAATGCATGATTTATTCTCACAGACTGATGTGAAAAACAGGTGGAAGTCAGATACTGCCAAGATCACAAAGACATCTACAAACACAAGATAAGACATTGTTGCAACTCTGCATGCTTTCCTTAAAGTTTTCAACAACTGTTTCTTTAGTTAAATTTTCACTGTAAAAACACACAAATTTGGGTTTGATTATCCATACCACATTGAACAAGAAGATTAAATCCATTTAATTTGCACAGATATAAATTATAATTCTTCTCAAAATCATATCAACTTCAAAAAGAGAATATGATCATGATAATGATTGATATAGTGAGAGAAAAATGTAAATATGTATGGGAACTGCTGAGTCACAGCCTGAACCTCTGATTGATCACCTGAGGCGAGCCATGAGTCAGCCAGAGGAGCACAGGTGAAGGCAATTCAGCTGTGCTGCCGGAAGGGGTGGAGCCAGGCTCCACCTCTCCTAGACCTATTTAAGAGCTGGCTACCAGAGGGGAAGGATCTCTTCTGGAGATCACCTCTCTTGGTGTTCTGTGGTGAGCTCAGCCGAAGGGTAAGCTCTTCCACTTATTCTCTTTTTGTTATCATTGTCTACTTTGCCTAACTCTCTTGATTATACTGTGATTATAATATCTTGATATCTATTGATTATACAATTATATTGTGATTATAACATCTTGATATCTATTGATTATACAAAATACTACTACTCTTTCATTAACTCTCAGCATTACTCTCTTTAATTTCCTGATCTTGATTATTTTATATTTTGACACAGCACAAATTGATTAGGTATTGTTAATTTTGCTTAATATTTTAAGTTCATAACTTAAAAACATATCAGAAACCAGAAGCATGCATGTGAGCTAGTTGTTAGGAAATCTGAATTGTAGTATAGACTGTACCACAATTCAGTTATTGGCAATAAGAAGGTACAACCATTTACTACAGCAAAAGCCACAAGAAGTTTTGCATCAGAGATGCTATAAAGATACAGAAATCAGTATCAGTGAAGTTATGTTTAGGATCATATTTTTCTGGGGAAAAAGAAGATAAAGAAGAGAGAGAGAAAAACCCTTTAAAAGTAGGTGCATGGTTTCCTAAGAATGTCTTATTTGGTTTGGAAAAACTAATCGTTCTCTTTACAGGCAGTGTTTGTCAATATATCTTTTGTGTAAATTGCAATCCTTTGCAGTACATTCAGGAATAGAACAGAATACATGTGCTTAAGAAATGATGGCTTATGTTAATGCTATTAATTGCCTTTCATCTACCTCATATTGTCATCTGATGAAACCTGGATAGAAAACTGCTGACATGGTGAATTGCTCAGACTATTCAATTTCCATATACAGTACCAGACGCATCTAGCACCTAAGAAACATACAAGTAAGTGTTCTCTTGACTCTTTTCCTGGATATTCTAACTCTTATATGAACAGCAAAAGCAAGGCAGATGCCTCAGACTTTTAGAGCATGCGTATACTGTGGCTGTAACTGATGATGCTGTATAAAGCATTTCATCAAGTACCAGGATGATATATTTTTTAAGATTCTACTTTTAGAAATAGTTTATTTGGAGAAGACACAAAACAGGATTTATAACTCTCCCTTGAATTCTTTCTCAGCTAAGTTCTTTGTATTTATTAAGGCAATAACAGGACAGTGAGTAGGTGAAGTATGTAATTATGAGGCTCATTTTAGGGGTATGCATGCTTAATCAAGGAAGTAAGTAATTTTTGAATATTATAGATGAGGTTTGAACCTGGTAATTTCGAATCCTGTAGTATAGTACAGGATCTATTTTCTGAATTATTATTATTCTAAACATCTCATTTTCAGTGACTACAGAAAAAAATCTGATTCACAGCCCATTATATTTTAAATTGACTATTGTGTTCAGAATTTAATTGACCGAGAGGGATAGTTCACAATACTGCTGGAAGACCACAATGGTATAAGAGTTTCTGTTATCCTCTGTGAAATACTGTTACTTTGCATTGGAATGTCATGCTTAATTCTGTTCTTCCAGACTTCAATCAGAATTGATTTCATCCGTACTCCTTGCCAAATCATGTGAAGATTACAAGCATATGCAGCAACAGAGTGAATTACACCTTTTTCTAAATAGATTTATAATGATGAACTACCACAGAGGCTAGTAAATTCTCTCTGTTTGACAGTGACTCCCTAAGGAATTGCTGTGATCATAAGAAATTTTAACTGTCAGCACCAGATGTGAGATATAGGAAAAAAAAAAAAAGAGAACTTTTCCTACTTTTGAAATATTTGCTTCTTTCGATAGCCATGTAAGCTTTCTGAACAAATAAAGCCTAGCTTCACCACATCGTTTTGATTAAATTTGAAATAAGGCATATTCAGAATATTGATGTTCAAAGTATATATTCAGTATATTTGATAAATGCTGCATATCCAGAGTAGAGTTGCCAATGAAGTTAGGAACCCCTCTATTTAGGATCTCAAGTTTCTCATATCCACAAAGAATTATGTGCTGCAAGCTAACCCATGATATTTTTTAGGAATTTACCAAAAGCCACTAGTTTATATTTTCAAATGTAAAACAGTATGAGGAGAAAGCCAGGAAAACAACAGTAAGATTTAAAATTTGATGAAGTGATGCTGTTTTTATGCAACACTTTTCATGAAGGAATAGCATTCTGCATTTTTTTGAGCCTATTTATGTATATTTTATGAATATTTTTCCTGAAGCTGTGATTCCATGATTATTAATACCAAATCTGTGCTAGATCATTCAGCTGTACATGGTAAATATTTGTTTTCACTTTTATTTTTTTTGCTAAATATAGCATGATACCCCTATATTTTTCTTTCTGTTTCAAATCATGGCAAGAAAATGGGAAATATCTGATATGGTGTGAAATCAGTTGGTTCCAAAAAGCAATAATGATCCCATATAGAAACAACTTATATGAAAAATTTAGTCATCAAATAGTTTTGAGCTTCTGACAAGTTTATCATCAATTGTTGTTGCAGCAAAATAATGTAACAGCATCTGGTCTTTTGGAGTGAATTCAGGGGTTAGATCCCTTATGAATCAGCATTTCATCTATAAAGATAATGCTAATTAAGGCTAAGGTTGTCATTCAATATTTCATTATTAAAATACCATTGGTATCTCCGTATCTTATGTAATCCCATCTAAATGTGTTGAGTTCTGGCCACTTTCAGTTCTACTCCCAGGAGACAGTAACTGAGCCACAGAAACGCAGTCACAAGATTTTGTTTTTATACACTGCATTTTAGTTTAAAACATTACTGTATTTTAGTGTAAAACGTTAGTATTTTAGAGGAGAGAGCTTTTTCTTTCCCTTTTCCCTTGATAGCTCAGGAAATTCAGAAATAAAATCATTGGTGAGCAAATGACTTAGTACTGCAGCAACACAGCCACACAGTATATCAATTTGAGCATTATCCACTGCATTTAAGAAAGTTCATATTCCACAATGCGCTGTAGTTTAACATTAAAGAAATAAATCTACAATTAATAGCTCAGTGATTCCTAGTAAGAAGTATAGGATTATAGTCCTCTAAAACAAGAAGTTCTGTTGAAGGTCAATTGCAAATCATAAGTCGTAAGATGACGGGGGGGGGGGGGGGGAAATTATTTTTCAATGTCATGGAAAACAAAAGCTGATGGAAAACCACTGTATTCTGACTTTAATTTCTTCTCCAAAGAAATGATTATATGTTAAAATCTGCTTAGAATCAGGGTTCTGATTTGTCTTTTGATTAGGATGACCAAACTGAAATACAGTGAAAATAAAGATAGCAAAAAATCTTAGAGGAAATAGCTAAAGGAATTGTGAAACAGTTGAGAAGGTAAAAATTCTCAGGCAATATTCTGCTGACTCAGCATGTTATTGAAACAATCGCTGTGTGCATTCTATTCTAGAGGAATGTAAGAAAATAATTGCTATTCATTATGAGAAATATCACAATCAGAATTGTTTATTTATTATGTCATCCTCACATGCAAATAAGGATATGGCCTGTCTAAACTGCTACAACTTCATTTATTATGCTTTTAAGATATTCTTCAATATGAGGAGAGGGTTTTTTGTTTGCTTGTTTTTCCTTTTTTATTTTTATTTTTTCCTGTTTCTACAATTTCAATTTGAGAAAGACCTTCCTATCTCTGAAACATGTAAGTACGGAAACATTATAATAACTTCACAGACTTTGGATTTTCAGCTGTAACTGCAGCAAAGCTTTCTGGTTTCCAGAACTCACCAGAAGCAGAAAGAATAAAGGTCATATCTAGTTCTTATAACTCTCATCATCATTTTTCTATGTCAAGGACATATTTATTTATATGTGGTCCATGTTATTCTCTTCTCTTTTATTCCACAAAACAGCCATTTCATTTTCAAAGTGAGATCTCAGAAAAAATCCAAATGTCTGCTTTAAGCTGACCTGCACAGCTTATGAATCAGAATCACCCAAGCAATCAAGAAGAGAGATAAATGTATACACTAAAGAAAGAATTCAATAAGGATTGAGCTAATAAAATCAGCTGTTACAAAAGAGCAGGCATTACTTTTCCAGTATTGCAGACCACGAAGCTTAGCAAGACCATTAAAGAAATGAGTTGTTTATATTCATCCAGCAAGTCAGTGACAGAACTAAGTGAATTTCAGTTCCTTCAGGTGTCTTATTTGAAATAGTGTTGATTTTAAAGCAATAATTTTCACTGAATAAATAGGTTTTCTGTAAAATACTCAAGTCTGGGGAATCTTGTTTTGTTTCCTGGCTTTGCTGCTGCACAGAATCTTCAAACATTAGGCTTGGTCATTCTGTATCTTTATTTTTCTTCACTTAGTGCTTCTGCATAAAGTGGTGCAGAAATGTTCTGTTGTGTGAAATCTGTCAGTGAACAAATGAAGTTTGAAGGAATTCATATGAGCCTGTCTCCCTCCTTGTCCCCTTTTTCTCATGACCTGCATAACTGTAGTAGGTGTCAATGCCTTTAAGTGTCTTTTGTGAGAGCATAGCTTTGCAATTAGGCTCTTCTCTGCTGGGAATATGTCTTCCTTCTACATGCTCTATGTATGACCAGGTCTGTGGGCCAGGCTGGAGGTCTGAAGTCTGTGCAGCTGGCAGATTGGGCTGTAATTGGCCCGTGCTGGGGTTCACTGGTGCTACCAGCACAGCCAAGGGTTCAGTGCTGGAGGACTGACTGTGTTATCCCCAAAAGTGCCAGAAATAGGTCTGAGACCTACCATTCCCAGCCCCCCAATTCTGAGAGCTGCTTGTGAACGCAGAAACAAATGGTGTCTTTAGTGTCTGCTCCCATTCAGCCTGCTGCTACTGAAATGATCGCATCAGTGAGTTCAAGGTGCTTTCTGTGGACCTCTGAAGACCTTTTCCGGAATGGGTTGACTCTGGCTGCAGGCAGTTTGCCCTTCTTTCAGTACCCATTTACACTCTAATGCACCTTGTAACATTCCCTGACCCTACAGCTAGAACTGTGTTTATTGGATAATCTGGTTTTGAGAGAGCATTGTTTCTTTAATAGGCATCTGATGAGAGGGCACCAGGTGAAATATTTAAGTTTTGTGTAGTTAGGAACACAAAATGAGCCAAACTTCAAGATTCTCATTTAGAAGAAACTCTGGAAATTAACTTTGGCAGTGTGTCATTCTCCTAGAGTAATCAGTGGCAGTAATGATGTTACTGGATGACAGTAATAATAATGTTAGCTGTATGAATTTAAAATGAAGTAGTCATGATTTTGTTCAGGAAGACTTAATGCCTAATAATTCAATTCACTCTCATCAAAAAATGAGATAATTATCTCTAATTCTCTTCTCTGGGGCTGCGATTTTGTTATCGTATAGATACTATGTATTCTTAAAGCAAGTCATTGTTAAATACAAATCAGATCACACATGAAAAGTTCCAGACAGTCTAATCAAACACTAGCTCTTAAGTCAGAAATCTGAATTAATTTAGACAATTTATTTAATTGCTTATGTGTTAATTAATCAAATGCCTTTCCCAAGGTAGTGATTATTTTAGTCAATATTCCTCTCTCATGTACACAGACACGCATGCAAATTATTTCACTTCTTTTACAAATTAATATTTCTCCTGTGAATACAATAAGATAAAAAGAAAAAAAGATTGTTTAGCAGCTTTTTAAAAACTACTCTATATGTTTTATTATTTTTGCTAAGTGTTAATTTTCCATTTTCTACAAGATAGGAATTTTTAGTTGGAAGTAACTCAAGAGTTATAATTTATTTTATGCCATACTGTATAACCTATGATATTATATAATTAGAAACGAATGGATTAATTAAATATATAAACAGCCTTTGCACTCTTTATAGTCTTAACACTTGCTAATTCATTTATCTCAATTCTTTCTGGATCTCAAGTTTGCTGTTGCAATGTTTCATAGTGCAGTGTTAAGCACGTACCATAACATTAGGAATAGCATTTAACAACATTACGTGTTCTGCTATTAAGTGCTTAATGCATAGTCACATTCTCTATCTGCTGTTGAAACATACATCTTCTAAGGAGATTACCACTGATATCACATTGGGCCATTATCTTTTTTTCAGGTCAACATATTTAAAGCCCTCTATTGCTTATAAAAGCAGGGGAAAGGGTTTTATGTGAAAATCTTCAATTTCTGTAGACAGCCTGAATAAATAATGCTTTTAATTGATACTCTTGGTCTCACACCCTATTTTTCACTGCTCCTTCACTTGGTACTGTGGAATTTGCATGGTCATGGGATGTTCAAGTTACTTTGGCCTTGTTTCATGCTGGAAAGTTTTAAATGCTGAAAGAAAGTCCAATCCTCTTGTTTTGCTAACAGCAACAGCTACAAAAATGTCTTTCCTAAGTCAGAATGTTTGGAGAAAAAATAAAAATTCTTTCTTTCTGAAAGAAAACTGAGTATTTTTTTGAAATTTCCTTTTGGTTCCTCCCCATTTAATTTGTGAGAAACAAATCTTATAAAATTTCTATGAGCACTTTGGGGAAGTTTGAGGTTATTAACTACATCCTGAATTTCACATTCGTTCCCAAAATGACTCAAAATCTTATGAGGTTGTCCATATGTGTACACAGTTTTTCTTACTCTTGTAGTTTTATGTTTAAATATATTTGTTGCTGCTAAATCCAGAAACTGAACTGTGGGTTTCTCTTTAAACAATGTGGAATCTGGATGCCTGGAACAAGACCTTATGACACACTTCTTTAGTTGTGGTGATGGATTGGCCCATGTAGAGTTGTTAATGCAAAGGTGATTTCAAAGTAGCAGACTCATAGGCTCACAGAATTGCTGAGGTTGAAAAACATCTTTGAAGATCATCTTGCTCAACCTGGTCCCCCAGTTCAAACAGGGTCAGCCAGAGAACATTGCACAGAGCTGGTTTTGATTCTTAAAGCTATATTTGTTCTGGAAATATTTGATTGTTGCAGAATATTGCATTTTTTCTTGAAGAAAAAAAAAAAAGTATTTTGAAGAGAAGTCTCTGCTGATTTTGTTGTGTGGTACCTTTCGTCTTTGAACAAAAATGGTTTGCTTTTATTCAGTGCTGCATTTTATTTAAGGAAAAATTGGTCATATTTCTTAGCATGGAAATCTTTCATGTACCTCACAAAATTTTCATGAACCGTAATAACTAATTCTCCTTTGACAAATATGCTGTGCAAGTAATGTCTTGGTTACAACCATATGCTTTTTCATTTAAGATTGTTATTTTTCAAGCGCCAGAAAACTTGAAGGGCAGCTGTTTTTACTCTCTTTCTGCGTGAGATTTAGGATATGTAAAGAAAGCATAGTTTCTGTGGTATGTGTTCTGAGGGGTGGTTCGCACAAGAGGAAGCACTGCAAGAAATGGGCTTAGCAGAATGCTGAATCCCATACTCAGCTCTACTGTGGATAATTCATTGCCTCTGTCAGCAGTGAGCCTTTATCTTAGTAGCTCTATGAATAGCATTTTCAAAGCTGGTCAGTTCTAATTTATATATGCACACATAACAACAGGTCTTCAGTTTCTATTTCAAGCCTCTCTACATCCCTAGGCAATGGAATTACTCTTTTTTTTTTTTTTCCCCCTTTATTTTTGAAAAACATTTTTGGATGACCTAATTTCATATTAAGAGTCATTGCTATTGTTGTGTAAGTGGCTTTATATGTATTCAAGCATGCTCCAGAACCCTTTGATGGTTAGCTTGTTTATTATATTGATTGACATTTAAACATCAGGAAAAGCATCTATCTGTGACCGTTTTGTCAGGAGAAGAACTGTCTGTACTCAGCTGTCTAGGCACATCTTGGCATTTTGGCACAATATCCAAATCACTAATGAATGAAGTGCAATTCTAATGAGCACAGTAGTATTGGTACTGACAGAGTATTTATTAACAAATTGAGGATCACAGAACCTCAACTCAAGAAGGAGGTTATTGTCTCAAGAGTTTTATTTGCAAAAGATTTTTTTTCCCTGTCTTACTGTTATTTCTTTTTACTTCAAAATCTCTTGAGAAAAAACCTTAACATTAACCTTCTTCTTTTTCCCTTTTTTTTTTTTTTTTTTTTTGTAGTTTTGTTAAATATTTATGAATCTAGAAGCTTTTCAGTGCTACCTTTTTTTGCTGAGATTTTTTTTTTTTTCACAGCAGTAACTACATATCCTTCAGAAGCTGTTCTCAGAACTTCAGAATTTCAGCTAGGGTTTAAGCAGATGATATGGTTCAGGATGGTTAGCAGTGCAGGGCAAGGAGGTTGAAATGCAAGACTGCCAACATGAGGGTTTCAGCAGAACAGTAATTGAATATTTAAATCAAGGCTAAAGAAAATTAAAAGCTGTACATGAATCACATTTTTTTGAGCAGTAGAATCAGAAAAAAGAACTCAAATTATTTATTTAAAAATCTTACATATGATGATCTTTTTATTAAATCTGTAGGATGTCTTGATGCACAGTGAATTAAAAATGGTGTTATGAGGTATAGAGTTCCATCACCATTCATCTTAAGAATGGTACCTATCATGAACATCAGAGATCTTATGCCATCACATGAGCTTGTTTTAAAATATCATTCAGTGTTTACATCATTATGAAAATTAGTCTTGTTCTTGTACAGTTCTACTTGATAAATCTGTGGCAGTTCAAAAAGCAAATAGCAACTAACAAGTCAGAGATATGCAGTGTTGATATAAATCAATTCATGTCACCTTGCTTAACACCCATGAGACAAATTTTATGAGGTTAAGTGTGCATCTTTTGAATTAAAAAAACTCGTTTGATATTTTACTCAGCTTTAGGACAGAAAGTAATTAAAAATGAAAGACCATGTTTTCTGCAGATGCAGTCTGGTACACAGGACTGTACTTTCAAAAGTTGCCAATAAGGGTATTCAACATCTTCAGATGAAGTTTGAGTTTAATAATACTTTTAATGGTAATTAAAGTATTCATTTCCTAAATGGGAAGATGAGGCACTTGTGGATTATTTTTGGAATTGCTTTTTCTGATTCCATCTTTCTTTTCATTTCTCAATGGTTATGTAAAATTCTGCCATATACATATGCTGGGCATGTGAAGTAGTTTGAGGACATCCCAAAAGAGAACACTGAAAAATAGGAGATAAAAAGCAAGGCTCTGAGGTAAAGATATATAATATATCTTTATTTAGTAGCTTTCTCTATATAGATTATATATTTATATTATTTATATTTAGAGAGAGAGAGATGGGGATGTATATCATCAGGGAGAAGAACTACTTGAGAGTAGCCCTGCTGAGGAAGACTTAAGGGTCAAGAACAAGAAAGGTTTCTACAGCTAACTCAGGCAGAAAAGTCCAGGACTGTGCACCCCCCCCCCCCCAAGTGAGTGACATAGCCAAGGCTGAGGGGCTGAGGTAATTAACAACTTTTTTGCCTTGGACTTCTCTGATAATTGCTCACCTCACAGCCCTGAAACATTTGGTTTGGTGGGAGGGGACTGGGGAAGCAACATCCCTCCCACTGTAAATGAATGACCACCTGAGGAACATGAACATCTGCAAATCTATGGATCCTGATGAGATAAATTCCAGAATCCTGAGGAAATAGCTGATGTGGTCACTAAAACCCTCTCAATGATATCTGAAAAGCTCCTTTTACGTCAGAAGGGAATGACTATCTCAGATAAGGATGCCAACAATCCGCTATAGAGAGTAATGAAACCTCAGATTCTTCTGTGCTAGTTTGGAACCCACCATCTCCTTTGTGTTTGTTTTTTTTTTCCTGAAATTAATTATTCAATCAAACTTTTTCTAAACAGGAAAATACTGAACTATGAAATACTGGGCATAACTTACATAATCAAAAGGTAGTCATTAGTCCATTGGCCAAAGGGTCACTACTGTGGATCCCCTCATTACTCCCAGCTTCTATTCCTGTTGAAGTCCCTCTGGGAAAGCAGGACAGTTCCCTACCTACTTTCATGTTGGCTTTGGTAAAGGCTTAATTGCTATACTGTTTGAATATCTGGGCATGTATATTTTGTTCTGAGACTACTAGGAAACTGTATTTGCATATTTTGAGCATATGTGTGTTGTAATGACAGAGAGCTTCCTGTATGAAAGGCTGGCCCACTTTTTATTTCAATATTATTCAGGCAATGTTGAGTTCTCCAGTGCAACAGAAGTGCAAGACCTTTTTTTTTCCAGTCATTCCCTCTCTTTTCCCCCCTTTTTTTTTTGTGAACTATATGCAACCTGGACAGGAGAGGAAGCAGCAAAAACAATTAACTTCTGTTTCATTATGTAGATCTGTTTCATGTTAAAACTTTGTTATGCACAGTCTGTTTTCCATATTTGCACCACCTTCTGTGTGACTAGATTTTTTTTTTATAGAAGTTTATATCTTTTACTCTCTCTGTCTTCAATTTATTTGTTTTCCTGTTGTTGTTCTTGGCACACATTGGGTTTCAAGACAAGATTGCTTTTTATCCACAAGCCAGTCTCTGCAGATTAATCCAAACACAACTGAAATCTCAGAATTTCAGAGGTAGGGTTTGGATGAATGCACATCTTCAGTGCTGTTGCTGCAGCTGTTACAGTTGCATAGAAATATTTTTCCCATCAGAGTTTCAATATAGAAAGGCCTCAAACTTCACTTTGAATTGACACTGAGAATTGTCTCTACTGAGAGATGCAGAGTGATATGCGTTTTGTAGCATGTTAATAAGATGCACCAAGCTTTGAATTTGAATGGGAGCTCTACTCACTAAATAAAGAGAAACAAAACTGCTTATCTGGATGCACTGGCAGAGGTACAGAAATCACTATACATGTTTTTCTTAAAAAAAGAAAATGAAAGAAATCTTGAGAGGAAGATAAAAAAAGATCTACCAAAGAGAAGGGTATTTTAGTAAATATTCTTGCTTGCTGCTACAGCTGTAATTTTTGTTTTATAGAGAATCTTGCTATTTCAGTTTCTTTCCAACTTTGAAATATTTCTAATTGGCTAATGTCTTTTTTTTTTTTTTTTTTTTTTTTTTCTGGAAAAATGTATGTAGGAAATTAACTATGTGCTGATGGAAGATTTCCAGGCAGCTTTGTTGACTGTAAATCTAATCACAAACATAACTGGCAAGCTGAAGTACTTTCTAGTTACTTGTACGGGGCAGAGAAGTAGGCCCTGTACAATACTATGTGGAAATTATGCAGGAATCAGGTTGAAAAAAAAAAAAAAATCAAAATGTGTTTAAAAGATACTCTTTTTAAAATTTAAATCTGATTTCAGCTAGGGTCTTGCATAAACTTATGTTACAAGGGGACCGGATTTAAGTGGTGTAACTTTAATTATTTCACACTTTCTACAATGTCTGATCCATGTATTTTCTACTTTTTAGTATAAATTTTAATTTATTCTAATTTAATTTAGTTCTACTTGTAGGTTTATTTTTTATGAATTCCCTGTTCAAGTCCAGCAAGTTGTGGATCTTCCCAAAGTCTCACCCAAACTCTTTGATGGAATCTGAAATTAAAAGTTTGGCTTTAATTTTGATTTTTCAGGATACTCCTTCCTCCCTCTCCTCCTCCCCCCCCCCCAAAAAAAAAAAAAAAAAGCCTGTTTCAGATTTTTTAGAGATTTGGTGCATATACAGATTACAGGTTATTATATATACAAATTACAAATTCCCTGGCATTGGTTGCTCAAACTGTACCTGAGGGCAAATGCTTGTCCAGAAGCATCCTGTTAAACACCGTAGGAAATGTATCAGTGTTTCACTGACAGGTGAAACTACCTTGATACACCTTGTGTTTTCTATGTGAGCCGCAGAGCAAGCCTGTCCTGTAAGGACACAGCCTTTAATGTTCTGCTATGGGCTAATCTACTACTCTGAATCTTGTTTTTTTTTGTTCAAACACCTGACAATATGATATATGCTGGTATGGGAAGAGAAAACTTGTACTTACTCATGTGCTTTGTCTGTGTGGGGCTTTTCAAACTACAGAGCAAAGGATGGGGCAGCTCCTTTGAGACATTCTTATCAGCAGTCTTCCATTCATGGAAGTTTATCAAGTTTTGAAAATGGTGTGCTAAGGACTAATCAAAATATAATGAGATCCTCTGCTATTGGTGTTAGTTTTGATCAGAGACATAAGGAAATATTAAGAGAACCAGGCAAAGGAAATGCTTGGAGAAATATTTCAGTAGTTACTCATTAAATATCTTGTAAGGAATAGAATTTTCAACTTTATTTTCTCTAGAAACCAAATATTACTACAAAAACAAATCCATACAATTCTAGTCAGAATTCAGTGAATGTTATTTTTTTATTCTTTCTTGATAAAGAAATTAGAGACCTTAATTTACTTAATGATTAACCAAATAAGTTCTGTCTGGAACAGTGATGGAGCTTTCTGAGGTTTTGTTTGCCTATGAATCTCTTGATGTGTGTTTATTTTTTTAATAAAAATGCCCAGTTATAAAGCCAATATTTCACCTGTTTTTATTAGTCACTGTTATGAGTCACTGTATGTCTAGCCTTGCACCCTATAGTGGGAAAGGGGCAGTTTATTATTGGTGCTGAAGGGCAGCAGAATGGACACATAGCTAAGTCCAGGTGCTTGGCATGATATAGCTTCTTTTTGCCACTGCAGCTGTGAGTATTTCCCTGGTTACAATTTTTTTGGAATATTTTTTTGGAATCAAGCCACCACTTCAGATAAACCCCATTTTTCACAGATCTCACTATGGAACTAAAAAGTTTTTATGTTTCTTCTGTATTAAGTTCATCTGAAAAGCCTCCTGGTAAGCTGTTGTCAGTTCCAAGTTTCCTAATGAAGCCTCAGCTCATCTGAGTTTTACATGATTTGGGATTTTGCAACTGGAAGTTTGTACAGCACATTTTGAGCCATTTAAATCTATGACTTCAGCTGATCTTACTCTTGAGACTTTCACAAATTCCATTAGGGCGCTGGAGGAACAACAGCAGAAGAAAGAGGCATGCAAAATACCTCAGTCTGGAAAGCAGATTTTCAATAGTTTTCTCCTACACTATCCTGATAAATCTAGATTATAATTGTGTTTTAAGGAAAAGTTGAGCAATTTATGTATAGCTGCAACATTATTTCTTCACATTTATCTACTATTATTCAAAGAAGTTAATATGATTAATTTCTGAGGTGAACTATTAAATGTTGGAGCAGTCTTTTTTTCAGAGCCAAAAAATACCACAGTACAGTTTAACTGGAAACTTCTCTTTATGAGGAGTGTTAATAAAATATATAGAAAATATTTTTCTGCTTTATTAGTTACTTCATATCGAGTTCAGATGGTACTAGGCTTCCATATATTGCTACTTTAATTCTCAGAGTACTCATGCTTGGGTGTAACTTGATGAAAATAATCTTCTTTAACATGCTTAGTGGTTTATCTTCTTTTAGTATTTAAAGTAATCATTATATGTAAGCATTTTAGCTTACTCCCACAGTGATAACTTAGTATATTAATTTTCAACCTATTCTTCTTTCCTTCTCTGTAGCCAATTAAGGTTTCTTAATTTGGAATAATGTTTCCAAATATTTAGTATAGACAAATCCTCATCTGTTATTAAGGCATCTGTGGTTACAAAACTTCTGAAGGGCAAAAGTTTAGTACTATCATTAATTCACAATTAAGAAAAAAGGTGGATCTAACGTTAATGTGTTCAAAATCTTTTCTTAATATGGAATTCATTTACTGCTGTGCACTGAGAAAGTATTTTGGTTAGTATATTAAACATGACCGAACATTAAAATGGCTTTCAGCCCTTTGTTAATTGGTTCTATGGAAACTTAAAGATAGATCTTTTTTAGTGAATTTGTTCTTAAGGTTATGTCCAAATAAATGGATTAGTCTTTAAGTTTAGAACAACTGTCCTTGTTTGAAAATTCAATGACATTGCTGCTATTAATATAAATACAGCTTCTGTAGGAATAATCTATTCCTTCCCTGAATATAAAGAGCAACGTAACTCTGATGTCTCATGTTTCTGTGTAAAAGTCACAATGCTTTGGAGGAAAACCCCAAGGATACATTTCACATCTGACTTTGCTCAAGGCAAAATGCTTAAATTAAGAAAAGTACTGAAATTCAAATATTGAACTGGTGTGGTTTTAGGAAACAAAATTTGCAATAAGGCCCATGTAGATGCACAATTCATTTCCACTGATGAGTGATGACATCACAGCAATCATTTATAGCTGTGCTATGCTCTGTCACACATGACTTATATATAAGGTCATCAGAAATGACTAGAAATGAATAATGCATTTACAGTAACTTCATTCAATATTCTTTGTTCTGTACACATCTCCTCAAAGGAGGCCTCCCAGTAAGATCAGAACCTTATAAAAGACATTCAGAACTCAGAAACAATTACATAGGTATTTAGACAACAATAATTTTAGCAATAATCCTTGTTTATATTGTTATATTTGTTATATATATATTAACAATATATGTTATATAGTTAATATTCATGTGGTTGTTATGTTCATATTGGAAAAGATGTACAGTACAGTAAGTCAATAGAATGTCCTTTCATGAATGCAACAAGCTTAACATACAGATTTTGGCACTCAGTTTCTTCAGAGTAGGACAAGTGTAGGATTGAAGTCTGCTATCTGTGGTCCACAATGTAACAGGTAATTTCTTCCCCAGAGACAGCATCTGCCCAACTAAAAGATGGGCCTTTGTAATTTTGCTCACATCAATGAAATCCCTACACTCTACTTCACCCCAGGGCCTCAGTCAGAAAAGTGAGATACAGAAACGAGGAGGGCCCCCGAGACAATTGCTGAGTGTAGTGTCAAGTCAGATGCATTTTTTGAAGGATAATGAAGTACAGCAGGAGCTGCTAATCAACAAAGGCAGATTTAGATTGTGCAAAGTTTGAAAGTTTGCTGATCACACAGCTGTCAGAACTTTTTCTTGCTTCATCTCTAACCTTATGTTCTTGATTCCCAAGGGTTGCATTATAACAACATTTTCCTTCCTTCAGTTTGATTTGCATAAAGTGAGCTGACGCAGCACCAATTTTTCTTCCATTCTGCTATAGCAAAAAAATCAGCTGAAATGCACAGTGGGAATAACAGCCTCTTAGCTGCCTTATTGTACACTATATCAAAATGGTCTCTCTGGCCAAACAACTACGGTAAGCGTACATTAAGGACAAAAGAGTCAAGTGTAATCTGTGCCTACCTGCTAATAATGGATATACTTTATATGCAGGATAATACTAGATTTTAGTTTGTGTGGGGTTCTGTGGAAGAGAAAGAAAGGGCTGTCATAAACCTAATTCTGAGCAATATAATCAGCATGAAAAATGTCACCTTATTTCCTTTCAGAATGTTTGTCAGTATCTTAAAAAGAATTTGTATAGGGCCAACGCACATTAAAATTCATAAGGTCTTAACTTACCTGGCTATGTCACCAGCTGTCAGGCTGGTTTTTTATCTGTCTGTTTCTACAATCTTCTCCTCACAAGAAAATAGGTTGGTTTCAAATGTGATAAATAGAAAAATGATGCCAATTTGATTTCTCTGTTCTCTGTTTATCTTATTCATTGTCAATCACATTATCCATGTTATGCATCTGAAGGCCTCCTGTTTTCTTCTTTTGTTCCACTTATCGTTCTTATTGCATATACACACATCTCTCTCCACCCACAAACACACGTATGTAAAGTCTTGACAGATAGCACTGACAAGCCCCTTAGATTACCACACACAGATAAACAGATACGACACTGAAAATGTCACAGTTCCTCTATTCAGATAGTTCTTAACTTCAATAACAAGATAAAATAAATTTCACCTTTTTATTTTTCTCAGTCTTATTATGTGTGCAATTGACTTGAAGTATGAAATCTTTTCATTCCTTAGTCATAGAAACTCCTTCTTTTTTCTCCCACAATGACAAGTTTTGTTATTGTTAAGACTGCTTTTCTGAACTCATCCATACGCCATGAAGTTGGAAAATATTCAAAGCTGAAAACAGCTTTAATGTAACCCCTCCTGATGTTACAAAAGTTTATTACAGAAAGGAAAATATTTACAGCTGTGGCCTAAATCAGTCTTGGTAAAGTCAGTGTAAGCCTTTGTAAGACCTTGGTGGCTTTGAAGTAAGTCTCAATGTACTACTGTCTTTCAACTCATGCAACTCAGTGGGAGTTTTTGGCGTTGGCTTTATTGGGAGCATAGTTTAAAAAATACTTTGGTTATACTTTCTGCAAATCCTTCCCCAAGTATTATTTGAAGATGTGTCTAACGCTGCTGATTCATCCTGAGAGGACAACTGAATGATTGTAAAGAATGCAGAGAGGGCTGTCTGTTGAATGTATTCCTGCATTATATTCCTGCATTCCTTGGACTAATAGACCAAGATAAGTAAAAGTGCTATGAGGTATGTTTTATACCTTTTTTATCTGTAGATAGTATTAGCTGGAATTTGTTTATAAATTGTCGTTTGTTGAACTCTGGAATATTCTATTTAATTCTTTGTGCGCTCCAGTGGCAGCTGTGCTTTCTTGCTCTGAAATTGTCACTAGATTCACTCCTTGCTGCCCAATTTTCTCTATCCTTTACCACTGCTGTGGATGTGTGGTTGCCTAGGTAACATATGCCCCTGATTTCCACTTTTGTTCTAAAAGTCCAGGAGGCCCTTCTTAGTATATATCTAAGTCCTTAGAACTGGACTGAGCTGTTTGATTGTTTGATTAAACGAACCAGAAGTCTGTGGTCCTGAGGTGAATCTGCAGCTCTGTTATGTTTTTGTTCTGTTTTGGGTTGTGGGGGTTTTTTTTGTTTGTTTTGTTGCTTTTTTTTTTTTTTTTTTTTAAAGTAAGACCCTTAAACCTACCAAAACACTGTTAATTATTACAGATTGGCTTATGGAGTTAAGATGGAGCTTGTGGAGCTTGTGGAGTTAAGCACATCACAAGAACAAAATAATTCTTGTAACAGGTAGACTAAATGAAGCGGTCAGCATAAATCCTCTCCTGGACCACAGTGTCAGGGCAGACTGGCTCCAGTCCTCCTGTCCTTTCCCTGGTTTGTGCAGCTGAGAAAGCCCTGCTCTCTTTATCTTTGTTTGTGACAGGGACAGCAATCCCACCGGATCAAAAGGGGAGGGAGGGGAGTGTGTCAAAGTTTTACAGGCTGGTTCAGCCTGGTACTGTGACTAATGGGACAGGGGACCCTTTTCCACTTTCCCTGAGAAAGGGAAAATTGGGAAGGATGAGGAGATGGGAGATGGGCCTATGAACAGAACAGAGGCAACAATCTGAGAAGGAAAGTTAATTTACTAAATGATATCGGAATGCAAAATAGTGCAGTGTAATTGGAACTGGGGCTAATACATCAAATAAAATGAGACAGAGAGAGTGTGTCCAAAACCAAAAGCCTCATTCTGAACTAAAGGCGAAACAGCTGGGGAGCATTCCTACACACTGCCAGGCAGCAAGAGCAAGTCCCGTGACTTGCAGATCTTATCATCCTCTCTGAACTCAAAGTCCTTGGGGGTATGTACCTCTTCTTCTCTTTTGAAAGCCAGGTATCTGGAAAGTTGTCACTCCACAGAACTGGAGTATTAACTGTTTAATTTCTTGAACTTTACATGATGTTATGATGTGGAATACTGATAGCAAAAATCACAAAACCATGACATGTTCTCAGCCGGGTCCCCTGCAGATAATCCCATTTTTCTTCTGGGTCTATGTTCTGAGTTTTGAAGGTTCAGTATGTCAGCTCTATCATTAAGAGCAGACATATGTATCCCTGAATTCCTAGAGAAAAACTGCAACACCACTGCTTTACCTTGTATCCAGCAGTGTTTTTCTTAGAACTGTTGGCAATAAGTTGTGAAATGGTGAGGAAGTAGCTAAAAAAAACCCGTATTTATACAGATACTCTTTCTATGCTGCTTCAAATACAATCTAGATAATAATATTTTCTTAGACAAATAAAACAATGGGGAAAACTTGCTCTTTATACAGACATTTCCTGCTTTTTCTGTGTAACCTACACCAAAGCTTCAATAATTTAAATTGAAAAAAAACCAAACCAGAACAGAATAAGTTTTAGAAAATGTTTTCCCATCCTGGATAAATGTTTGAAATAAAAAAAATGAAGATTCTCTCGAAACAGGGAAAGAAGGAAAGCAAATGAAAAAATCAGATTAGAAATCAAAGGTGAGGGAAAAAATGAAATCAACGTACAATTAAGTTTTTCAAATATTTGGGACATTTTGTGAAGATTTATGTTCCTTACAGTTCTTTAATGAAGTAAAAGATTCAAATTTTCTGAATGAAATGTCTTTTTTTCTCTCCTAACTCGTTTATTTAATATCAAGACACATGATTTGACCATCATAGGAACTTTACTTCTTAAAATCAGACATGATGTGATTTTTCTGTTAATACAGCTCTTGATCTATTTGTGTTGTCAGAAACATTTGTTTGCAAATCCTAAATTGCATGTAAGAGAGGGAACGTTTTATGTATGCTCCCAACCTCTCTCATCTGTTCAAACTTTGAATATCAGCCACGTTTGAAATTTTGAAAAACACACTGCCCCCACAAAGATTTGATAAAAATTCTATGAAGGACTTTAGATATGTCCTTGTAATGCAGGTGAACACTCATATATTTTATTTTTATTTCCCTCATGCACTGGAAGATGACGTCTTTACTATTTGGCTTCCATTGTAGCTCTACTTTTTATTGGAGATTTTACTAGAGTGATATCAAACTTACAGAAAGGTTTAGAAGACTGTTACCTTTAAAATATTACTTTATTTCTTAGAATCTGTATGAAAACCTGTATCTTGCCATAATATTTGAAAAATTATTTGTGCATGCATCACACTTAAACAAAATATTCCGATAATCTGTTACTGAAAGCAAGTTGTGCCTCAAACTCATCAGCCCTCCACCATAATGAATTAATGTGCATGCAGAAAGGAGAACTGTGTAACTGCTATCATGTTCTAGTGTCCTGTCTTTGAAGCTTTACTTTCAGCACTGAAAAAAATAGCAAAAACAAAAGACTTAGAATAATGAAAAATACTGTGACATGTTGTCCAAGTTACTGTTCTTACACTTTTTAAAATTTCATATCACATATCATTGTGTATTTTATTATGACATAATAATTTTGTATTAATTGGATCATAATCTGTAATTTGAAAAGCCATTTCATTTTAAAGCCTTTGAATTTTTATGTCAGAATAGTAAAAAGTTAGTTATCTCTTTATGAAACTAATAAAGGAAAGCAGGAACACTGCATTCTTGCATTTTAAATGTCTTGTACTTGCCTTTAAGTGTGTGTACTGTTGTCGTTTAAGTTAGCTAAGGAATAGGTTAGAAAGGGAAAATTGTGGCATGAATTCTGGTTAGATTACCTTTAGGGTCCTCTGAAGTACTATGAAGTGCTTGATTTTCTTCAGACATGCTCAGCGCTTTGTGAAATCAAACTTTCTTATCACGGCTTGCTGCCTGATAGTCCCTAGTTTTGACTGGGGATTAAGAACACAATAAGTCCTTAGTTTTGGAAATGTTGGACAGAATTTCACTTGTGCTAGAGGTGTAGGGATCTTCACTCAGTCTCATTACTGGGAATATGTGCAGTTCAGCTAAGATGCAGACACCTACAGTTGCTTTATCCTATTTCTGTAATTTATATATTCAGAAATGTCATCAGGCTATTTCACCTGGTTAGAGTGCATGTTGTTTTTCTGTGGAAAACGTTGAATTTCAATCAATAGCATGAAATTGATGGTGGGTTTTTCTGTTTGTTTGTTTGTTTTTGTGGTTGTTGTCTTTGTATTTGATTTGAAAAGTGATAACATTTCTAGAAACTGTAAACTTTTTGTTTAGTCAAAACTCAAACATTAAGAAAGGTTTTATTGATATTTCTGTCAGCATGCGAGACCTAGTTCTCATTACACTGAGGATGGGTGCAAATATTTGAATTTTCCATATTGTAGATGTGAAACAATATCTTGTACCAAAAACATGGTGAGATTGGATTTTTTTGGACAGATATCTCTATAGTAGGAGATTTGTAGACAGAAAGGAGACTCTGTCACTATTTTAGTACTTGTCTGACAATGTTTCATAAGGCTTCAGTCTTGCTCTCTATAGAGATAGTGTTATTCTCTCCTGAGTGATGCAGGCAAAGAGGATGGATATAGAGCAGCTTGCCCTGGGTCACATTGGACAGCGCAGGTCACACGACTAGCACTGCAATATGATTTCTGCAATGTGTCAGGCACTCATTAAATTTCTCTCCTGTGTACATAGAACAAGATGTCAACTGAGGTGCAAAACCACAGTCACCACCTGTTGTCATGTTAAACTGTGTTAAAATGCCTTCTTAATGTTAATATATACCTATCTAGTGCAGACAGAACCTATTCCCAACATCTTTGGGCATTTTTGTCACAAGTAGCAGAAAAACCGGTGTTAT
Organism: Lagopus leucura; assembly: GCF_019238085.1. NCBI lineage: Eukaryota > Metazoa > Chordata > Aves > Galliformes > Phasianidae > Lagopus > Lagopus leucura. The sequence continues at coordinate 24,053,326 of NW_024962263.1, forward strand.
TTGCTGACATTTCTGGAGGTGCTCATTGCAGGTTCTGCCAAGCCTGTCAGTGCTGTTCTTGTGAAACACAGTGGCTGACATACACCTCAGTCCAGAAATGTTAAGAGGAATTAATCTGTCAGCATGGTTCAGCTCTAACAAATTGCTAATGGATTTTGTGCATGTGTTATCTCAAGCTACAATACTGCTGTTTTTGTGTGCATGTACTTCTGGAAAATTCTGCTGTTACAGCTAATATTTCTATGCCGTACATACGATTGGGAAGAAAACTCTTTTCTGATTTTCAATGGTTTGTTTTTCTTTTGTTCCAGCGACACAAGGCCCCAGATCCTCATTTCCAAAATGATTTCTGTTCTTCAGTTGTTTCATTGCCTGTAAGAGCAATAGTTAATTCTATTTTGCACACCTAGTCCTGCACCCTAGGACAGAAAATGAAGGATGCTTAGGAAGGGGCATGAGAAACAGGTCATGCATAGATCCTTCCCTGTTAACTTCTCAGCTTTCAGTTTGTGTTCTAAACCGAGAACTCAAACAATGACTGGAAGGAGAATTCATCACCTTTAGATTTTTACAGGCAATGACAAAATGAGGAATAAGCAAACAAGCAGCTTCACCCAAACATCCAAACCAGTAACTAATGCCATTTAATTTTAGTCTTACAAAGAAAGTAATAATTTACAGCTATAAAAGTATTTTATACTTTTATAAAATTTTACTATAAAGTAAATATTTCTGTTGGAGAGTATCTGGCATTCATAGAGAAAAATCAAGAATTGTGCTTAAAATCTCTCATGATTGGACTTGTACTAGGCAACTTGGACTATTCACTATTTAATTCCCTATTCTAACTGGGATCAGAGCATTTACTTAAACATCAGAGACAGTTCATAAGCAAGAACTATGTCATTCTCATGAAATCAGCAGATGCAGGGCTGTACCAAACAGATCTGGTTTTATTTAAATGACCTAAATTTGCATCATGGGATCATTAAATATTAAGAACATGGGTACTGCAAATCCTAGGTTATCATGCGTAGAGTTTTCTGGGCAATACAAATGGTGATTAAGTGAGGTTAATATGTAAGATTTTATGAAAAATGGCAATACTTTTATAGCTGTAAATTATTAATTCCTATACTATTTATGGTAATATTTTTAATCATAATTAACCTATTTAGTATTAATGAGGATGTAATATGTGAGATGAAAGTCCTATTAATTTTGTCGTTAAAAAGACATTCAATTTCTATGCTGCAGCATCAGAACATGGACATTATCATATCATAAGAGCAATAGACGTGGAGGGAATACTATTTCAGCAGACCATAGTAAGTACAAAAATCTTTCCCTTTCAAACCTTTGAGTCCTTTTTAGCCTCTATCTTACTTCTTGTTTCAGGGGATCTTTAACTTGTGGAAGCAAAACCTGCATTTTCTTGATAACAATGGCTTATGTTACAGTACGTGTTATTCAGTAGAACCTGAGGCAAAAGCTGAGCATTGATTTTTTTTTTATTTTTTTTTTCAGTAGAAATCCCTAGTGCCGAAGATGAGGATATTTACTGAAAAATTGATTGCTTGACCTGCACCTTGATTTGACTCAGACCTGCACACCACACAGTTTCTGCATTACAGTACAAAGATACATTGATGTTTTTTCTTTCAACGAACTAACTTCTCCCTTGATAGACATTTGAAAATGAAGAATATATACAACACATTTCCAAAAATAACTGATATTCCTGCCTGGCTACATCATAAATCTGATGTTAGGAATAGGTGAGAATCATGCGCCCCTATGCATTCACTATAAGGCAGCATTGGCCATGCTATTGAGAATTGTGGCCTGAGGTCCTTTCACTCTGAAGTCCATTCTTCACATTCTCTTTGAAACTTTTAAGCGCCCTCTTAATAGGTGTCTTCTGTTTTTTTAGTTTCCTGCAGGTGAGTTTTCAATCATCGTTTTACCTTCCCATTTATAACTGAAACCTAAACCTGTGTCCAGAGGCATAAGACTTTACTGAATTGCTTTAGAACCACGATCTACTTCCTAATTATTGCTTCACAGGACTGGCCTTTTTTTCAAAGAACAGAGATGACTTACTCATCAGGCTTTGATAAGTTATGTCATTCCGGTTATTCATAATTTGTTCTTACCAAAGGAACACTTATATTCAAAAGAAAAAAATGTGTTTTGGAATTCAAAATTATTGAAGATTCATCCTAGGCAAGCTCTGTTCAATATCAGTGCAGCTACAGAAGAATTTTTCTTTTTTGCTTCTTAGGTTAATGAAAATGGAGGGAAGGATTTTTTTCTTAGGTAAAACTGCTCATTCTTAGTAGGTAATGCTACAGAAGTAATTTATTCATATCTGTTATAAAATATTCCTGAAATAAGTTTTAGAATATTAATTTTCCCATGACTAATGCTAAATGAATACTTGAGATTCTCAATTTAGTGTCTCACCAATCTAACATAGAATTTCTCTATTACAGTACCAATCTTTTAAGTGAGGTTTATTCTTTTCTTTTTTTTTCCTATTATATAAACAATTTCAAATAGATGTGCATTAAAATATCAGTTATTTGGGTAATGCTAAAACAGTTTTGGGATTTTTTAATCAAGTGGAGGCAAAAAGTTGCAACATTGATGTGCTATTTATCTATGTATCTCTCTTGTATGCACATAAATTTATTTTGAGTCTATGACTCTTTATATAATGAGAGATGAAAGAGTTTAAGATGAAAAGGGAGTGTATAAACAGGAGGGGGAACGACTGTTTACATGGGTGGATAGCAATAGGACAAGAAGAAATGGTTTTAAACTGAGACAAGGGAGGTTTAGGTTAGTTATTAGAAGGAAGTTTTTTACACAGAGGGTGGTGACGCACTGGAACAAGTTGCCCAAGGAGGTTGTGGATGCCCCATCCCTGGAGGCATTCAGGACCAGGCTGGATGTGGCTCAGTGCAGGGTTGGTGACAGGGGGGTTGAAACTAAATGATCGTTGAAGTCCTTTTCAACCCAGGCCCTTCTATGATTCTATGAAATGTAACAAGAATTGCTGTTGTATTTTGGAACAAGTGAATATCTATTAAAACTATTTTTTCTTTCTTCCTTTCTTCTTCCTTTCTTCTTCCTTTCTTCTTCCTTTCTTC
>NW_024962263.1:24056812-24201850 GCF_019238085.1 Lagopus leucura
TAAATCTTTTGACAATTTCTTTTGTTTCCGAAGAAAAATGAAGTCAAGGTTGGACACTCCTCTTTTCTAGTTATACCCTATGCATTTATCTCTGCTGACTTGGAAAAAAATGACAAGTAAACCTACCTGGAAATGGAACAGTTGGCTGAGTAAAGCCAAACCACGCTCCTGGAATGGGAATATTGCAGCAGTACAGCAGTGTAAAGAAGTTCTCATATTTGAAGGCATATTAAGTGTAAGTAAATTTTTGTCTTAATTTTTAAACTTTTTTACTGCTGCAACTCTTGAACAAAACAACTAAGTTATTCCAGCCCCTTTCTGTCCTATGCAATCACTTCAGAGATCACAAAGCTCTATATGAGCGCTGGCTAGTTCTCTTGCTCTTGTTGCTCCTGCTGGAAGGGGTTCAGTAACACCACCACCCACCTGCCAGGTTGCCTGAATTGCCCAAAGCAATGTGTTCAGGAGAGATTCAGAAAGCTGCAGAAGGACGCCTAGGATTTTCTTAGCCTGTATTGTGTAGTGACATTTCAACAAAATTTTGAACCTATTCTGTTCTGCACACTCCAAGCACAGTATTTCTAAAACATGATCACCTTCCTAGGGTCTGCAGTTCTACATCATACTTCTACTGATTGTGTATGGGTCAAAATATTTATAAGTGTTTGTTCGTGTACGGAAGACTGCTCTAAGCTACTCATATAACTGCTATAGTGACACAGCAATTTTTCCCTCTGAAACTGAAGTTATGTCTAACTGTTGCCTTCTTATGTTTGCTAGGCTCATGTAATGAATAGAATGAAAATGTTGATAAAAATAATTTAACAAAGGAAAGATGTTTTTTCTACCTATCTGTGAATGAATTTAGATTATTTCAACAGCATCAAGATGTCAAAGTCAGCACAGATCAAGTCAGCAAAGCCTGACTGTCAAGATTTTGCATCCTCACAAAGTGATTCAGAGCATGTTATCTCCTCCTCTGCGAGATAAATGCTGAAGAAAAATATGATTTCTTTCCTTGCTTGATTTTGACTGTATGCAGATATGGTTAGAAAACTTTGCATCCTACATATTCAAGGGAAAAAACTTAGAGTATCCACTGAATATATTTCTATAGCCAAAATATTTTGTATGAGGCATTCTGTTGATGTTCTAAGCTTAAAAATCAGCATGGATGGGGTAACAAGGTTAATTAAATCTATTAATGTTCTTTTTCTGTGGACTGGGCTATTGCTTATGCAAGGAAATCAGATTAAAAAGGAGACATTCTTCCACCTTTTGCTGGACTGTCTGGGTTTGGGACTTTGGTCGTTGTGTATAGATATGTACAGGACCCCGAGCATTCCCTGGCATTTTTTTGCAGCCAGTATCTTCATCTCTAGGATCTTCTTCAAATTCTTTTCTGCAGGCAAAGTATGCACCTTCTTGTCTCCAAGATAAAGTGCTCTCTTTGGGAACTTTTCACACCTGCTCTCCTTTCCGGAACCAAAGTCCCAGTTTTCCAGTCTGAACAGTCCCTCAGCAGAAGCACAGTCTATGACATCTATGATATTGGTGACACTTTTCTTCAACTGGAGAGTAAAAAACTTGACAGTTCTGTTTCATCAAGGTGTTATGAATATTTGCCATCAACCCATTACCCATAGCAGATAGAAAGCAATAGGCTGAAGAATTCAAAAAATCAGTTTCAGGCATTCATCTACACATGGGCCATAATCTGTTACTTTTAAGCATTCCCACTTGTTCTTCACCTAAAACATCTTCTAATGACAATTATCTCAGTGCAATATTGTTTTATGCTGCTTTCTACTTTAGGGTTTAATTTCCTTGTAAAGCCTAAAGTCAGCCATAGATACTATTTAATGACAAATAAAGAAGTCAAAGGAAGAGATTAAGAATCCCATTCCAGTGCCCTTTTTCTTCCATTTTTCTTTAATTTAAGAGTCAGAGTAAGACTGCCTGTGTATTCCTTGAACTGTACTTGATAAAGAATTATCTAGTTAAAACTTGCATCATTGTCATCTTTGAATATTTTATGGGTGACTGTAAAGGAAATAATGAGTAACTTATCAGGCTACACATGAAGACACAATTTGATTTGTTGACAAAAACTTTTTATCTCTCATGAATAATTCCTCTTCACAGTGAAGCAAAAGTTTTCATTTTAGAAACAGTTCATGCAACTCTGAAAGAAAATGTCTATATTTACCAGTTATTAATGCTGTAAGATTATTTCTGAACATATAGAATAGTGTACTTAATAGCATGGGTACAGGTGATATTTGTATTGCACAGTAGCATTCTTCCTGTTCTTACCAGAATGATTTCAAAGAAAACTATTTGCTAAATCAAAATCCCATGACAATACAGTGGCAAACTGACTGCAGAAATAGAATAACATGCTACAGCAACAGATAACTAATGAGATAATATGGAGGTGGAAAATCATCAACAGAAAAATAAATTCAACTACATCTCCACTACTGCATGTTCAATTTTAATGACAATGCATCACCATTTTACTTACCTGTGTAAAAAGTGCATTATGAATAATCTAAAAGGCACCCGCAGCTACAATTTTTTGAAGAGACAGTCCTACAGCTTATGTAAGATGTGTGCTAAGTGCACCCCATGGATCAGTGTCTCAGGAGCTTCAGTGAAAACAGACACAGATGTTCCATACAGAAAAAGATGCACTGTGAGATAGGTGAGAGATGATATTTGTTGCACTTTTGCATATGCACAAAAGTCAAGCATGGTACATTGAGAAATTATGAACAAGAAGCAAAGGAAAGGAGAATTGTATTTCTCCTGAGTTAGGAGTCAGCTAAACAGGTTTCAGCACATTTGTATACGATGTTGTTACAAGCTTTGTGTCAAACTGTGCATCTTAAAGAATCAAAATACTTTTATTTCTTTTTAGATCTGGTTATAATGAAAGGTCCCATTCTTTTATTTATTCCGTAATAAAAGTATTTCTTTGACAGTTTTAAGAATTTTGTATGTAGGTCCAAATAAGAAAGGTGCTAATAGTAATACTGTATAATAGAATGCTGTACAATTACAATACTAATTTTTTTACAAGATAACGTACATTTAAAGATTATATCAAAGGACCCTGAAGACTAGGATTAAAAGTTCTCTTCTCTATGAATGAGATTTCATTTTTGATGGTAATGGATAAGTTATTTACCACACACATTTGTTCTATGACAACAACTGCTTGTGTATTATTATTAGTAGTACGTATTTCTGTTACTCTATGGCAACTACATGACTAACCTTACTTTGGTGAAGGGCACATAGGAAAGAAGTTATCTATATATCATCAGATCTATGTCCAGAATTAATTTTAATTTAACAGTATTTTATTAGCAGAACCTCTTATTTAAACTTTCAAAGTTAGCGAATGAGCTCAGTTCCCTGATGAGTCCATGAAATGACAATCAAAATACATGAGAACTGTTGAGTTATTTCTGAATGATAACTTGTTAAACCATAAAGCTGACAGACCTGTATTATGACAGCAGCTATAAGAACAGTAAATTCAAGTCTCTGTAGTCTATTTCAGTTGGAGGATGTTAAAGATCTCTGAATAAATAAAGTAAACTCAAGTAGAAAAATAAAAAACTACAATATCATGTTGAATATGTTCTGTTATGTTTCTACATTTAATGAAATAAAGACATCTCATTTAAAGAGAAATTGAAATTTGGTAGTAAACCCAATAAGAATAAAATAAAAATGGCCTTTTTCTGAAAAAGCCTATTTACATTATTGAAATGCTTTTTTATGGTACACTGTTACTGTTATCCACTTTCCTATTCTTGGTTATTGAAACAATCATTGAAATGATAGTTCTTAATTCTTTGCTTAAATCTTTAAAATCTATTGATTTTTTTTTTTAAATAGCTTGTCGATGAACTATTATGAAACTATATTAATTAAATTTTAGTTTTAAACAGTAAGTTCATAAATATATAATACCTGAACTATAGGCCTACAGCTTGAGAGAACCATTTTCCTGCTCCTGTAGTAGAAGAAAGGAACGAGGAACCTTCAACATTGCTCTTAAGTTGGACTAGAAGAATAATCAGAGCATCGATGTACTTGGGGTATGGAACGATGTTTTCAGCAGTGGCAGCAGTAAAGCTGATTATTCTTGTTGAAGAACTCATTCTTGTGATCTGAGCTTTATTTAGTATGCGGAGATTGTTGGACAATGTATAAAAATGTGAAAGTATCATTAACTTCATAGAAGTTCAGCAGCAGCAGCAAACCAATTAGAAGGAAGTCCTAAAAACACAAACTTTATCTTCATTAATGTTTGATCAAAATGGATTTAAACTTGCTCCCTGTAGCTTCTGAATGTGCATCACTATGCTGAAAGCTGAAAATAAAGTTTTGTTACCTTATGAAAAAAGCTTACTTTTTTCAAATTTCAGAGGAATATAGTTCATTTTCTAGTAGGAGTAAGCTTGTAGAAAATGTGTGTAAATCAGGAAAACTCCAGGCTTCAGTGAATATGGTGGTGAGGACTTATGGGGAGTAATGAGATTGTTTTTAACTGGCAAGGGTCATGCATAGTCCTCCTAGCTAACCCTAGCTTTTGAGCAGTATCTCTGAAGTTGGGCTGCACAACCATGAAGCACAGTATAGTTACAATAGTGCTCATTATGAACTCATACTAATATGGAAATGGCATTGCCAAAGAGGGGAGGCTGCTCAGGTGGCCATGGTGGACTGAGGGGGCTGCGTATTTATGCTATATCCATCCAGTCAAACTTACATGGATACTAATACTTTTCATTAGCCCCTTGTGACTGGCAATTTCCACCCCCTGAAAAAAAGGGTTATACTCATATTAAGCTAAACTGTGAAAAGAGAATGTGAACTGAATATGAGACTGTCGTGTATGAAATTCCACCAGTCAGTTTGTGAATCTCCAGCTGAACTTCTGAAGGTTCAGTGGAGCTATTAAACTTGATTTTGAATAGAAAATGCAAAAGGTTTGATGATCTTAAGAAGAAATGAGCTTCTGAGATTAATATTCAGGTAGGTATGTGTAAAGTCTGCAGCTTGAGATACTGTTTAAGGCAAACAGCATAATAATTATTCTGTTATATTTTCCACAACACGTTTCTAAAAACATGAGAGAAGAGTTTCTGTTGCGAATATAAAATATATATGTGTAAATATTATATAGATATAAAAAGACATATAGTCTTGATAGATTCTCAATAGGAAAAAAAATCCATGTTCTTTCATTTACTGATCTTTCTACTGATATTTTTCAGCGTGGGCTCCCATGATTTATGTGGACATCTGTCCTGTGAGAAAGGATTGCCAGATTTAACTAAGTTAAATCTGCGTACTGACAGATGGCAATGATGTCCACCATAAGAAGTGTCTGAATTATTTAGAGGTAAGATGCTCTACACTGTATTATTGTTCTCTTTAGTCTAATTTTGCTGCTATTTATAGTCATTGGTAGAGGCAACAGAACTGTTGAAATCATGGGATTATAGAATAGGTAAAACTGTATTCTGAAAGTAGTATTTGATGAGACATATCAGTATACTATTAAGTTTAATATGACCAGGTACCATGAGCGCTTCGTGGAGTGGAGGAAGCATTCCAGACTGAATGAATAAAATATTTCCAGGGATAATCAAGAAGGGCTTTTCTGTATAAGAGAATAGCACAAGTGCAAATGAGGTCTAGGAAAATTGTAACTATTTGTATTTAGTGGATTTGGTTTTGGGAAGATATTTTTAGAAATATAAGCTTGCTAAGTAGTTAAGTGTTTCCCCTAAAGACAAAATCTGCTTTCATCATTCACCAACAAAAGGCATCAGAAGGCCTCTCACTTAGTCATGCAACAAACATAAAAAGGAGGAAGCAATAAACCCACATCTTATATCCACGTACAAGAAACAAATACAAGAGTCAAAATCAAGGAAATCGTGTTTCAAACTATGTGTCCAAAGTTGCATGAGGGTGAATATTCCCAAAAACAAACTGACAGTGCAGACATTTTTCTTTCACTTCCATCCCTAGTGGGAATGTCTTTTTAAATTTCAGTGTTTGAATGCAAGCAGCATACACATAAAAAATATTTTTGGTTGGTGAAGTAACACCATCTGCAGTTTTCTTGAAGTAGGTTTGTCTCTGTGTTTGTCTCCAGTTCTATGCTAATTATGTTAGAGAAGTGTTTATGCCAAAGTCGAAACTTAGATTTCAAGCAGTTATTTCAACAACAGCACTAATATACAAGGTGGGATAAGACTGGAAGAGTAAGTGTACAGTGGAATGTGAATGTACACAACAATGTGCACCAGGAGAGGTTCACAGTGGACATTAGGAAAACTTCTTCCACGTGAGTGTGGTAAAATACTGGAACAAGCTTCCTAGAGAGTTGACTGATGACCCATGCCAGCCAGTATTCGAGAGGCATTAATAATACATGTTAGCTTTTGATTAGCCCAGAAGATATTGGGCTGTTGGTTTAAACAAGGTGTGTCCAACCCTTGGACCAGATGTGGCTCTGTACAGCAAGTAATGTGGCCCCAGAACTTCATAAAATTCTAACATTATTGTATGATTTCAGTGACATATTTATTAATGTGTAAGTTTTCTTATTTAAGTGGGCTTGTATTATTTTGTAAAATAATTTAATAAGTTAACGCATTCACTGTGGAAAGAAGATCCAGAATACACATGCAGTGCTGACAAATTTAGCATTTCTGGTGAATTTGACTGCTAATTTAACAAATTAAACATACATCTTCAAGGTGAAAATCAATGTATCTGTGGTATGTTTCAAACCGTAAGTGTTCAAAATAAAAATTAAATTATGTCAGACTTAAGTTATGGCAAATATTTTTACGCTTTTTGATATAGAACAGCTATGGGCTATTCTGTCAGTGTGTTACAGCCATCAAGGTTTGAGTCAGGCAGGTACATACTGCAGACAGATGTGAAACCAGGAAATAACAGTGAACTGAGTGGCAAATGCACTGCTCAGTAATCAAGTGTGTGAATTTGTTAATCAGAAAAACAAAGAATCTCAAGTTTCCATGCACTTCAGTGCTTTTGAGATATAAAAGATGCCAACCTTCCAGATTTTGCTGATGTCATGCTTCTGTGTTATTGCTTGTGTTTGCTTTTGTGCAGGTTTTTCTTTTCATTAGAAGAGTACTGACCTTCCTTCCTGTGATGCTTTCAGACATCAGTGTTCATGCATCATCCTATTTTTCCTGTTTAAACATGTTAAAAAATACAAGTACATTGTATGCTAACGTATAATTATGAGGTTACTTTTAAAACAGAAAGAGCTTGATGTTCTAACAAATCTTTTGTCTTCCTCAGTATTTAAAGCACATTAGAAACTGGGAAAGGAAAAAAAAAAAAAAAAAAAAAAAAAAACCACCTCATTTTTCTTTTCATGTTGTAAACTGTTTCAGCTGTGAGTTTTATCCAAACATGGTTCAAAGGGAAGTGAACTTTAGCAATGGGCAGATGTTGTTTTTCCTTTCAAACTGAAACTAATAAAGAAATCAAATATTAATAATATCAAATTATCTTTGGCACTTTGTACAAACTGTTTAGATACAGAAAGTGTTTTCATCTGATCAAACATCCACATTTTGTAACAAGTAATGAAAAGAATGTTCTATTGCTCAGAGCTAGCTTCCAAGGAAGTCCATATTACAAAGTAAACCCAGGTACTTAGTTATCACTTTGACATCAAAGAAGTAATAAGAGAATATATAATAAGGATTGCCAGTAGCAGTTACTGTACTTTATTGCCATTAAGCTCTAATATTAACGTACTAAATCAATATGGCACATACACTTAAAGAACCTTGTTTTGATAAATTAAAATAATGTGTGAACTCCCTTGAATTATAAAAAAAAATGAGTTGGCTTATGACCCAAGTGTGATTTGCTTCCTCTTTCAAATTGGCCCCTGCTGATTTCAAAATTTCTTTGAGGAATAGCTCTTAGCCTTTGGAGCAAAAAGCAATATATCTGAGCTTTTTCCAAGAAGTTTACAACTAATCTGCTATTTCTGTCAGGGTAGAAGAGTCCCATCATTTTAAAAATAGTCTGTTTTTTCAGATAGCATACAGAAATAGAGGCTGCCTAAATACATTGAAGATTCTCATTGGTACATGTAGCTCTCATGGATCCACATCTACCAGATGAACCTGATTTGACTAGGACTTAGCAAACAAGTACTTTATTCCATTATTCTCTGTTCTCTTATTCTAAAGCAATACTAGTTTTTTGTAAAACAAAACAGGCACGAGTTATTAGTTGTTAAAAAAAGAATAAAATTAAACTTGTTTTTCTTGTCTGTTATAGTCTGTACTTGTGTCCTGGTGATTGAGACGTTGTTGTGGCAACTTATATCACCTCAGGAAAAACCCTAAATGAACTTTCTATAAATAATCTGCTGTTCATTTTCACAGTTATGGGATTTGGTGTTTATTTCCTATAAAAACCTGTATTCATATTTAGATCAGATTTACTCTAGCACTCATTTACAATAATGCCACAGAAATAATTTTCTAAAACTTGGTGTTTTAGACAGATTACTAACAAAGCAATTCTAGCAAGCAACCAGAATATTCTGTCCTAGTGAAGACATTGTTTCTTTGGCTTCTACTCCATAAATGAACAATATAAATTTTTTTCAGTAATAGAATAGCTCCTGCAGGCTCCATAGTGTTAGGCCCACCATCCAGTTCACCGAAAAAACACACTTGTCAGTACTAATTATTCCCTGCTAACATTTCTGTAAATAATGGAAAAATAAACCTCCCTGAAGTCAACAATGCCATTAGTCACTTTGTTCAGCAAAACCTCTCAGTGCAAATTTAGGTCAAATTAATGAAATTTAATTAATAATTTAACATAACTGAGTATGATGAGAAAAAACTACTTCTACTTCTTTCACATAAAACTTAACCCTTAAAGTTTTCAACTAGAACATGAAAATACTGCTTGGATTAATGATAGCCCATATATTGCTAATACTAGTTAGTTGCTAATATGATTCACCTTGCAGTTTCTAACTTTTGTTTTTCCCAGTTAATCAATTCTGTTTCCATAGATAACATATGAGCATAATTTATGTGATTATCTGATCAGCTCTTCTGTGCTTTGTTCGTGATTTAAAAAAATATTTTTGATAATAGTTGCTTTTCTTTATTCATTCATCCTGTTTAAAGTACTATTGTGCTAGAGACAGCAACTGTGCTGTTGCAATTTGTTTATATGGCAATGCACTATGATGATATTCCAAAAAAAATATGGGTGAAGTTCATTCCACAGTGGTATTCCTCTTACACCTTTGGAAAGCAGTGCCTCATATTTCTGTAAGACAGATGTGCAAGAACAAGACACAGATTTGTTACAAGAACATAGGAGAGCAGCACACTGAAATCCTAATGAATCCTTTAATATACTGTTTTTCTTCTCTTTGTCTCGCTTTTAATATGTTACTACTTGAGAGGCTTCACTTCACTTGGATTGCATATCCTGAGGCTTGAAGACACCTTGCTTTGAATCCCATTGTAGGAAAATGGTCTGTATTCATTGAATATAGTTGATAATGTGAGAGAGTCATTCAAAATCCCTGCTAAATTAACAAGAAAGTTATAATCTGTGATGACTGCAGCAGTGAGATTCTCTCCTTCTTGTCAGATCACCTGTCTCTGTGCAAACTGCCTGATTATAATCAGTCCTGAACTTCCTAGGTATTAATGAGGAGAATTTGTTTCAGAAGGCTAATGCTAATGATACAGAAAAGCTTACACAAAAAAAAAATGTCATAAAATGAAATAGTAAAAACCAACTAATTTTGTCCCTGATTGAGAGCCAACTTCAGTGTGTTCAGTTCTCCAACAACAGTACACCGAGTGTTAAGTTACCCCACAGGACTAAATTTGAAGCTGAGGCAGGTGAGAAGACATCAAATGAGATTCAGCCAGCCCCTCCTGAACTGTCAGCACCTTTTGCCAATGTAGAATGATGATTTCTGTGCACCTATGTATGCACTCCTCCTGAACAAAAGCTTGCATGTCTGCCTGTGCCAAAGTTATTCAAACACTTTCTTTTAAGTAAATAAACGAAGAGAACCTCTTCCCTTATTTTTTTCTTCTAACTTTGGTAAAAAAAGACTGTATAAATCCCTCAATGTATTCAGCTGGGATATAATCCAACAGTTTTGGTGGAATTTAATTATAGTAACATCCTAATTGAAGGTAAATTAAACAAGACTAAAATCAAGAACTGTCATACTAAATGAAAATCTAAATTACATCAGTAACAGACAGTTCTGTCCTAGAATTATGACTTAAGGAGTGTGACATTCTGTTTTCAGGTTAATCAATGAAAGATTCACGAATATTTTAAAGCCTTCCTTAATCTATTAAAGGCCAAATTAAATCTAAACCTCTGAAAGACACTGAGCAGGAGAGCAAAGTGAATCAATTCACTTTGGAGAGGAAAAATGCGTGCAATGAATAAGCGGGCTCTCTTGGAGCTTTGATGGTCTTATAGGTTGGAGTTTATTCCAGTCCAGTGACCAGTGCAGAAATGTGCTTGCCTGGAACCTAATCACTTAGGTTTATTTTTATTACCTGATCACCTAGACATTATTTTTACACCACGTTTACTACAATGTTAGCTTGTACTGGCAGTCAGCTGCCTGTGTGATGCCCTGCCCAAGCCTGGGTGAGTGAATGCAAATGTGGGACTCAACACCCTGTGGAAATTTTTTCCTTCCTCTTTTCTATTTTGTCTCAGAACACCAGGAATATTACATTGTTTCATCATCATAGACACATCTATCATTATTTTGTCTTGTAACTGCTGTGACATGTATCCTGCAAAACCCTCCATGTTGGCACAAAAGTAGCTCAGGCAGCGTTACTGAGGCATGCTCTCCTCAAGATTACCACCCTAGGGTTTTTTCATCAGCCCCCACCAAGGACGTACAGAAAGAGAAACAAAACAAGCAAACAAATAAATCCACACCCACAGACAAGAAAAGCCCAACCCAACTGAAGAGTTTTTTCCATTCTAACTTACCGATCATGTCAATCTCTTACCATCTTCCTGTTTCCTCAGCTGTCAAGACAACAAGTTTCCGCAAGAAAACTGCCAGCCCTTCATTAATAGAGCTTGTCAGCTGTGGGCTCTGTAACTGCATTTTCCTGCTTTTTAGCAGCAAATCTTAATATCTCTAAGAAAATGACTGCACAGCTAACAGCCTGCACTTTTCATCCATCTATAAATGCACAGCTGGCATCCTTATGGGATTTTCTATTATACGTATTCAGGCTAGCATTTTCAAATCCTCAGATATGGCCTGTGTTATTTCTTCTAGCAGGAGAAAAACAACAACAAAACTAGTGCAGATGTAGAGGGCTCTTCTCTTTTGGATCTTCATCTTTTGGATTTACCTGACGTTAACTTTGGGATTTGAACAGAAAAAGCTTTTAATTTTTATTCACTATTAGCTTGCATGGAATCCCAGAATCTATGTAGTGGCTTGTAAAGAAAAAGGCTCAGCCTCACCTGAGGAAGTATACAGCTGGGATCTGGTGAAAACACAGGTTCCAGTCACCTGTTTAATATCATGTCCTAGCTGCAGTTTTCTCCAGGGAAAATTACTTGTTGATAGACAGTTGTAGTGGCCCACAGCAACCCCAAAAATAAAAAAGAACTGATCTATCATTTGCTGCAGTTTTACTTCCTTCCATTTACTCATTTAGACAGTGCTGTCAAAACTGTGCCCTTCTAGAGATAGTTACATTTTTAACCTTTGTGAACATTAGCTGCTTCTGAATGGAACCCCCAAAGGCAGTGCACACTGTAGAGCCACCTTGTCAACTCACTTAGTAGAGCAACGTAGTAGAGATAGAATGAAACTTCAGGATTTATCTTTAAATATTGCCTCTCTGAAGATTCATATAAAGAATTATTATTACTATTGCTACGGCTGTAACTGAGTTCTCTCTGAAGATAATTTCTTATTTTCCTCCCTTGTAGTGGTTTGAATTTGTGAAGTTGGATGTTGAAGTAAGAAGGTTATCAGTCGTTCTGTTGGTATGCTGTAGTCTAAAATTTGCAGTGTGGACTCAGGAAGTGGTAGAGGAAGATTTATCCTTCTGCTTCTGCAAAAACATAGTATGAGCAATATGGTCATGAAATAATGTACAGAAAATTGTATTTTTAAGGGAAAGCGGGATTTCTGTCTCATTTATGTCCTGTGTTTCATTGTCTTCCTGATTCAGAGTATATTCTATTTTTTGTTACATCTTGGAAGATTATTGAGGCAAAGAAAGTTCCACAAAATTGATTATAATTTTGAATTAAATGATATATATTTCACTCTGCTGGGCTGGAATAGATAGCTTGCCTCTTTGCAGGTAAATAGCTGAGCATGCTTTCCTCAGGAAGACTGAATCCAGTTTCAGTTTTTCTTAATAAGCACTCCAACAGCAAGTTTCTTTACTCACAAAAGAGGAAGAGAAAATTCCTCATTGAGTATTTTTCAAAGAAAGTCCAAATTTTAATTGCGTTTTTTTGAGGAATTTTGATTTTGTGGTGTTCACGTGGTTACAGAATGTGTAGTAAGCTACTTAGTGTAATGAGGCAAATGGTCATACTGTTTTCTGATTGTGTTTGGGTAGGTGGCAGGATAGTTTGACTGTGGTGCCTCAATATAAATATTTAAGATAAAGTAAGTAGACAAATTTGTGACATTTCTATTTTACAGCTTCATTTCAAACTTAAGATTTCTGCACACTTTTACAGATCTGTAAAGCCATGGAAATCATGTGCAGGTGCTCTTTATGGCTTACTGTTTTGATGTTTGTCCATCATCCAAAGCATTTTATTGTGACAATTTTACCAGTAACATGCTAAACTCATCTATAGTAGTATTTATGACAACTCTATATGTTAAAGGTAGTTAAAAGACAGAGGTCTGATTATCTGCATGTACTGTTAGTTCTTATTTATTTGCTTATGTATTTTGTATGTGATTCCTGAGATCATAAAATCAGCTATTTACACTCAGTTACAGATTGAGAGATAACAGCAGAAATCTTAAAACTGGTTATGATGCCAAAGTTTTCCCGGTTGTTAACAAAGCCCTGATTAGAGCTGGTGAAATATCAGGAAACTGTTTCAAAAAATAAACCTGTTTCTGGAAACTGCAAAGTTCAATGACTGATGAATTCAACAAATGGAACATGACCACCTTTAGGGCTCTTGTGTAGCTGTGTAGGGCTCTCTCCAAGAAAATGCCAGAGGTTTTAGTGAGCCATTTGCATAGCTAACTCAATTTGCTCCAGGAGTGTGCAGATACTTTATAAATGTGGATTTCTAAAGGTGCAGTCCTATGACAGCAAATTTCTCAGGACAGCTGCTGGAAGCTAGGAAGTTAATGTAATTTATCACTAGCAGTTAACAGAGCACAAGCTTAGTGGATGCCTTTTAGATATTTGCAAATAGAAACACCTGTTTTGAAGTAGCCAGGTATCTCCGTATCTCCAATTCCCCAGTGAGACATGCATAATAAAATGCAAACAAAATAAAGATGGGTGTTCTAAGACTGTTTTCTCTGCATTACTTATGTCTTTCATCAGTCTATGTTTTGAGATGATATTTGTGCATTATAGATGTGAAAAATGATAAGGAATTGTATCATACAGCATGTGCTCTGTTTCTTAAAGGCTTTATTGTTCATTAGTTAATAATTCCATTGCAGTAATCATTTTGGAGAATTTGGTATAAAGTGGCTTTGCAAGTTTGTTTGGAAATTGATTTTCCAAATTTAAGACTTATCTCTTTTAGCAACACTCTTCCAGCAAACTTCACTGGAGTTTATTTTCCTCAGAGATTGTGTGTTCTGTTCTTGTTTTGCTTTTTTTTTATTTTCATGTATTCAGCCCAGTCTTTCACAAACGGTTCCTGTTTTGCCTGTCTCTCTTCTAGGAGAGGAACAAACCAACTATCAGTGAGGATTTAATGTCCATCAGGATGAAACAGCCAGGGAAGAGCAGGCCCACAAAAAGCTTGACAGCAGAGCAAGGAAAAAATGGTCAGTTCACAGACAAAAGCACTGGAGAGGTAACCTATACACATTCCTGATTTTCTGTTGTATCTATTTTATAAGGCACCTGGATAAATTTAAACAAAGAGATGAGAAAGTGAGCAGTGTAAGCCTCAGTGCTGTGAGGCTTATCCCAACTGACAGAAGCCATCTCTGCATTTACAGAGACAATTGCTGCATGTAAAATGACTTCAACTGAATACTGATTTTGTATGATAACAGTGACAGCCTCCATCTTATTAAAAGCCTTTTTAGCCTACTCCCTTACA
Organism: Lagopus leucura; assembly: GCF_019238085.1. Lineage (NCBI taxonomy): Eukaryota > Metazoa > Chordata > Aves > Galliformes > Phasianidae > Lagopus > Lagopus leucura. Next base: position 24,071,219 of record NW_024962263.1, read on the forward strand.
GCATTCTGCTTCTATGTTAACTCTTAATCATGTTGAATAGGAGATTGTAATCCTGATAATTCAGCTAAGTGACTTGTAAAACCTTCAATGGGCATAACAAAAAAAATCTGAGACACTGCAAGAGTAACTACATTTTTACTTCAAAGGCTCGTGAAGTTTGGGCATCTTCTGAAAACGTGGATGGTAGGTAGTCACCATAAAGTCTTTATCATGCACCGCTTTGTCCACTGTGAGGGAATTATCAACACATGTTAAATATGGAGATATATAACTGATTATAGTACCCTTAATTGTATGTTTATTGAAAGTGACATGAAATTGTACCTGCCAATATGGAAATTACTGCGGAGATTATATTCTGTTTCCCTCTTTTACTTTTTCCCACTAGCACATTCAAGTATATTTGTCTTGTATCCTGTTAAATAGCGTGTAGTGCAGGTGATCATACTGAACCAGCCTTTCTGCCTGAAGAAGTCATGACTCAGTGAGCAGGTAGGCATGCTTTACAGCACACCAGAAACTCCACATTTCAGAGCACACAGGTGTGACACACAGATCTGTTGGGTGCCCAGTGCCCATAAAAAATGAGAGCAAACAGTACACTGTAAGCATGTGCTCCTGTTTGGTGCAGCTTAGCACCCTTGTATAAGAGACATGAACAAGCCCTACCTGCTGTTATGGCTGTCTGCACACAAGACTGGAAATAGACAGCTTATTACAGCATGCTGAATGGTATCACTCTGGCACTTCTGTAGATTACCATGCTATTGACAGTTTCTTATCATTGTATTTTTAAGACACCTGAATTTAACCTTTCCTCTAGATAGTGAATTCTAGAGAAATACATCTACAATCCAAAGGAGTGTTTGAGCCATTTTTTTTACAAAAATGAAGGACTGGCTGTTGATTTTTGTTTTAACAAACTGCCTTGAAACTATTCATTTTCAGAATATTCATTGCTAACATATTTAAATTTCTTTCCCTCCAGCATGAGCAAACTATTATTTACTCTCTGAAAGAAAATATCAGACTTGACAGTTGTAAAATATGACATCTTTGAAATTGTTTGTGGCAATGGTATTGTCCTTAAATCTGTCATATTAGGCACATCCCCTTCACTGCAGCAGCATTTGCACAAATATCAGATGGGAACTTTCTCAGGGTGTATTATGTCTGCTTCTGCTGCTCAGGACAGAATCATAGTTCTGCTTTAATGGTTAGAGAAATCATCTGATGCTGTGAATAGCCATTTAGAATAACACTTAGACTGTTTATTAAAGGGTTGTAAAATTTCTACTGACATGAGAATTGAACTCTTCCTTTATATTCTTCTGAGTTTAGATAAGGAACTGTCACTATGAATAAGATAAGAAATCTTATCTTATGGCAAAACTGTTTATAAACAGATGGCTGAGGCTCATTTGCATGGACCTGATAAAAATTTTTCTGCCTATATGAACCTCATTTCTCCATAAAAGAGGATGCACATAATCCCAATACTAATCATAGACTGGGATAAATGGGATCATGCATAGGATAATTTTCCAGTAATCTCAGTTAAGGTACTAAATGCGTAGTGCATGAAGAATGCTATCATCTGTGATTGCATGAAGAATCCAGAAAAACTCAAAATGAGTTAACTTTGGCCCAGTGGTTGATGGGAGTTGAGCAGACAAAAGGACAAAAAGGGGGAACAAAAAAATTTTAATAATTAAAAATATTAGAACTGTTTCTTGAACTGTTAAAAACCTTGAACCATTTTTCTGGGTGCAAAAATTATTTCCTGCTCTTCACTGACTTAAAATGTGAGAAAGATGTTGGTAGCAAGGCAGTTATGAAGGGCCTTTTCTTCACATGTAATGCTGCTGTAATGGAGGTGATGTAGCAAGGAATAATTTTACTAGGAAAGAAAGAGTTTAAGAGGCTTCCTTCCTTGCTTTCTTTAGTTTAAGTCTCGTGTTTCTTCTAAAATGAATATGTGATCCTTGTGACATTCACAATTTCTTGTAGGCTTTATCTCTTCACACTGCACCATACATAGAACTATAACTTATCAGTCTGCTTCTTGTAGGATAAAAATTGTGGTGTCTATCACTAATCAGAGCAGTAAACTGGGATTCTTGCTTTCACTTGAAAACCTCAGTGAGCTTAACAGTGCTATCAGTGATCCTTTCCAGAACAAGTATTTTGTCTTTGTTGCTCATAGCTGGTCTTTAATATTTTTTTTGATGCTCAGACAGTAAAAGAGGCTGGAACTGCAGAGTGTAGCAAGCATAAAAGATGAAAAAACAGAATTCTGGTTTTTAAAAGCCTGTATATGTTCCCTTTCAGTATTCACACATAATGATGAGGAAGAAGATGTTATGGATCCTTTTCTGTCAAAAGGGTGTATGTGATTATAATAGTGTTTTCTGGCAATTTTAAAATTTCCTGTCTCTCACTTTTAATTGTCATTAATGTGTCTGAAAATTGTATACATGACATAATAATGTGTGTCTCAGGGTTATGTTGAGTGTAGAAGATTTTTGTGTTCACAAAGAACTGGCAGGTGTGTTAGCAAAGAAGTGATGAACACTCACTTAATCCAAGACATAATCCTTACAAGCTGATGAAGTGAAATTTTGTTTCTGCGAGCTGTGTGTTAACGTATTTTGTTCCTGATCATCTGCACATTTTGCTCTCTTTTAGCACTTGTATAACTATTCTATTTTCTCCCTGTAAAAAGGTGAGTACATCTTTTATGGTGGCATATTTTTAAAAACAAAAGAGACATTTTTCCCCCTAGGACTTTCAACCTGTTACTGCTATCTTTCACTCTGTTTGTATTTGCATACAGTCCTCCTATGCATCCTACTCTTCAATATGTTTCATCAGCTGTACAACAGACTACACTCAGTCTCTTCAGAACAGATTTTGTTTGCAAGATTAATGTTTGAGGTGGATTTGGAATACCTTTGGCCTGCTTTTCTAAGGAAATGAGGCATGTTGACTTACACCGTCCATCTGCCAGCTTTTCAGCCTTCCACTTCTTTTCCTCTGGGGACATTTACACCTTCTGGTCAGGTTCAACCAAGACCAAAGGCACTGAATCATAGAAGATCACAGAAAATTTATGGTGAATAGAGGAGAGAAACTAATATCACTGCAACATCCTGACACAGTGCAACACGGTGAAAGCAGACTCTATCTGACCTACCTAGCCTGCTGACTAGCAAGCATGTTCTACCTAGCTAATACATGTATGTCTCCAAACTGGCCACAAAACTTGCCTTCTCTTCCCTAGCTGGTTATTTCATGACTCAGGGAGGTGTTAGTAATGTAGTAAGGCTTGGAAGGTGTTCAGATAGATGGAATTGTCACAGTGATACCTGTAGAAGACACAAAAGAAAAAAAAAATCAGTAGGATACTAAGCTTCAATTGTTCAGATGCTCATTGTTTCTTTTGGCCTAGTATGCTTTTCAGAAATTATTAAAAGAATGTGGGGGTACAATGTCCTTACTGTATCTGAGTGTAAAGGAGGAATGTTTCTGCCCATCTTCCAGAATGTATGAATCATTTAGCTGAATCTATATATAGTTCATCCTTTTGGTTGTTTGTTGTTTTATGTCTCTTGTTGGGGATTTCTGAAAGTTGAAGATCAAATAATATGAAAAGAGAAGAAATCATTTTCATCATAGGAAATGCCCTCTGAATAGAAAGATATTTAGCTGTGTCAGTGAATAATTGGAACAAATTCGGAGAGTATTCACTCAGACAGAGGCAAAAAATATCTGCACCATTTTATAGGAAGAGCAGAGATATTAAAAAAAAAAATCATTTCAAAATAAAAACATATGGTGGATCTTCACTTTTTTGGAGGTGAAGATTTTATAGTCACCATTGTTACCCATTGGGCCTATCTGAGCAATGATCTTCCAGTCTTTTTCACAGTTATTTTTTCCTAATATAGAGATTGGTCTCTTTGATCTCTTCTTTCCTGAGCTAGAACTTAAGAAATAAATGAGAACTTCTCCAAAATTAATGCCTCCTATTTTATTGTTTGCCCGTGACATAAGAGGCAGATTTTGGTGATGTGTCAGTAGAGGTTGAACCTTCCTGCCAACATTCAATTATATTTTGTTGCAGCGTGACAAATGGAAGGAAAGGGGCAGTATGATAAAATGGCATCTGACATGGGCGTGTGTAGGAAGCAAAGGTGTTTTGTTGAATTCCTCCATGTGGAAACAACTGACATTCATCGATGCTTGATGAATGTTTTTGGAGATGAAACAATGGATATGAGCGCAGTGAGGCAGTAAATGGTGCATTTCAGCAGTGGTGATAGCAACAGTTGGTTACCTCCGCTGATGCAGATTTGTATGAGCGCAGCATGCAGGCTCTTGCTCATCACTGGCAAAAATGCATAGCCAATGGTGGTGGCTGTGTTGAAAAATAGTGCTTTGTAGTTGAGAATTTGCTCTATCAAATAATGTGTTCTCTTTGTACTGATTGTAGTTTCCAGGGAAATAAATAACAGGCATTACTTTCTGAGTGAGCATATAATATCATGTTTGGGCAATACATGATTCTTGTTGATTTCTACTCTAGCAAAATCCAAAGCTAAAGCCAAAGAGCCTCCACATCCCAATTGCAAAGATCTTCGTATTTCTACATAAGTTTTGGTTCCACATCAATCTGTATAAGATACTTTTCCATTTTTTTCCACAAAAAAAAAAACAAAAAAAAAAACACAATCTAAGTTTCTTCTATATTACAGAGCATCTGAACACCAAGAGATTAGGATAATTCTGTGTGCTGACTGAGAAGAAAATGAAGATTTTCTTCCATGACTGAAAATCCATTAAAAAACTACAATTAAAAAAAAAAATCAGCAGATAAGCAAATATTCCCTAGATAGCTTCCTCAGGTAAGTCCTACTAGCTGTAATCTAAATACATATTTGGAAAACATTTTTTTACCTCCATATTTTTAAAGATATACATATGTGTTTGTAAATACAAACATTTATTTAAAATTCTTGGATCTAGAAGACACTTATATTCCACAAATTACATTTTCTGCATGTGTGAATGTCAAGAAATAGATTAAAGTGTCTTGTGTTATAATACATTTCAGGATGCAGGATCTGATAATAGCTGTCAAACCAGTCAAAGGTATAGCATGATCTTCAGTTTCAAGGTTGTTAACAAAATGTCTGCTCCATTTTTGAGCTAGGAAATCATATCCTCTAACCTTCAAGTAATACTTAAAAAACCCTGTGACTACCTCAGCTGTGATCCTGTTGCATTTCAGAAACTGAAAAGCTATACCTCGTGTGTGTACATTTACTTCAGGAATTAAAGATTTCTGACCCAGGGTGCAAGAAAAAGTCAGTTAGCTATGTAATGGATGATATTATTATTATTATTATTATTTAGATTATTTAGATTATTTGGATTATTATGAAGAATAAAACACACTGTATCATTATGGCATACTGTGCATATGACCACAGAGTTCAATCAAAGAACATTTCAAAAAATGCTCCTTTTTAAAAAAAAAATTTCCATGTAGAAATTATAGCTATATTTTTTCATTGATAGCTGATTCATTTCAAAACTAAGTGAGGTTCCTATGATCTAGGGTGAAGCTTGCAGTCCAAATTTATGGAGGAAAGTATCTGACTGGCATGTGCATTTACTTGGCATACCGAAGAAGTAAATTGGGGTCTGTTGTATATGCTTCAGATAAAGGGTGGATGTGAACGTGATACTTTTTGCATATTAAATGAGTATCATTGTTGAAATTTTTATTATTAAGAATTTAGATACCTTAGAAGTTAAGTATTAGTCCTTGGAAAAGGCTTCAGAATGTTGTACCACATTCTTATTGCATTCAACTGTTAGTAGCTCTTAGATTCATATTTTTATCAGTGTTGCTGGAACAAGTTATTGATTTAATTTGCCTATATATTGTTTAAAACTACAAAATTCTATCATATGACCAATGGGTCAGTGCTAATATTAGATAGGAGAGGTTATTACTCTCTTAAATAACATAAAGTTTCTTATTGAGAATATCAGTATTTAAATGCTTATAAAGGCATGCGAATAATATTTATTCATAGTATTACAACCTCTTTTAATAATGCAAGAATGAAAGCAACATGATGTAAGCACAAACAATTAATTCAATAGATCTTTTAACTAAATATGCATAACACCTGGTTAAAAAAAAAAAAAAAAAAAAAAAAAAAAAAAAAAAAAATTTAACTGTAACCTTTGGAGTTGGAATAAAAAAAAAAAAAAGGGAATCCAAATTAACATGTGAATTTTAATTAGGAAAAAAAGAATGAATAGAATGCAGCAGAGGTGTGCTGTGGTTGTTGCAAGACATTGAGAAACAGGGCAGTAACACAGAAATCAGGCATGAGTTGTGACCACTAAAATCCAGGCTGTGTCTTTAATCCTAAAATCAGTGTCCTAATTTTTTAATCTCTTTATAGTAGGAACTGGATTTTAACTTTGCAACTGTAAAGGTTGATCATGGAACTCTGATTTGGCTCCACTCTTAAATCTCTCACAAAGTCACTGATTTTAGAAGAAATTTACACTTACAAAACACTTCACTCTCCTAGTATTTTCTTAGACGGCCCAAAAAATATCCTGACTTCAAAATTTTACTCGAGCATCAACTGCTAGGCATGTCTGAAACAGTCCATGACACTGGACTAGACAGAATCATTTTTAAGTCCCCATTTTTCTTACTGTTTTGACTGTTCTTTGTTACTGGATTTTTCTAATAACTCCTGAATATATACAGTACCTCACAAACAAGTCTTGTGAAAACTGATTAAAAACTGAATTTGTTCAATGGGAGTTTTCTTCCACGGCTGTTATGATTTCAGTCATGGCTGTGAGTTCATGCAGTGATCAGATGTGCTAAGTGCTGTTTATCTGATGAGACTCAAGGATCCACATGAGGATACTACTTTTCTGTAAGTAAAGAAATACCATAGATTCAGCTCAACTGAACTTGTGAAGATGAGTTTCTAATTATTATACTTAATAACGCAAAAAGAGAAAAGGCAATGAATTCATAAGAATTTATTTGGATGCAAACCATCTGAGCAATACTTTATGTATACTCTGCTAATGGATAGTAAAAGCATTTAGGCAAGCTAATTCACTCCTGGGATGTGCTCTCATCAAGAGTCAACAGTGTAATACTCAGCCACTAGTGTGGTTAGCTATACATAAGAGCTGCAGAGTAGTACTGCAGCAGCACAGACTGCTGTAAGTTCTTTACTTCATGCCTGTATGTTAAAGGCTGGTGCTCATCAGCTGTTCATCTCAGCACAACTAACTTGGCTTTTATCATGCCTTAGTGAAAAATGACAATTTAGGACAGTGCAACAGAAGTGGGAAACATAAACAAAAAAATGTTTGCGAAATTTCAGGATGCATTGCTGTTTGTGCCACTTTTACTACCGCATCCACAGCACAGCACACTGACTGCATTCAACTGTGCATCAGTCCAAACCTTGTGCCTAAAGATTTCATTTTTACCGTCAGGGACTGGAAAAGGGCTAATGACCTTCTTTAGCTTCATCTAGAAATATTATCCAAGGACATAGACTGGTATTATGGGACTGTCATGACAGAAGTCAATTCTCAGTGTTATAAACTGGCTTGGGAAAAAATATCCTCAACTGACCTAGGCATTTTCTGCAGCTGGGCTCAGGCCAGGATTCTCTGCAAGTGAACATCTCCAGAAATAACATCAGTTAGGCTCTAAGAACTAACTGGAATTGTTACACATTGCCAAGACGTATCTTCTAAGGTTGGAGGGGGAGTTATGGGAGGCCATTGTGGTTGATCCCTCCTGCAGGCATCACAAAGGACACGTCACATCCTGATCTAATCTGACAGCTGAGGTATGTCTGTCTCCATTCCCAGCAACCTCTTCCCTCCAAACATACAATTTCACATAAAATGGTCATGCTTTCATGATTCTCATGCCAAAGTTTTTCTACAGAGACATAAAGTTACGAAGTTTCCACTTTATCCATCAAATGTAAAGTACTTGTATGATTATTGCTCATAAACATCAGCTCTTCTGCCACTGCATAGATTAGATAAAGCTGTTTGTATCCCTGCTCCATCCTCTGACAAATGCTATTGGATACAGGAGTCAGATCTGTGTTTCAGGCTGCCCAGTTCCCTGGAGATGAGAGCAGCTCTCTTCCCAACCCCTGTGAGAATCTCCTGAAACTGCCTGCTGCTTCCACCAACCCAAAGGAGAAGTTGTACCAGTCATGTGATCGCAGTCTGCTATTGCAAATTACTTTTCTCACCCTTGTTTGTGAAGAACAGAATGAACACATCAGAATTTTACTGGTTTCCATATTTTTCCCCCCTTGGCTGGAGAGAAATCTAATTGTGGCAGAAGCCCCAGGTGCTGTCACATATCTTGTGTGTTGCCTCTCATTCTGTCCATCAAAGTTGTCCTCACAAATAAGAAGTTAGCAGCCCAGTACATCCTTCAATTTTATTTTTTTTGGGGAGGGAGGAGGGGAGTTGTATTTAAATTTTGTGGCTGAATACCAGCATTTAGACCAAGAAAAGTGAGTAATAATTTTGATTTCACATAAAGACTAGCACACTGAAAATAGACTTCACAACAAGATTTTGATTTATGCTACTGGCAATGCAATCTCTTCCAGCACTGGGTTTTTAGCAAATATTTAGTGATTAGAAATGTCCTGCAACCAGACAGCTAAATCCATTCATGAAGTATCTTTATGTGTTTGTGAGACAGAACTGTCAAGTGAATAATTAGTTCCTAGAATGTTTCAGGCTATATTGTTTTCTTAACAAATATGTTTGTCTACTTGCTTTTGACTGGTAGATTTTATTAGTTTCTGACTTGTGCTTTCCTCCCTTGATGGCTTCCCTGCTTGAAAGAAGAACACAATTATTCTGCGTTTGCTAGAAGTTTTAAAGGATGATAATTGTTTTGTATGTAATGCCTTACTTTAAGTGCTGGAGATAACACTGTCTTTGTTCATTAACTTCATGACTCAACTGTTGTCCTCAAAATACTCGTCTTGCCAAGATCTCTCTTGCTTAATGAGAAGGCACAAGCAGCAAAACTACTAAATGAATTCAAGGACATTTCTAGAGATCTGCTCGCCTTCTGAAATGAAGATAAGGCCAGAAGGAAAAGACAAATCTTATTGCCAGCATAAATGGAAAAGTGGAAGGAAAACATGGAAATGGTAAAAAGCTGCAAGCCACGGAGGGAGCTGTGTCCTCTGGGGGAGAGGTATGTAGATACAGCACAAGAAGATAGCTTTTAGAGACATGAAGGAGTTATGTAACATGATGAAATGCAGAGAGGCAGAGCTCTAGGGCACAATCATTCTCTGCTAGCACGATGCTCAGTCATGCAAAAAACATTTCCAAACAGCAAGTTAACTCAACAGGAATAGAAATTCCAGCTGCAATGAAAAAATGCCGTATTCAGCATTAAGGTTGCTCTGACTGGAAGCTGTGTGTGAGGAGTTCTCCTATTCAGTTCCATGTCCTTCACTCAAGCAGATGCAGAAAATTACAGAAAAGGTTTCTTCCTTTGAAACTGTATATTTTTGTACTTGTTTCCTAATGGAATAAGGTCTATTGTGGTACTGCTGCCTGGATGTCCATTCACCTTCCCACCTATTTCATTATTTTCCCCTCTGTTTCCACAGGCATTGGGACCTATTTGCTGACTTTGGAGAAAGTCCTACGTGCTATGTAAATTCATGGGTCAAGCTCAAGAGGAGACCTACTGTTCTGCTGAAGAGAAGGCAGGTAGAATTCAGTGGTAATATTGGTGCTAAGTGTAAGCCAAAAAAAAAAAAAGAAAAGGAAATAATGATGTCCGTATTTCTAAGATAACAATATATTATTTTATTTTCTTTGGATATGTCTTGCAAATGCATCACAGTCTTGTCCAATTCTTGATAGGAGACTGAAATTCAGTGGTTGCAAATTCAGAAGAAATAGGTTTCACTAGCTCTGTTGTTTGGACAGGAGATTTTGAGATTTTTGTATATCAAAGAAAATATTTTATTCATAATGTCCCTGCACACTAGTGAGATGGACTATGTTGGTGAATGGCCAGGATGCTGGGTACAATTGCAAGCGGGGAAAAATTAGGGATGTTATTCTTCACTGAGGTAGTCATATCATGGTATATAGAGTCATATGCTCCTTTCTGAAGTATTTGTTTAATTAATGCTCCCAAGACCAAAAGAAAATCTGCTGCAAGTATATGAACAAATGGGGCAGAGTAGAGAGGCAATGTTAAGCTGCAGTTTAACTCAGTAGTAACTTTTAGTCATCAAAGCAAGTCCCTTCGAAATGGATTCTCTTTTTGTAACTCAACTTACCATCTTTCTTGTTTGCACATGTTGAACACTTATTTGAATTGATTAAATAATATAAAAACATTTTAATCTTTTGTGAACGATTCAGTTATTAAACATGAAAGATATGTATTTTCTTAGTACTTAATTTTTTTTTAACATATGAAAATATTGAACACCTGTTAAGAATGAGAGAATAAGCTAAATAAAAAAGTAACTTCTCTTTGCCAGATAGGGGCTAATTTCCATTTCTTACAGATTCATCAATTTATTCCATCTTTATCTAACCACAATGCTATTGTAAAGATGAAAATCCCAATCCATCAGCCCTGAAATGTTTTTTAAAGTTTGATGCTTGCAGAAAGCAACACATAGCTTTCAGAAATCACTAGAAAAGAGATGTACTAGATAATAAATAAGGAAGGTAATTGCACCCATTGTTTATGTCAGTAAAAAATGGGAATGCATTTTAAAAAAAAGAGCAAAAAATTCTAGCTGGATTATAAAATAGTTACACAGGCCTACCTCACCTTCAGAAATAACTGATAGTTAAGAAACCAGCTTACAATAAAATCCATTGGACAGTTTAAGCACCTAATAAAATGCTCTTACATATGGTGACTTGAAATGCTTTGTTTCATTACTGCTTTATCAGTTTACTTGCATTACAGCATTTCCCAAACTGAATCTGATTTTCTGTACCCCAATAACACACATATTGAGGAAATTGGCCGATTAAATGTATAAAAACCTTTGTTGAATGAATAACTTGGTCTATTTCCTTCCTTCAAATTACTCACTTTTGAAATGCTCCAGTGGCTTTTAGTAACATGTTCTGGTTCATAAGGGTTCTTAATCCCTAAATAATATGTGTGATGATGCAGTGGCTGATGAAATATATGATCTTAAAGAGTTATTCTGAAAATGAGTGCAGAAAGTTGGATGATTTACTGTAGCTAGCAGAAGGATCTGTGTCTAAAGTTGCAAGGGAGGGCAAAAAACATTGTAGGTTAGTGAAAGGTGAAACTGCCCTTTATTGAAAATAATTTATTGAAAATAAGAAATTACCTGAAGCCAAACAGATCATTTCTAAACAATTTCTAAACATTTCTAATAAATTCATACATCCAAACTGATTTGAGGGGTATCATCTTGTAATTTTTGTAGCTGAAGTTGTTCATGCATTTAGTAATGCAGACTACATACTGTTTGAACAATGGAGATGCTCCTTAATATACTATTTACTTTGCTAATGAAGTCAAACCCAATTTTTCTTAGGAAAAGTTTTCCAGTGTTATTTTGCCATTGCTGAAATACATAGTACCAAAATGAAGACTTTCTAAAAGTTGTTTTCAGATTTTACTGAATCTCATTAAACATAAATATGACTTCACTGCAAACAGATTATATAGTTCTAGATAACCTTTGTAGTTCCAGGAGTCTCAGACCAAACTGGTTGCAAATGAGTGCTGGAATGTTCTCCCTTTCATTTGGAAAGCAGCCAAATTGTTTTGCATTTTTAGCACAAACAGCCAATATTAAGTGATAAAATACATTCTAGGCAATTCTGACCAAGAAAATAAATGTATGAAAGCTTTTCCTTTCTGATACTTTGTATTTTGTTTTTTCTCCCTCCCATCCAAAGTTGTGACACTCATTACTCTAACTTAACATGAATTTTGGCACCGGCTCAAATGGAGACAAACAATCTGGAATGAAAGAAGGAACTTCTCACTGTCTGCACATGCAAAAATAGTGGTTTTTTTTCATTTAATCAGGTCTCAAGATTTATATACAAGGTTCTGAACAAGAATAAAATTAAAGAGAATAGATAATATTCCAAGTAAATGTAGTAATAATTAGTTCTGAGAAGGCCACAGTTACCATGGTAATATTAAAATTTCCTGGCACTGAACATGATATGTTATCATTAATTTTAGATACTGGTACAAGTCCATTATGATAGCACTGGGGCATAATGTGCATTCTTGGACAAGGGTATGCAATTAACTTTAACTGAGGGCACTGAGATATGTGATGGAGTTCTGGTAATTGTACTAAAGTCTGACCAGCAGGAAGCAAGTTGCCACCTCTAGTGCTGCCAGGTTTAGTTCTGTATGTTCTCTTTTCATCCATGAAACACAAACAGTGACCTGCATCTGCTGTCTGACAGATTGCAGGAAAAATCAGAAACTCAGAAGGTTCTTCAGCAATGCTAGAATCATTTATTGCCAAGCGTTATCAGGCTGAATATATTCTCCCCACGTATAGATAGCTCTGCTTCAATGTAAATCCAGTATTAATTCCACAGAAGACAACATTTCCTGTACAAACCTAAACATCCTTTATAGTTTCCTGGAGCAGGAAACTAAATCAGTGAAATCCACTTTTATAGATGTCCTCACATAATAGGCTTCATTCGGTACATTAGATTTATGTACCAGTCAGGCTTTCATTTTTATTCTTGAGGTAGGAGGAATATAGGAAATCATAGTATAAATATAGACACACCGAGGACATTAAATCTTAACTGAGATTATCTACTTCACAGAGGAACCTTACGTAGCTAGAAAGAAAGTGAAACGGCAGAAAGAGAGCAAGGGAAAATGACTGCTGTGAGATACAGAGCATGTCCAACCACCTTGGCACAAGTCTGCAGCTAGGAATGTACAGGCTCTTCCTGAGAAAATCCATTTAGTGCATAGATGTGTTATAGAATGAAGTTTGTACAACTTTGTGGACTGAGCCTGTTTAGGCAACCTGTCTTTAGAAGAATATATGTAACCGGGAGCATGACACAGAATATCAGTATCAGAATAAACGGATTTCTAATTGCCAGTAATCTTACTTAAAGTTTAATAAACCCACAAAGTTTGGTGCATTTGGGCTGCTTAATGGTTTAAGCTTGAGATTGGCAGTTTCTCAGTGTTGATGGCTGCAGCTTTGTGGTGATTTGCCAAGCATAAACACTGTGCAAAGAATTCTTTGAAAGGTCACTGAACAGTTGCTTTGTTTCATTTCTGCATATTTAATTATTGATATCCACACGCCATTAATCTTTTTTTCTAAACCCCAAAAGTGCAGTGATTAATGTACATATTAATAAGGAGAAAACATGTTCCACCTGAATTTCTTTATCATTTGTGTCTGTACAGTGGAGTTTTATTAACCCTGATTAATACTATGCTACTTCATCAATCTGTTATCCTTGCACCTCATAGGAGTGGAAATTCAATCACACATACCACCTCATAATATTGTAGCTAATTCAGTCCAGAGACAAGTGCATGAACTTAACCTAATATGTTTTTCCCTGCAGAGATTTAACATTAACAGAGCTTAAGCAGCTATTGATTTATCTGTGCTGCTTAACCTTCCTGTACTGATGAGTTGATGGAAAACCTTTGAAGAGTGTGTTTACTTATGATACTTTCTGGACCCATTGCCAGCTAAATCTCAGTCCCATCAAAATAAATGTGAGTTTTGCTACTGGCTTCAGGGTTTTACTTAACTGAAAGAACTCATCTTGAAGAGTCTAGAAACTTCTGAACCTGAAGTATAATGCACATTGGGAAATCATTTAAAAATCAACAACTTTTGCTGGCCAAAAAACCCAAATACTTTTGGATTTGTATCTCTACTGAAGTGTCTGCAAATGAGCAGTTCTTTTATTAGCTGAAACACGTCTGTCTATACTAATGATAGCAAGAGCTGAGATCAAGTCAGAAGCAATGCTTATGGAAATTAAGCAAGGCAAACTTCTGGAAGCGCAAAAATATTAGGAAAACAATGCATCTGAACTGAAATTTTTGAGTCTGTGGGGAAAAGAAAAAGCAGCTAATAGAGAAGACTGACCTTTTCACTGTTTCCAGGAAACTTTTGTTGCGAATCAACATCCTCCAACCATATCTTCAGTTTTACTGGGGAATAGAGACAAGTTCCCAGCATCTGCTACAAATACTGCCCATTACTACAATTTGAACACTACTCATCGTTCAGTCCATTCATACCATATTTTTATCAATTGCTTCATTGCATGTGTTAGATGAAAGCTCCAGTTAATCTTCTGGACAAAACTGTATAAAACTGAGCTTATAAAAATCCAAAAGTTGGACTGAGATGTAATTGTTTGTTGCCAACCATATGACCTATCCAGTCAAAACTGGCATCCTCTCAGAGGATTTACTGGTGGAATAGGTTAAGAAGCTAGCCAAACAGTCTTTAGGTGAAAGTTGGTGGTTTTGTTGCTGAAATTGCTGCTGTTTTGGCTCATATTATTCTGCAGAGTATTTAAAGTGTGTCATTAATGAATGACACACACTGACACTTGCTATCAGGACCAGTCAAATTACCAATTATGAATAATTTATGTGAAGTATTCTAGCAATCTGCATCCAAAATTTTAGCTGTGTGAAGACTGGTATTTTACAGAAACCCAAAGCAAAAGAAAATGTTTCAAATAATTTGTTTGTTCTTTTTCTCCAGTCAAAAAACTCAGTGTGTACCTATAACACAATAAAAGATATGGGTTTCTCAGTGTGATAATAGAAATCTGCCTTTCAGAGTAATCTTTTCTAAAACAAGTTTTAAGATAACAAAAGGTTACAAGAGTCTAAGAATTAGAAAAGCCTATAGTATTTACTAGGTACTCCTGAAATATATATGTGTTTCCAATGGGCAAATTGTCTGCTGATCTTATATAGCTCACAAATTTATGTATGTGAAGTATAGACATTTTCTGGTATTCTTTGACAGTATCATACTACTTTATATTCTATTTACTTTCTAAAACTTGGCATAGATTGCTCAGAAATGCCACTCAAATAAATGTTGCTGATATGTCAGTAGGTGCTGAACTGAAGTAGGTGCATGTGGCAGCTTGAGAAAGATAAAGGGTACATGGAATGCAGTTTATTGTGTAATGCAAAGGACGGAAGAAAGACAAAGGTGGGCACGATAGTACCCACAGGTCCTCTACTCATGCATCGTTGCTATGTGAATTAAGTGAAATGGGATTCTGCATTTCTCTATTCAGACAACTTTTTGTGGACTCTAAAAAAAATGAATCATTATTTGGTTTAGATTACCTGATATTCATCAGAGAACACCAGTGGCAGATTCGGTATTTGGGTTGCAAGAAGGCTTCAAACTTACAATACTAGAAACTCTGACACTGTCCATGTCATGACCTAAGCAAAACATTTCATCTACAGAATTTATGTTTTTTAAATATTCCAAATGCCAAGTGTGTGCTCTTTGAAAGTCTTCTTCCATCGCTATTGATTTATTCAGTAACATTCTGAGAGAAAATCTGGGTGCATCTTTGAATACGATTGCATTTTAACATCTTTTAATGTCATGTTGTTTATTCATATACTGCTTAAAATACTGCTGAAAATGCACAGAATACTGTGTGAAACCACTAAATGAAACTATTATTTTCCTTTGTTCTATGCTAATGGATTCATTAACGGCTGTTCAGTTATTATCAGGGGCATTCTTCAGTTGTTATATTAGAAAGATCTTTATCTAGCTTTAATGTGAATGTGTTCATTAAATATCTGAAAAAGAGCAGATGATCTTTCCTGCAGAAGAATAACCTCCAAGCTCTTGAAACACTACAAAATGTTCTGGTAATTTCCTTGACTCTGATGTGTATTTGTTTATGCTCTTCAGTTTGGGTTTTTTTTGAGAGTGAGATTTTCCAGAAGATCAGAAGGAATTGTGTAAACATGCCAACAACAGTAAACAAGGAACGATAATATCACTTCTGTATTTGTAGTAAGCAGTGTAAACAATAACACTGTTTTTACAGTTATGTGCTTTGTCAATCTTTTCTAAGGCACAGAAAAAAACAGGCTCTTATAGCTTTACTTACATTGCCTTTAATTAGTGATGAAATTGCTTAATTTGTAGATGGCATTATTTTTGTTGCTTAAAGATTTTAATGCTTAATAATGATAGTTTAGTTTAAAGAGATAAGACATAACATCAAAAAAAAAAAAAAAAAGAAACATTTTGAAATTCCATCATTAATTAATGATGCCTGACATCACATCTATTTTTGCATGTATTACAAGTATACTTCACTGTTTTTACCTGATGACACCTTTCATAGCTCTTTGTTTCTATGCACGCTATTTTCAGATTTGTAGTGCCTTCCAAAAATAAGCCCATTGGAGGTATAGTTTTGTTATATAATGTTAAGGAACTTGGTAGAGATGTCTCAATTCCTAGTGTAATTTTGTACAGTTTTATGAATTAAGATGATGTTAGCAGGTGGCATAATAGGTGATATATATAATTGAAGTTATGGGTAGCAATTATCCTTTCTAGAAGGAAAGCTTGTACATGACTTGAATGAGAAATTAAAACTGAAAAAAGGGGAATGTTTTATATAATACTGTATCTGATACTTTTCGAGCCCATAGTGATGGTGTGCAAAATCACAGGTATGGATTACAGTGCAGAAATGCTGTGAAATAAAACTATACTGTGAGGTACCTGTGAGTCATGGTACCAGGCATGCCCATTTTGCTCTGCTTATGTTACACAGCAAAGACATGTACCTTTGGTCTGGTACTTGCTCAAATGCTAAATGTTATAATCATGTAAATAACCTCATGAGTGGAAAAAAAAACAAGGTGGGGATCTGGGACAGTCGTTATCCTTTTGAAAGCCGTGATAACACTTAGCATGTCTGAAAGTAATGTAAGCACTGAGTGTAAGTGCTATGCTGGATAATAGCCAGAGCATTCCACACACAGCAGACTACAGCGTCTGTTTCCTTGCAGCAGCAACTACTGACACTGTAGACAAACCATTTACATTTATCTTGCTGCCAGTTTCAGACCCTTTCCTGCTGGCGCTGTTCCTTCCACTCATTCTGAATTGCACTTTAAGGCAAAACAGAAGTCCCTGTCAATGAGAGAAACAAAAAGTAAGTCCATAATAAATAGTACCATGTGGGCACAAGGACTCAAGCAGAAAGGGAAAAGAAAGAGCAAATTCTGAATTTTGTAGTGAGTGACAGAACATAAAAGTATTCCTAGAGAGCAGCTGCAGTGCTGGGATCCCCAGTCAGATAATTTCCTTGAGGCTTAAGGGAGCCAAGAGCTTTAGCCACCGTTGACAAATGGCCACTTTTACAGTCTGTTTTGGCTTTCAGGATTTTCTGTCGTCTATAAAAGGGAAGCTACCATTCAAATGTAAGTGATGGGCTTAGGGCAGAAATTAAAGTAGAGCCTTCTGTGCTTGTGTTATGTGGGAAGACAGATGAAACAGCCAGAGAGGTCCCTTCTGGCTTGAAGAGATCTGGGAGCTGTGCATAAAAGATTATGGCTTCCCACACAAGCTAGGTCAAGTGTGCAGGATAGATCTTGAGGGAGTTTTGAAAGCAGAGCGTTAGGGCCTGGCAGGTCAGAAAGGGTATCCCTCAGAGAATAAATTAGTGTCAAGCTCCTAAAATAAATCGTATTTGGAAATACACAAGTGACCCATGTGCTTTAGTTACGTTTGTCCCAAACTTGTATGTGATTTCCAATAAAGTTTGAATACATGCGTGGCTATAGAGGGTAAATTCTAAACTTTCATGAGCAACTGATAATGTATTTTAAACTCATCTGTGCCAAAACTATATAACATGTGGGGCACAGCGGCTCCAAAACACTAGTTCTCTATGCCAGAGTTTAGACAACCAAATAAATCAGACAAGCATCTGGCCTCATTGTTGCAGTTAGAACTAGACATGAGGAATTACTTTGTATGAATGTGATGAGACAAAATTAAATTTAAACTTCTAACATAGTCAATAAATTTTACAATAGTCTAATTTTTCAAGGAACCTTGCCTCAAGCAAGAGCCACAATGGGAAAGATATATATATAGTTCTTAACTTCTAATGCTGAATATCTGTTTTCTCCATTTAATAGATTCAGTGCTTCATCAGTTCTATAATTGCACTTACCCAGTTAAGAACTAGAAGTACGAGGGCTGCTCTGAAAGTAATGCCTCCTATTTTGCAATATTGGCCCATGACATCAGAGGTGGATGGTGGGGGTATGGCAATGAAGACAGAACCATCTCAACAATATTCCATTACACTAATAAGTCATATAAACATCAGTTTTCATCCATCCTGCAAATAGCACAAGAAAGTGTCTCCATTAGTGACTGAGATGTGATGTGAAAGCTCCACCTATTTTAAATCCATACAGTTCTCTCTTCATACGTATTTGTTATTCATGACCTTTCAAATATTATTGTATTCAGATGGTAGTCTTGATGTGTTCAACCTATGGACCATCTGCCTGTGGAGGAAGATATACAAGTCTGCCTTGTCATCAGAAACTTCTCAAAGAGGTAAATTTTAGATATTTTCTTTCTAATGCTATTATATTGCCAAGATTTTTCACCTCTGTTTAAAAGCTTTATAATTACCAAACATCAGTGACAACTGAAACGGGGCTAATGAAAAAGTTACTAAGGAAGGAAAGAGATCCCTTAGAAGTTTTTTTTCAGAAATGAGGCTCTGAAATTATGATAGCATGAACAGAATATCAGATTTTGAAGCTGAAAAAAAAAATACTGATGAAACTGAAAGAAATGTTGGTCCCCTCTAGTAGCTGCAGCCAGCCCATCCTGTTTTGTACAGCCATTATTCTGAAATGGCCTATTTTTATTTCACAGCACCCTCATACTTCATACTACTACCAACATTCGCAGCAGTAAATAAATTCATTCATCTGAATAATCTCACTGAACATGAGTAACAGTCTATGTTACAGTAGATTCTGGGTGGAAGGAGATAAAATAAGCCTCTGTTCCTCAAATCAGTGCTCACTAGAACACAGCCTCAGCATTAGCCGACATCTCTGCCTCCTTTGTGCTGTCTTGTCTGTGCCTGGGGTAAGTGTAGAAATCAAAGCATGGCTGGCATGGAGTAGCAGAGGCTAGGAGAAAAAAACACAACCAGTCCAGTAGGATGACTGTGGAAATAAGTATGTCTTACTGTAGGCAAAATTGCTTACCATTATTCCACTGCAGGTTCTTTGGAAATCCTTGTTACTTGCAAGTCTTTCTCATTTAAACTTTTCAATTGCTGAGAGCTTCTGATGTGAAACATATGACATTTTTATTCTTGCTTCCCTACTGCTCTGCATGCCCCAGAGTCTACACACCAATAAAAATTATCTGAGTGTTTCTACTTCACAAGAAACTCTACCTAAAGAAACTTAAGAAACTGTCTGTTTAAAATTTCATCAGTTTTCATTCTAGTTATATTTTTATTTGGACCCTCCAATTTATTCACACGAATATTTGTTTGGGTGCAGTTATAACTATTTTTCCTTTTTTTAAACCCTTCCATGTATTAGATCTGTGTTGAAAACT
Organism: Lagopus leucura; assembly: GCF_019238085.1. NCBI lineage: Eukaryota > Metazoa > Chordata > Aves > Galliformes > Phasianidae > Lagopus > Lagopus leucura. The sequence continues at coordinate 24,091,000 of NW_024962263.1, forward strand.
ACTTCCACTTATTTTGCACTCCAACTTCTCACTACTTTTGTTGACTTTATGTAAATATTTTCTTTTAGGCAAGAGATTTCAAAGCACTTCTAATGGTTTTTTAATGCAAAATTACTGAAATTGCCTTCATTGGTTCTTTTTCCTCACCCAGATTTAAAATAGGATGTTTTTATAGACTACAAATTGAAGCAGGAAATTCATGTCTGTGCTAAGAGAAGCATAAGAAAATACTTTAAGCTTTCCAAACAGAGTTGCTGTGAAACACAGGCATTTTGTTGTGCCCTCTCTCATCAGGACTGGCTTTTATTCTAAGCACCAGAGATCTCAGACCACTTTAAAGACTAGCCACAGTTTGTGTAATCAATCTTTATTTTTCTGCCTCAGAGTTTTCATATCGTCTATAACTTATCTGTATTTCTGCCAGAGTCAATAAATTCATGTGCAAATTAGAGTATTTTAACAGCCAGAAATATTGCATTGACTACAATAATTCCATGAGACTTGCATGTGCTTATGAGACGTGTGCATATGTTTCTATGCTCACATTTCAGACATGTCTGATGAGTGAGAAATGCCAGCTGCTGTCCCATGGCAATACACTGGGCTGACGTTAAAGTAGCTGCAGAAAGAACCTTTAGAGAGATTGAATACCAGAGTTTTACTATGTGACAAGAAAGAATCAGCTCAGGTGGGATTGCTATGTATCATCAGGGGTCAAATCTGCATGCTGTTTACATCAATGTAGCAATATGAACAATGAGCGTGACCATTGGAATTGGGCTCAATGTTTATCAATTACTGTTGATATCCAATTATCAAAGCACAGCTAAATTCCATACAAGATGTCAGCACAAATAATTATAGACAATTTTCTCCTACTCCAGAAACTGACCTGGATGGTTCTCTCTGTGCTTCATGAGTATTTGAAAAAATTTGTATTTCAATCCATTTTGGTCAACTTCTGAAGTCAGAGGCTAAAGTCAGCTGAAAAAATGTGCTCCCTTTTTGCCTGTTCCAGAAGAGATGTGGAATTGTTACACTCACAGCAACCACTGTCTTTCCTTGTGGAAGAAATTCAACATTATGACTTAGCCAAATCATCACAGAGGAGAAGCAGATGAGTTTTTGTGAGAGAAAGATCCCCACATAGTTTTTAAAAATGTATCTTTTTTAATCAGAAGAATGTCTGGGAAAATGATGAAAACGCAAATAGCTACTTATTAAAATAAGCTGTAACAAAACTCCCTGAAGTAAGTTAGTACATTTTATTTTATCACTGAATTGCATTTTACTATAAGCTCCCATAAAAACTAACTTAGACTTTTACACTGACTTGAAAGGAGTATATGCTATATTCAATAATCCCTGTCAAATAAAGGCACAAATCTAATTAAGCAATAAATCCATAAAAATTGTTACACACAGTTAATGAGTGGCTTGCATTTTCATAACAGCAATGGCATATTAAGAAAGCATTAGCTGTTGTAGTATGGCTGGAGTAGTTATACTGATAAATTAGTCATTCTGGCATTTCATGACTGACTTTTAATCACTTCGAGTTGCAGAGATGTGCTTGGTTTAGAATTTGTGCTATTATTCATAAATTCTATTAAAAGAGAGTTAATCTAAGTATCTATCCATATTTGTAAGACATCAGTTTTACAAAATGAGTAATTTTTTCATCTCAGCAGAACAAGCAGCTCTGGCTGACGGCAATCTAGAGTTGATACTAAAAGTTGAGCCCAAAACCACCAGTTTATAACTACAGATTGTAAAATCAGTGTTTTTAACAGGAATCTAATAAAGAGATACATTGCTGTAATATGTTGGTTTTAGGAATATGACATTAGTTGAACTCATATACTCTGGTCTTAATGACAGGAAATGTCTCAACCTTAGTTCATAATTCAAATTAATCCAAAGCTAAAACACTAATAGTATCTACTCCTCTCTCCTTCACTTTCAGTACTATGCAATTTGGTTGGTTTTGTTACTGTTGTTTGTGGATGGTGTTTTCTGGAAAGCCAGTTAGTTACGGGCTTCTTCCTGTTGCATGTTAATCCCACTGAGCAGCACTTGGTTCCTGTTTATTTATTTCTGGCAAGCAGGTGCGTGCACACTCAGTACCAGCAAATCCACTAGTCTGTGGGAGCCGGAGATTAGCATTTGGGGACCAAAGAGTGGTGGTCTGCTTGGGGTTAATGCCCCTTTTTTGGGGTAATGCTGCTCCCCAAGCCCTTACTCTCACATCAGGGAGGGTCTTCACCAGTACATAGCAATTGTGCTACATCAATTTGGGACAGCAAATGTCTGTGATGGAGTCTCTATATTGCTCTGGCTTCAGACACTGCTACCTTCTCTCACATATTTCATAAATATACTTTATGTTGATCACACGTCTTTAAAATTCTGCTGAATGGAATAAAGGATACCAAACAGTAAATTGAAAAGGTGTAAAAATGAATCTGTCACGTATCCTACAGTATATCTGCAATTTCTGCAATGCTTTTAGCAGTAAGGAAGAGCCAGGTGGTGTTTTTATTTCTAACAGATACACATTATATGCAGCTGGTTTAGTTTTTAGTTTAGATGTTGAAAATGTGTATGGAACTTTTAGCTGTTGTAATATGTTTAGTAATAATACTCCGTGTCCCTGAAGCCCACTCCAGCTGGAGATATAAATCATCTTAACAGGCATTAATAAATTAGAGTCTAAAATACCTTTACCTTCATTTAACTTTTATTTTGAAAAAGAAACCCTTTATTCCTCTTTAAAATGAATCTAAGATGTCTGTTGTTTTTAAAGAAATAGCACTCGGTTTATTGTTCATATTTATGGAAAAAAAGCTGGTAAAGGTTATAGGCCAGCTTTATTTATATATATCTTTCAGAGCAAAGGCCTGCACTTGTTCATGAATGTCAGAGGTGAAAATCAAACTTCTGCAGAAAGGTCACAAAGCTTTCAAGATTTGTTAGATACTCCAAGAAAATCTTGTATAGGATTTAAAAAATCTGTAGGATTTCATGTGTGAAGAGGAAAGAACTACAGAAGCTGAGACATCATTCATCTTTGATTCATCATTCTTAACTGCACCTGAAACTTCTTTTAGACGTGTGTTACTATATAAATTTCCCCCATAGAGTCACATACTGTAAAATTGTGTATTATTTTTTCTTGAGTAGGTTCTCCTCTTTTTCCACTAAGATGTGATAAGTATTTAAAGGAAGTAAAGGTGTTGAGCTTGTGGTAAAAACATTCACCTCTACTTTTTCACTTGTGTGTACAGATCCTGTCTCAGAACACAGGTGCTGGGAGTGAATCCTATAAACAGCCACATGCTGACACTTTTGGGGCTGTGAAGGCATAAGCAAGGGAGCTAAAAGAGAACTAAAAGATGGAACTTGGAAACTGATCTCCTGTTTGGATGAATTTCTCCAAAGACAGAATATCTTGCATTATAAGAACTCATATTTTATAGCTGATCATAGAATCATAGAATGGCCTGGGTTGAAAAGGGCCTCAATGTTCATCTAGTTTCAACCCCATGCTATGTGCAGGGTAGCCAACCACCACACCAGGATGCCCAGAGCCACATCCAGCCTGGTCTTGAATGCCTCCAGGGATGGGGCATCCATAACCTCCTTGGTCAACCTGTTCCAGTGCATCACCACCCTCTGTGTGAAAAACCTCATCCTAATAACTAACCTAAACCTCCCCTGTCTCAGTTTAAAACCATTCCCCCTTGTCCTATCATTATCCACCCATGTAAACAGTCATTCCCCCTCCTGTTTTTACGCTACCTTCAAGTAATGGAAGGTCACAATGAGATCTCCTCAGAGCTTTCTCTGAGCTGAGCAATCCCAGTTCCCTCAACCTTTCCTTATAGGAGAGGTGCTCCAGCCCTCTGATCATCTTAGTGGCCCTTTGCTGGTCTTGTTCCAAGAGCTCTGTGTCTTTCTAATGTTGAGGGCCCCAGGCTTGGGTGCAGTACTGCAGATGGGGCCTCACAAGAGCTGAGTAAAGGGGGACAATCACCTCCCTCTCTCTGCTGGCCACCCCTTTATTAATGCAACAGTTGGCCTTCTGGACTGCACAAACTGCTGGCTCGTGTCTAGTTTCTCATCCACCAGGATGCCCAAGTCCTTCTCTGTGAGTTATACTCAAACTTGCCAGAAATACTAGAAAGTTTAGCACATGAGAGACAAGGGGGTAGTTGACAGCTTCAAAAGTTCATCTGATCCAGGAATCTTGGGTGCAGCTTGTCTGAAACTAGAAGGTTGCCTGCCTGCCTATGTTACTGTAGGTGGTGGGAGAAAATTGGTTGGACTGGATGATCTTGAAGGTCTTTTCCAACCTCGGTGATTCTGTGATTCTGTGTAAATTGGATAAAAGATAGGTGGCATGCTGTCTGCGTGGATAATCATAATATCACAGAATCATTCAGGTTGGAAAAGATCTCTAAGGTCATCTAGTCCAACTGTCTACATATCACCAAATGATGCGAGTAAACTTGCTCTTATTCTATTCATGCCTTCAGGATCTAATCTGGCAGGGATTCAGATAGCTCCATACAAGTCTAACATTAATTAATTCTTCTGTTCTCTGGCTTGTGTAGATCATAGCAGCAGATGAATGATTTCATGGCTTTATTGTAGTAATAGATGAATTCCATGGTATGTCATCTTTTTGAAGATTAACAAGATTGATAAAAAACTACTGAATACACTGTTACATTGTAAAAGAAGGAAATCTCCCCATATTGTTTAAAGATGTTTTAAATACAAGAAATTGGGCTCACTTTTCTTTTGTTTTCTAGAAATTGCCATTATTTTTATTGTCATTATTTCTTTCAATAATCGAGTTTGCAAGTCATTTACATGTGACAGTAAAGTCAAATAAGCCACAGAAAAACTGTTTGTTCAGATATAGGATAATAAGTATTTTCCTTATGGTCACCATTGGATAAAATTCACCCAGTGAAGAGCAATAGTTCATGTGTGTGTGAATGAAATTTAATTAGAACTTATATGACATGTATAATTGCTTTCATGAAGACATTTCCCACAGGGGCAAATCTCACTTCTTTTTATTCCACGATCAAGAAATTCATAAAAAAACATTCCAGAGTATTTTAGTGGTGGGGTTTTTTTTGTTTTTTTTTTGTTTTTGTTTTTGTTTTTGTTTTTTTTCCCTCCTCATTAGTCCTATCTTCAGCTTAACAAGACATCAACTTTAAAAACATCTGTCCACTGTTGAAAGGTCCATGAACAAATTAAGAGTGCATTTCAGTTTTACGATAGCTATCACAAGTCATCCACTTAAGAATATTAAGGTACTACCACAAAGACTTTCATATTTAGAAAATGCAGTTTTCTTATCAAAAGAATGGCAGAAAGAAATATTCATATGTAGACTGAGAAGTGATTTAACATTAATTCACCTCTTAAACTGTTATGTGTCCTTTTACATCTAGTTGAAATCTTATAACCTGTATATTCTCATTATCTTTCAGTTGATACTCTCTCAAGATTTCTTCTATTTCATTTTTGTTAAGCTTCCCAGTACAAGTATAGAACATCCTTACAAAGACCATGGAGTATTCCTATGTTCTTTAAAATGTATTTGTCCAAAAATATCTCTAAATCTAAATGTCTACTTGTATGCTTTGCAGTTATTCACTGTCAGCTAAAGAATCAATCTTTCCAGAATTTGTGCTGATATTCACAACCTGATTGCCAAATGCTCACATGGTATTTGTCTTTTGCTGTAGGAAGGCCAACACAATGCTTTCCATGGAGATGTTTACAAGGTTTGTAAAGGGCTGAAAGGCATTTGGGACCACAGAGCTTGTGAATAACTGTAAGGCTGCCCAGGAGATCAAGGATGTATATTGACTTAAAGAGAGAAAACAAGTTGGCGTGGATGGAAGTTGAAACTTATTCTCAGGAGAGGCAAGAAGGATTGCCAGCTACACAATTTCAAATCTGTATTTTCACTTTTCTTGTAATGTTTCAACCTACAGTATCATTTTCTTTAGTGAAAGAGTCAAAGCTACACAACTGTGCTGCATGAAACAGGGCACTGAGTTGGTCAACTGAACACCCAGAGACTGCAGTGCCAGAAAGCAAGCTAAAGTATGGATAAACACTTCACTGTTTTTCGCTAGTGCTTCAGCCCGTTTCCTGGTCTTGTTTACTTTACAGATATGTATGTAGCCACCTGTCTGCCAAAGCTGTAACTTTTCCATGAAGTCATATTTATTAGTAGAATAATGAATGAGACAGATAATCAATTCTGCATTTCAAATATGGCCTCATTAGTGCCCTTGTTTAGTGTCAGGGAGAAAATATCTAGCAGGTTGCTTGGCATTTCTCTTCTCACTTTTGGGAATTACATTCCCCTTGCTTTATATTCTTTACCTATTGTGTTGAATTTGATTCTAGCCAGTAAACCTATAATGCTTGCATCATGCTGTATGTTTATGAATTTTGACTGGTTGTTTCTTTCCCTGTCCCTCAGATTTGCTAACCTGTTACTCCAAGTTGTGTAAACTGCTTAGTCAACCTAAGCTTATTCTGAAGAGCAGCCGAGGACGCTGCTGTGGTCCCCATGCCATGCACAGCATGAACATTGAAGCTGGGCAGAAGTATTTATTCATATGAGCGTTTCTCATCTTAATGTAACTGACTATCTGTATGCAAATGCACTATGATCTTCCCATTCTTGGATTCTTCTCTCATTATGCTTCAGAGCTTCTGTGTCATTGATTGTTCTTTGCAGCCTAAGAGAATCATTTCCTTTAAAGCAGTTCCAGCCTAAAGCACTTTACACCTGTCTTCTCATTTTTGTCAGTCACTTGTTGTTACCCCAAACCCATCTCTTTTGATCTCAATCCAGTTGTGTTTTTGTAATTGTTTGTTTAATGGTTATGCACCAGAACTTCAACAAAAGAACAGATCTGGACTGCAAACGACTTCATTGTATTTTATGTTAAGAAGGCATCATTAGCAGTTATATTGCATGGTATGGCTGATGATCTTTTGCAGCAATATGAAAACACAAGAGAAAAGGTTGAGCCTGAGAAGGAACAACTGTGACTGATCAGTGAAGTATATAAGCAGACACTGCATCAGGGAAATGGCATATAGAAGCCTCACTCGATAAAAGTATCTTTTGTATGATATTTTTAAATGATTGTACAGTAGTCTGGTAGCATCTTTTATACCTACATAATTTTCCAAAACCAGTTGGTGGAAACTGAAACTACCAAGTTTCAGAGCAGTACTCTGATTTTTCTGTTCTCTCTTAGGAGGACTTATCACCTTCACATTTTTCTCTCCCTTTTTCTCCTTTGTATCTTTACTCTCACAACTTTTGCAATTTTTAATTGCATCTATATTTTAACAAATCTTCTACAATTTTCAGCAAATCTTTTACAGGTGAAAAACAAGGGCATCTTTATTAAATATTCTTCATCTTCCAGAAAAGCTGTGTTTTTATATTGTCATCTTACTTTACCACTTTCATCATGTCATGCACGTGTTCATAATGTACAGTGTCTATGGAAACTGCATGTTCTGTAAGGTGCTTTGCTTCAGACTAACCAAGAAGTATATAAGGTCATAAAAGTAGTATTTGGAAAGTGCAACTATTTTGGGTTTCTTGGATACCATGGTCTCATAGGTCATATTCTTACAGCATCTACAGAAGGCACAGAAAAGCTTTCTGAGCTGTAGAACCTACTGGGAAAAAAAAAAAAAAAAAAAGCAAGTCAGTCCTGTACCAAAATGATACTGAATTTCATATATTTATTTATTTATTGTAAGAGAAGTTGAAGTTTTATGGGAATCTTTACAGTTATAATCCTCTCGATTTAGTAATTAGTCTTTGTCACCTCATTAATTTTAATTTAACAAGACTCTTCACCTTCATCTAGGAATCACCGCCTTTGTATTTGGGAATTTTTAAGTCATGTATTATGGTATCTTTCAGTCATGCATGATCCGCATCTAGGTGACTACGTGTCATTTTTTATACAGTTTTGTCTTTGGTCTGCTATTACTACAGTATCGTTTTTAAGTTAATTCATCCTTTCTTATCTAAACTTTCTAAATTGTGAATGAAATAATGAATAGAGATACAAATTCCCCATTTTTTGAAAGCATTGTACCTGAAAATTCATAATGTAGATAATTTGTTAGGATTCATTTATATTTGAAAATGCGTGCCAATTGAGATAATTTGCCATGAATCAGTGTGTTGTCATGTAACTCAGAACCCCAACCAAATTGTAATGTCTCATCTGAGTGTTAGTCTCAGTTCATTAGTTGCATAGTATTCTTCTGATTTTACATCATTAGCTTTTATTTTTTGAAGTTCAGTAAGTAAATATGTGATGATCTGAACATTCCCTTCATTGCTTTCTTTTATTTCTAAAATGAAATATTTGAACAAACAGATTTCTCAGTCTTCCTTTTAATCTGATCCACTTCTGCATCTAAGTACTTAAAGTGAAAAATTAACTGTAGTAAATTTCAACATGAAACTACAATAACAACTGTCTTGCTTTTCATATCTAACTTCCAGTATGACATATTTAATTAATTATTTAATTATGGTAAATCCTCTAAGGATGGTTTTTCTAATATCTCAAAGTACCCATCAGGACTGGGAAAAGGGCATTGTATTTTACTGGGAGCATGCGTGGTGTGCTGGGTACCTGCCAGGCAAATAGACTTAAGTCAGTGATGCAATTTCAGCTAACATTAGGAGTTTCTTTCCAGTGTTTTTGTGCATGGTGAAGTGTTCTTTCATGTGTGGGCAGAGCCAAGAACTATATAGAGTAAGGAAATATTTGATATGAAACCAGCAATATAGTATCCATTGGGTTACTAAATTGATAATTATATAATGCTGTGCTGGACATAGTCATTTTCATTTCAGAAGCAGCATGAGATTGACATAATGACCTTCTTAGCAGTATCATTTTTAACCACTGGTTCTCAGCTGAGTATTACTTGCTACCTTTGAGATTCCTTCATTCTCTTTTCTGATAATAAAGGAATTACCATCTTTTTCCTTCCTTCCATTGAAATATAAGCTGACCGAAATATTTGTTATGCCTTTTGGGTAACCATCCTGTGGGGAATTAGTGTTTGTCAATTTAATTACTTAACTTTTTTCTTTTCTTTAAATGGCTTCTGCAGTATTTCTATTTATTTTTTTAATTGTTTAAATAACTTGATTCCACCATTTTTTTTCTTCAATTTTCACAATCAGCACAGCCATATCCAATAAAAAACATAAACAATGAATAATTTTCTCAAACATTAAGATCATTCAGTTGTTGGTATTGTCTCCCCATCCCATTTAAAAATGAACAAACAAATGCAGAACTCAAAAGATGTGTCTAGGGGAGAAATACCAGTTGCATTCATCTTACTTCCTTTGTCCCATGGGAACAAATGGGTAAAAGAAAATAGACATAAACTTCAGTTTCTGGATGATAGATTTTACCTATGAGAAGCACATCAAGTGGTTCACTTTACTTGTATGGGCAGAGAAATTTGGAAAACAAGACCATCTGCATGCAAATTTTTTTTCTTTTACTGTAGATTTGTACCAGAGTAAATTTGTTAACTTCATTTGGCTTTATTCCAGGTTTTGATTAATGTGCAATAAGTAGTAAGCTCAAACAAGATGCTGTTAATACAAGGATGACTATGCTAACAGGTAAGCAGCTGTTGTGTGGAACACAAAGTGAATATTTTAGGAATCTGCATAACCAGTGTACTTGAGCAATTCACTCTGGTTTTCCTTCTGCAAGCTCTGACCACTATCACCACACTTTTTAAACAGCAAATACTCAGAGAGGCCGTTTAAGTGGAGATTAATTTAAATGCTACTAGACAGAGATTCAAACAGCTCAGCTCCCAGAACAGCGCTTCTACAATTCCTCCTGAGGAGCATGGCATATGAGGGCAGCATAACCAAACCAAACTTCAACCATACTGCAGAAATTTATGAGGATCACCTTCTCCAAAAAATTGGATCCATGTAATAGAAAGCACACTGTAATTGGAGGAAAAAAAAAAATTTCCTTCTCAATTTCCCCTCCCTGGTAAATTCTCAGTGCCCTTCTGTCAAGGTTTCAGTAATTGACTGCATTTGGCTTTGTGAAGATATTTTGAAGCAAATATATTCACGCTCAAGTAATTGGGGTTTCTTTTATTTTAATTTATTGTTACAAAAAGCAGCATGAAAAATGCAAAAGAGGAAAATTTCCCGTGTCTCCATGAAATAATATTGCAAATTACCTGTAATCTGATTTTATAAATATTTGGGCCTTATATATATTGGGATTATTATTATTATTATTATTATTATTACACACTTTACTGTGTACTCTCTGAATCATAGATTTTTATTAAACTCTAATCTAAGAATTGATGACCATGCGGAATACATAATGAAGTCCAAAGCAAAGAACTAATAATTACTTAATGCACAAAAAGAATCACTGAAGATATAGACTGTTTCTTCTCAGAGTCCATTCTGGCTTCTACAGATAACAGGAGATAGAAATTCTTACTCTTATGTGTACTTTCTTACTTTCAACTGATATCATAGCAAAATGTTAAACCAGGCATTAGTCTTCATTAAATCTGTCAGTATAAGAGTCAATAAAGAAGGCACAAGAACTTCAATAAATAAGCTTGTCTTAAAGAATATACCTTTTCTCAAGCTGTCTTTATTGGGCAATTTTTTAAGTTTTACTTTTAACCATAATTTTCTTATTGTTATTGATGACATACCTTTTTCTTTATCAATGTTTATTTTATCCTAAAGAAATATATTTGTATCCTGTCACTGAAGTTTGGATGAAAAATCTTACAATAAAAATCATGTGTATTTACAAATAATCACATAAACTGTCCAGAATCAAAAGGGCTTTTTGCTGAATATCATGGGAACCGAACTTAGTCTCTGAAGTCATATTGAAGAAAATATGACCTCTGCAAGAGAAACATGCTAGGGGTAATTTCTTTCATTCACTACCTTCTGTCTTGCAGAGAATACCTTATGTACTAACATATGGGAGCAGGGAAATTGAGTCTACTCTTGTTGCAGAAGCACTGTATGAAATGATTTACTTAGTTGGGTGGATAGATAAATCATAATTAGTAAGACCACCATCAGCTGACATGTATGAAGATAGGTACTGCCTTTTTCATTGTTGTCTACATATTATAATCTTACAGTCGTTATTTATTGAAGTTGGCCTCTAGCACATAGCTTTTCTTGTGCAATTCCTAACAATCTCCAGGGGTGATTTCAACAGCAGCTGCTACTTTTAATAGTGTAAGCAAGCAAGGAAGGAAGATGCTTTTGGCTATGAATGCGAATGATTAGCTCAGGATGTAATTTGTATCTCAGAATTGTTTTGATAGCTCAGCATTTTCTTGGCTTTTTATCTTTCCCCAATGAAATAACAGTCTTTTCAACTTCAAATAAGTCCTGTCTATCTTGGAGTTACAGAAATGACATGAAGAATTCAACATTGCTGCTACTCATATATTAAAACTAGTAAGTAATCAACGAAATATTTAAGACAAATTCAAACTCTCAAACTTCTACTTAAATCATCTTTTAAATATCCACAGATGCACAAGTCTAAGAAAAGCACACTAGAGCCAAAGTCAGCTTTTCAAACATTGTTGTTTATTGCAATAGATTTAGATTGCAAAAATTCTGTTTAAGTCCTTAACTGATATATTTCATGGCTGCTTTTGGAAGATTTCCTATGTCATGCTGTAGCGGGGTCTCCAAATTGTTCCTTCTGTTCTACTGAAAAAAAATTATCATTATCGTGCTTTGCACACGTGGGCAATTTTTAGGCCAATTGATTATTGGATATTATGACAAAGTACAAGCTGGTTGAATAAGGTGATTTTTTCCTCCTTTATGCAGGTGAGAATTGTGAAATGCAAATGAATTGGGAGAAAAAGAAACAGTCTCAAATGGCACAGTAGTTATTTCTGATTATGAACAAAAGCAAAGCCAAAGGTGAGGACTGCGACTCTGGTAGCCTATGATTTTTTTCTCTTCATGTGGCCCAATTCATTCCAAATTACAGTCCCTTTGATTCTACTGGATCTAGGGTTTATGTTGACCTTTTCTTCGTGACTGCCAATACCAGCTTCCTTTCAAAGAAGTGTAAAGTTAATTGGAACAAATCTAGTGTTTCACAGTGAAAAATTGCCTCAAAAATACTGAAATTACTTTTTTCTTGACAGACCTATTCTTAATTCTCTGCTTTGGCTTCATGGTATAGAAAACAAGCCAGGAAGTGACTGCCATGCAGAACTTCTGTTGGCAGTTCTCTGTGCTGACTAGTACAAAGAATTAGGAATAGCATTCTTAAATTAAAAAATATCTAATATTTACCATATTTTTGTTAATAAACTATATTTCTTCAGTACAGTAACATTACAGCAGCTTCAGAAATGTTTATTTATGAGGAAAAAATGTCATTCTCACTGCATTTAATGCCTACATTTTTGGTGTTTTTTGTAATGCCTACATTTTTTTACCCTTAGGGTTTGCTTGCAGGGATCAGAGAAAGGATGTTCTTTTACTAAACGTTTCCCTAAATTTTCACCTGCTGTCATTAACCCCAGAGGACTTGAATAACATTACCTGATAATGTAATTTCAGTTAAAAGCAAATAATTGGCACTTGTTTGAGGTTGAGGACTGTAAGATGCTTTTCAGAACACTGGGGCTCATGAGAGAAAGGATTTTCCTCATGTCAGCTATAAGTATTTCTGTTTACAGTATGAAGATTATGTATGTAGATGTATATATATAAATTAGGAATAACACTGGATTCTGGAAAGCTGTTGTTTAGTCACAGGCTACTTTACCACTAATTTGGCAGTCTTAACAGACTGAACTTTTTGCTCTGACCAGGGCAGGGTTGTTAAAACGTACTTTATGGGATGGGGGTTAAGAAAGACAGTGGCTATTGTTTGTTTTTTTCTCCTGCTTTTAATGTCTACAAGAAATTAGATGATGGTGGTACATAAATTTTACATTAACTACATTTGTATTGTTGTATTTAAAAAAGCATTGCTAAAATGGAATGTAGCATGCATGTGGAACAGCAGCATGATTATACAAACCAAACTGTGCCAGTGATGGTAAGATACAATCCAGTTCCTGTTAAGACTAATAAAGGAAGTTATAAATTCAACTGGACTACATGCAACCATGTGTTTCTTTAATTATCCTTTCCTTGATAACTGTGATGCATGAGGAAAGAAGCAGAGATGAGAAATAGCTGTAAAAGTTCTAGCTGTTGTAAAATTACCTGACCTAAATCTGGCCTGAATTAGCTGTTGTAAAATTACCTGACCTAAATCTGGCCTGAACTATCTTTGGTTAAGTGGGATGCTTTCTTAGGGACTATAGTTGAAGAATGAGTACAGAAAAAGATCTAAAAAAGAAGTACATAGTACATACAGAAAAAGAAAGAACATAACTCCTTAAATTAATGCCAATTGGGAAACAAGAAAATAATTTTAAGTAGGGACCAGACTTCTTACTTTCTCATGTTAGGAGTATCATATCAATGATTTCTGAATAGAAATGTTTTATAAAAGATGTAAGCAACTTTAATTCTCTCTATGATCCTTCTACTTGTTCTTGATTTAACTTGCTAACTAGTTCAAGTAAATATTTTGCAGTGTTGGGGCTGCTGGAGCTCCTGGAGGGGAAGAATGGCTGCCAGGCTGTCCCTGTGGATGCACACTGATATAACTTGTGCTGCTTTGAAGCTTGGGCTGAAAGGAAAATTTGTGAAGAAGAAAATAGGATTCTCTTTCAGTTCTCCAGTTTTCCTGTACAATGTACACGGATGTGGCCACATGGATGTCTAATGGAGAAAACTGTTAGATGGACTTAGAGCAGCATGGAACATTGTTTGGGTTCTGGCCAGACACATAAAGTGTCCAACCCTGCCTTGTGAAGATTTGCAGGGAGCATCTTGAGAAACTTGATGAGAATTTCAGATACAAATTTAAAACTGTTAATGTTAGATAGTTGCTCCACAGTCTTGTCCTCTGAAACAAAAGGACAAGTCACACCCCATCAACAGAACAATCAAGGCAGGAAAACAGTTACTAGATTCTGAAAGCTGATGGCCTGGTTTTTAAGAGGATTATTTTTGTTCTCGTCCAAAACATTCTGCATCAGATGCTAACTGCCACTTCCTCTTAATTCAGCTTTTCTATGTGAGTTACCTTGTTGAGTATGTAACTCCAACTGTATCTCCAAAAGTAATATCTCATAGAATAACATAATGGCTTTGGTTGCAAGGGACCTTAAAGTCCGTCTTATTTTCACCTCCCTGCCGTCAGGGCTGCCAGCCAACAATTCAGTCTGCCCAGGGCCCCATCCAGCCTAGCCTTGAATGTAACCAGGGATAGGGCATCCACAACCGCTCTGGACAACCTGTGCCAGTGCCTCAACACTTTGTGAGTGAAGAATTTCTTCCTGACCTCTGACTTAAATGTCCCATCTTTTAGTTTAAAGACATTACCCCTTGTCCTGTCACTATTAGGCAATACAAAAGTTGCTCTCCTTATTGCTTATAAGCCCCCTTCAAGTTCTACTTATTTCAGTGGAAAATAAAACAGATAGAAAAAGCACAATAACACTGCTCTATAGAAGAAATTCTCAGCTACAAAACCCTATTTTTCAACATTGTCACCACCATTAGACAATTCATGGGGATGAGCTGATCAAGATGTTCTCCATTTCACGTTGTGGTGGTCTTGATGCCATCCAGAGTGTGGTTTGTCTTTCACATCACAGTCACCACTCCTGAGCCTCACCACCCATTGCCTCACTGTGCTCGCATCCACTTTTTGATCTCTATAAATGTTCAGCGACTGTCAGTGATTGTCAAGGCGTGCAAATTCTTCTGCATGAAGGAACTTAGTTACATGTCTTTACTTCATACACACTTCCATGTCTGACACCACTTTGTCAGACTGCCCCTCTGCTGCCATCTGTTTCGTGATAAAAAATTGTAACAGAATATTGTTGAGAAGGTTCACTCTCTAGGGTCATAACACCAACATCTGCCTCTGACTTCATAGACCAGCATAATAAAATAGGAGGTATTACTTTCAGAACAGCCATTATGCATGGATTTCAGCCAAATTTTTGAGACAGATACATTATCATCATGTGCAGTGTAAGTCTAGAGATGTAAATTGTTTCATTTAATAAATTGCTTAGGGCTTTTAGGCCAAAGTAGACATTGATCTATTAGCATTTATTGGCTCATTAAGTCTAATAACTGTAGGCAAAGGATTTACAACAGTATTGGGATTTTAGTTCAATCACATTGCAGTTTTGCATTTTTGTCTGAGAAGTCTTTAGGTTTTACAAAGTTTTTCTCAACCTTTGCTTTACTTGCTATTATATTCAGATGAAATGTTTTTTCATAGCTGGACAATGAAAATGTTCAATAAATGTTCAATGGCAATTCAATAATTGTGAACATCATCACCTGCAGATCTGTTCTTAAAACTATGTTTTTCAATTTTGCTTTGAAAGAAAATAGCAAACAAAGAAACAAATATAAAGCCTCACAGCAGGTCATCTTCCTATTTTTCTTTAATGTCTGTAAAATCCCAAGTTGCTCAGATATCATTAATAATGTCTAACCAATTTTCTCAGGAAAAGTCTGGAAAGTCTTTGCAGAATTTGCACTCTCTAATTAAAAAAAAAATCACTTAATCTCACCCTACCAGTTTCAAACTGAGGTGAACATTTAAGTTTGTGGACAAAATCAAAACACAATTAGACTTTACATAGCTCCCCAAATTGGGAAATTATTTTGAAGTCTTTTTAAGTAATACAAAGAGAAGTCATGAGAAGCAAGAGATTAAGTAGAAAGTTTTTCCTTCTAAGACAAGAGACTACATCCTAACTAACCAGAGAGTGTCCTCAAATCCACGAATCTTAAGCTATATTCAGATTTTTACTAGGATGAGACCCACTGACACACACTGGTCTTCCTCTCATTTCTCACCTCACATGCACACACATAAGTAGCATGCATTTTTCATGGAAAGAAACATGTTGTCCGAAAGAAGTAGAATATGAGCAGAACTACTTCTTCCTCTTTAAAGTAATCTTGTACTACAAAGTGGAATAATATAATGATAGCTGCTTTGTAAAAATACTTTGATTTTCACAAGTGTTAACTCAGGGCTTGTTTTCTGATGTGTAGATGTGCAATTTAATTGCAGCATCTTCCTAGGTAACTGTTTAGGGAAATATACCTCACAAAGATTTAACTGAAAATCAACAGGTTACTGATAAGATAGTTATTTTAATAAAAACAAGCTAACCCCAAATACATTATTAAAAAAAAAAAAAAAAAAAAAAAAAGTAAAAATCAGGGGAACTCTGTAAAGGAAGAAGTATTTATTTCAACTTACCTTCTGAAAAGATGATAACATCAGGTTAAAAAATAAAGGGACCAGTTTGTACATGCCTGAAGTGGAGTAACCACTGAATTGTTAAGATAATCATTATCCAAGTATAACCAAATCTTTTGAGATTCCACTCTTTGATGCAGGAATCTTAACTCTGAACTACTCTCTCCAGTTGCCAAAGGCAAGAGATATGCTATTGTGAGCAGTTATTCTATCATCTATCAACTCTTAAACTGCTTAAAAAAGTATTAAAGAAATACAGCCTTTTGTTGCCACCAAATAGATCAGACTGCCCAGAATTCTATCCGACTTGGCCTCCAGAACTGGGGCAGCCACAGTTCTGCCAACTTTGGGCAAATTGTTCCAATGCCTCATCGCCCACTGATTAAAAAATTTCTTCCTAATTACAGTCTTCCAGTATTTACAGGGAGATTATAAACAACAAGGAAGACTATCTACCTTTTCTACACAAGTAGATAGTGATTGGACAAGGGGAAATGGTTTTAAACTAATGGAGGGGAGATTTCAGGGGGAAGTTTTTCACAGAGAAGGTGGTGAGGTGCTGGAACAAGCTGCCCAGAGAGGTGGTGAATGCCCCATCCCTGGAGGTGTTTAAGGCCTTCTATGATTCTATGAAAATTCTGTGGTTTTCTCCCACTGCTTCCTAAAGCAACAGTATTTCATGACTCTTCTGTTTTTCAGTAGTACACCCCGTTCTCCCATCAAATCTAGTTTAAAATACTGGTGATGAGCTCTGACATTTTGGTGCCTAGTGTATTCATCATAAGATGCAGCAGATTGAGGGCCCCATGTAGCATCTTGTCCCTCTAACTTAGCTATGGTATCCTACACCTTGTTGTGGACAGGGTTGCTATCCCCTCCTTTCCCACTGAAACGTAATTTAAAGCCCTTTCAATGATCCCAGACATCTCCTGGGCCAAATTTCTTTTCCCCCTATAACCTACTTGTACTCCATTGGGCCAGGTGCTATGTAAACTATCCCATCTTGTTTAGGATGAGAGGGTGAGGACATGCCAGCCTCCTAGAAAAAAGTGGGGACAAACCTAAGGCTGTCAGTATGAAGCATAGGTTGGAGGGCATATCTCTTCCCCCATGTAGGTAGTATAATGCAGAGTCTCTGTGGAAGATGCAGTTCAAGTCTGTATTCATGCAAAAATCTTCATGCCTGTATTATTTGTTTATATATGAGAAAACTTTATTCTAAAGGACTGTCTCACAGAGGAACTTAATGCACAGTGTAGTGTCGAATACTGCACAAAAGCTGCAGACATGTATATTCTTAAGGATTACCTCAAAGCTACTGTTAGTATGCAGTGCAGAACTGAATGTAGAAAAAAACTAATCCTTGACAATTGCTTCTGTCTCCAGGGAAGGCCTGAACTAGGGAAGGAGCTATATCCAAAATAATAGTGAAAGGAAAAAAAAAAAAAAGGAAGAACTGAAGAATCCTCTCTGTTTAAGGCACTGAATGAGACAGAGGTTGTATGAAAGAGCAGTCGGGGTGGCAGCCTACATCCCAGCCTACTGGCACATCGCTCTGCAGTTCCACCAAGTGCCCACAGCCAATCTGGCAGTTGGAACAGAAGAGGAAGGTCAGTCCCATTCCCCCTCACTGCTATCATTAACCTCATGTTCTTTGTACACAGGCATTCTTTCATGCTATAACTTCCTAACTTAACAACTACCAAAAAAGAGCTGAATGGTTTTCATATGAATGATGCAAGTGCCTATGAGATCATGGCATCACAGGATAATTCCAGTTGCAGAGAACCTCTTGACATCATCCAATGCAATCTCCTGATCAAAGCAGGAACTGTGGTCAGATCATTCCTGGTTTTCAGAGTGTTATCCAGTCTGGTTCTAAAGGATGAAAACTTTAGGAAGACCCAGAACTACAAGGGAGAAAGCTGGATCACAGCAGAGATCAGAAAGACTGGAGTAGAAAAGGAAGAGGAAAAGGCAGAGGAGACAATAAATGTTTTTCTCTAGTACGTATACTGTAAATACAAATACACATAAAAAATACATATTACCAATGGCAACAATTGTACTAGATAATACAGGGATAGAAATGAAAGGACAAATTTAACCTTTTCTCTAATAATTACTTAAAGATATATTAAAATTATAGTTCAAAATAAGTAATAGTTCTTCATTATACTGCAGGCATTTGTGAAATAATTGAACTATGTTAAGCCTAGTCATATGTGTCTATGCATGCATACATAAAGAAAAATACCTGAATGGTAGAAAATTTAGTATGTGACTGCATTTCTATAAAACTGTGACACCCTGAGAAAGTTTTTGGACAATAAGGAAATTTATATCAGAGCAGCCACAGAACTTGGTGACTGAATATTTTGAAAAGATCTTTCTCAGGAAGTTGCTACGTGATGCTCAAACTCCAGATGTTGCTTGGAATAAAGGAGGGGAAAGAAACTAAAACCACGCAGGAATGATAACCTACAAGTTTGAGGTGAAATGAAGCATTTCAGATGGTCTTCAGTAGTGTAGTAGGTTACAGAACAGCTAATAAGCTAGTATGGGATGGAATACTATCTTTCAATTCATCCTAAATACAAAATTGTTTTACAAGGGAATACAGATCATCAGTTTGTTAATAAATGTAAAGAAGTTGTTTTTCTTGCCCAACAGAGGTGTGCTACATCCCCATTTTTTTCTTCTTTTTCTGTCAAAAGACAAGTGAATTTCTATACTTTTTTACCTTTGGTATACTATTCTTAGGTGATATTCTACAACTATTTAGCTCTCAAGAAATATCTTCAATGGATACTCTGTGATTTCTAATGATTTGCTTATATCCAGTTCTGCAGCTGGGTAGGTCACATTCTATAATATGCAACTAGATGCTTATGAGAAGATTTGAAAGCTCAGACTGCCTTTGACATTCAGCTTTTTGTAAAATCAGGCCACATTGGACAAGCATCAAACAAAAAAAAAATAAAGCCAGTAGAAGCAGCTTTGTATGTGACTTTCATGCTAGACAATTACAATGAAAGAAATTGCATTAAATTAACAATTATTCCAAAAATCCTTTTAAGACTAGCTAGACATCTCCTGTAGCAGAGTAATCATTGTGGTAGAAACCATCACAAATCAAAGACATTGGAAAAGTGATTGTACAAAAAAATATTGAGTACTAAGTGGGTAATTTTCTTGCCATAGTCTTTAATTCATCTCTCCATGGCCAGTTCCAGCAGCTAGGCATAAATTAAATGCACACCAGCTGCTACCTAAGCTGTGAGTCTGTAGTACTCTGACATTTCTTTTCTCATCTCCAAACTTTGTCCTACTTACATGAACCACTTTATGTGCAACGACAGTTCACCTAGCATGAATTTTCAGTCTTCCCTTAGGAGCCTCCTAACATTAATAATTTATGAGAGTTACTGTTGCTTTCTTAAGGAAGAAAGGCATGTGAAATATCATTTAGAAGATTCCATTGGTAGTTATCAAATGCCTGAGGAAAACGTTGTAGGTTACATATTAAAGAGTTCACACTATTTGAGCAACTGAGTTATATGAGTTAGAAACTGAGGAAAGGACTCATCTTCTGCCCACTGTCAGGATTTGCTAATAGTTCATGTCATATTTGACACAACATTGCCTGGTCTACCCATAGAGATCTCCAAAGCCAATGACCGAATCCAGAAGATCCTTCTTTATCGGCCTTCACAGTTTATCAAGACTCATGGAGCTCATGTGCTGAATTGCTAGGATGTTGAAGCTAGTAAAGAAACTATGGAGATGAAGAAATATTCGTGTCAATTATTGTTGTGCTGCAACAGTAGTATGTTACAATAAGCTGACATAAAAACCAACAAAATGTAGCTGGAAGGGTCACACCACAGAACTAAAGGTTTTAAAGCCTAATCTGCATCATTTTGAACTTTTAACAAAAAAATATTTTTGCCTTTTCAAGTCAATAGTGTCATCCCCTGCTTCGCTGGTTGTATGGGAACTGCTGAGCTACAACCTAAACCTCTGATTGATCACCTGAGGCAAGCAATGAGTCAGCCAGAGGCACACAGGTGAAGGCAATTCACCTGTGCTGCCAGAAGGGGTGGAGCCTCCTAGACCTATTTAAGAGCTGGCTACAAATGGGGAAGGATTCCTTCTGGAGATCTACTCTGCTGGAGTTTTGTAAGTGAGCCCAGGATACTGGTAAGCTGTCTATCTATACTCTTTCTGTTATCGTAATCTACTTTGCCTAATTCTCTTGTTTATTTTGTGATTATAACATCTTAATATTCATTGATTAAACACTGGTACAATTATGAATTAATAGCAGGTTTATATTAACATTTTCTATTCCTCAAAAGAAGAAGGAAAAAAGAGTGGCTGACTCCTCAAACTCACTAGATATGTGAAAAAAATAGATCACCAGCTCAAAATTAATGCAAAGTTATTTAACCCCTTGGTGAGATGGAAGGTAATGTATTTTGGAGCCACTGTTCCTAGCTGAGTAAACCAGTTAGGTTAATTATTGGGCTTAAGATAGTTTGCTGGGTTTGAAGATGTAGATTATTGCTAGGTAACTGATTATTGTAAATCCATTAATTAACTTGTACAGAGAAAGTAAGAATATGCTATGTGTATAGTTGGAAAAACTTCTGCAATTAATGAAGAGTGTTGTGTCCCATTTTGGAGAAAGGGAACAGGGAAAAGCCAAGACATATTGATGTTATCAGGCATATTGTTCCTTTATAAAATATTGCTTAATTGCTAAAGAATATTTGCTGATGTCTCCACGTAATTGTCAGTCCATACAGAAACAGCTCGTAAGGGCTGCTAACTGAATTCCCATGTGTTTGTAATGTCAAATTGTTGGTAAATCTTAATATTGCAAGACACTTCTACGAACAAGAGTTCTTTCTGTACTTCTACACTAGCTGTGATAAATGCTGCCTATCAGATGAGTTTATAAATACAGCACACTGCAGTCTAAGTATATGTTTGACAAATCAAAGGCAAGATCTGTCTTACTCTCAAAGGCTGAAAACTGCTAAAAACGTATTATTTTTATCTGAATTCAGATCCTGTCTTTGTCATCAGTAGTAGTAAGCAAGTCACTTGTTAATGTTCCTATTAATTGTTTACATTACAGTGCCATAGAGAGACTCAGGTTAAGATCAGGGTCTTGCTGTGATGAGTGAAATTGTACTGAGAGGTGAACAGAGGTAGTGCAGAACTGCTGTACATCAGGGAAGTTGCAGGGACTTGAGTGGTCTGTTCATATCCATAACATAGTGTAACATATAGTCCCCTTAGCACCAACTTTGTGAGCCTGTGAGATGTGCAGCAATAATTCTACATTCTTCCATTTTCCTATGTCCTTTTCTGTCCATTCACAAACTGTTGCATCATAAAGAAAATTGCAATGTAGTTTTCTGTTAAATATCAATAAATTGCATTTAGTTATAGCTATAATATACAGTCCCCATTCAAGATAGTGCAAAATTGCTTTTCAGTAGCATTTGAAAGGAAATAGTCCTCACTCAATAATTGCGTAAATTGTTAGGGTATTATGTTCATATAACTACAACTATGTTCCAAGACAAACAAGCACATATTACTTTCAGAAAACTTTGATTTATTTTTTCATTTTTAGTGGTTAACCTGAAATATAAAGTTATTGTGTTTGTAAAGCACTTGGCTCTCTCTTCATCCACAGCTATTTTTTTTTAAGTTGGGAAGACATAAAAACTTATTTTTCTTTTTAATGATGAGTCTTCTCATGGATTATTCTTGCACCTTTATTGTTGCCTCTGGTAAGGAGGTATCAGACAAAGAAAGAAATGTTTGCAATGACCTTTCCTGTCCTGGAAGAAAACCTAAACCAACTTGCTGGTGATTTGTCATCTTGTTTACAAGTTAGCTAAGATTTGCTTTTAAAAGGGAGAACAGTTCACTCCTTTTATGATTTTATAAATTATATTTGAAGGCAGTTTTTGTTTCTGTCATTTGGAGCAGCTGTGCAGGGAATATGTTGGAGAATTTGATATACTATTGACATTATTTTATGAAAACAGTGTCAGATTTTATTTGTGCAGATGATAGCTAAAAAACCCAAGTGACTGTCAGTTATTAGTGGGAACATCAAAGAAAATAAGCAGATGGGCATGAAATACTTCCAAATACGGGACAAGAAAGCCACGTCAATTTGTTGTACAGTGTCAAAACATAAGGCATTTAATGGTGTTACAGTTTTCCAGACCAGGTGCATTCTCTTAAATTGGCTAGTGTTGTTTAACTAAGAAAATAAGCAACCAATCAACCAGAACAGTTCACTTGAAGTTCCTCAGACTTGGACGCTACAGGTCTGCAGAAGTTTATCCTTATAGATTATGAGAGAAAAGGACAGTTGTTCCAGAGCTTTCTGTGATAGCTTTATTTATAGAAAGTACACTGAGTATCTGAAACGTCAAAAAGGGTATTGTATGGATGGCATACAAACCAATAAGAACTTATGCTTTGGTACATTGGCTTGATTGAATCCATTTAATATCTTGAATTTTTCAGAGGTGTAAGCATACTTGACACTTAAGTACAAGGATATCTCTCAACAGATGGATAGACCCATTCAGATCCATCTTTCAGGAGTAAGGAGCAAGATGCATCCCCAAGCATCTCTGGACAAGAAAGGACAGTAAGTTCTATGGCACTCAGATGTTTTGCAAATCACAGAATTGCAGGGGTTGGAAGAGACCTCCAGAGATTGTTGAGTCCACCCCCCCTGCCAAAGCAGGTTCCCTATACCAGGTCGCACAAGTAGGTGTCCAGGCAGGTCTTGAATATCTCCAGAGGAGACTCCACAGCCTCCCTGGGCAGCCTATTCCAGTGCTCAATCCTCCGCTGTTTTCCAGTGAGCTACAGTCTTGCCCTGTTTTGGAAATGCTTTGTTTCCACCTTGCATGGACCTGGGAAAAAAGCATTACACACCTTCAAATATCACAATTCCATGAAAGAATTCTGGTTGTTGGTCTTGCATTTCACTTCAGACACCTTCCTTCCACTCCACATAATGCTAGCATACTGTAGTTGTAGTAAGAAATACAGTAGCCTCATTCTTCATTGCTTTTTTTTCACACTGTCAAACTTTCACATCTATTTATATAAATTTGCCACTGAAGGTACATAACATATTTTGCCTGTGTCAGTGGAAAAGCTAATGAAAAAATTTAAACCTGTTTTTATTGCCTGAATAAGAAAATTCTTCATGAGAAGTCATAAATATATAAAAAAATTTACTGACCCAAGAAAGCAGCAAGTCAATTCTCAAGATAAGTGTCCTATATTATCCATTATTTTTAACAATCTTCAAATAATTTTTGAACAGTGGTGAACTGTAACTTGTATACATAATGATGATACAAAGTTGTTTACTAGATTAAGTGAAGAGAAATGAAAGCAATTGTGAAGATGTTTCAGCAATGGTCATTTTTAAAGATGCGTAAAGCATACCATGCTAATGAAATTGAGTACTGAAGGAAGAGTATTGTTGTTTTGTGTGTGTGTGAAACAAATGATTTTTACAAAATCATTTATGCATTTTATTTTATTAATAAATTTATATATTATAAATACAGTATAAATACATTTATTTTATTAATACGAAAATATTAAATGTATACAAACTTAGTGAAAATGCAGCTTTACTAGGAATACATGTTCTGTGGCTTACCTCATATATTGCACTCAAATTTCATGAATGAGAATTTTAGAGATACTAGCTGCATATGCAAACTCACATGTTTGTTTAATTTTTGTCTTACATTTGCTTTATTTTTCACGTAAGCCAAAGTTCCTTTTAAGTATGAACATTTTCATTCTCTAGTGTCACTGAAGAAGCTGACATTTCAAAACAAGTGCAAAGTATTGTTGAACTGAACTTGGTTTATAGCCCAGTGGTGTACACAGTGATTCTCCAAGATCAATGAATGAAATATTGTGCTAAATAATCAATATTCATATCTAATGGGAAAATAGTAAATATGAACTTCACACATTTTCAATAGTTCTAACATTTATACTTACGTGAAAAGTGCATTGAGAATTATTGTAAATTTACATAAGGTATTGTAAATTTGGGGGGAACATTGTGAATATTGTGTTGTCTTAATTTATTCAAAGAAGAGCATCAGTAAAATGAAAACTAAAAAGGTACTACAATTCAGCTATAAATTTGATATGGCCTGTTTATGGGCCATGATTTATTTTATGGCATCAGCAAAGAAATGTTTTAACTGATTACATGAGGCAAAACCAGCTGGGATTTAAGATATCACAAATTTATCAAAGCTGATAGATTTATATAAGCCTGCATCTGAACATATATTAAATATGAACTCCAAATTATCATATCATCAAATCAATGAATTACAGTTCTGGATGTGTCTGGCAAAACTATTACACATAATGTAGACTATAATATACCCATGTCCTCTAAATACTGATAAGAGGGAATTTCTGCAACATATGATTTTGGTATTAATTATATTCTAAGAAATGGTTGAACATATTAAAAGCCATGGAATATTTTTTTAATCTGCATTTGGTTAAAATTTTCTGGCTGAAATCAGTAATAGAAGAATAATGTTGGTTTACAAGAAAATGTTTGCCTGACTAGAGCAACCTAACAATTGCAAGTTAATGAAGAGGTCTGGCTTAATTGCTTGATAATTTGCAGTTTACAAAGAGCCAGTGCAAGTAAAATAAAGAAAGGGTAGTCGGGTTTGTTGTTTCAAGGTATCTCCAAATGGAAACAACAGGTGCACAGAGGAATTTCTCTGCATCCTCAGTCATCTAAAGAATGCTTCCTATAACAACTCAGTATTTACAAGTAGCCTTGTGAAAAGCCCCGGAACTTGGAGAGAAGTTCTTTGTTCAGTATCAGCTATCAGTTCAGCATAAACGAGATGAAGCTTAGGATAAGGAAATTACTAACTTAAGCTGATGAGTACTCAGACAAGCATGTTAATAATTTGTCAAAGAGAATCAAAAAGACTCAAGAGAGTCTTTAAGGTTTGCTAGCATAGGCTAGCATCAGTAGCACTCAAGATAGCTGATACTGTATCAAGGAACAAAGGCTACCAGAAATAGTATTGTAGAAAATGCTTGTAGACTCAAGGAAGATCAAAACTATCCATGATGGTTTGTAGCTATCAAAGGCAGAGAAGTCTCAAAAAAAATTTCTTTCAGATCAGGTATTTCAGCCTGAGCACTGAAGAGTAGTAATTAATAATCATCATCTGTGATCCTGCTATCTATTTTATTTAAAATCTAGAATGCTCATTTTGTTTTGGTATGTACTTCTAAATGAGTGTAGGTGTCATTAGCACTTGACAGGGGAGGGCCATTCCATCTACTGTCCGTTGTCCCTAAGTCTGCTGTGTCCCCAAGCATGGTCAGAGCAACAAGACAACCCACTGCTTTTCCATCTCTGTTCTACCACTCCTCTTATAAGAAGACTGTCTTAGATTTATGGTTCTCACTTCATCAAGAAGCATAATGTCAGCCTGGAGCTGGCTGTGCCAGCAACTCAATGAGGGAAATATTGATATCAGTAACTGGAGATGTTCAAACTCATATAATGGGGAGGTTTTGTCATACCCAAATGCCTCCAAATGTTGTCAGCTTATAACTTTCAAGAATCAGGTTCTTGGATGGAAACAGCTCATAGAATTGGCTAAAAATATAATCCACAACAGTGTTAAAAAAGAGAGGAAAAAAATGAGCAAAGAAAATATAAGGTATAGGGCATGTTCATAAAATCAAAATATTTCTCGACTTTTGCTCTGACATTTACACCAGGTTGAACACAAGCTGTTTGTTTGTTTTGTTACCTGACATTGAAAGTACTGTCGGAAATGAATAAAATCCACAGAATTTCTGCAGCTAGTGTGCAAATACTCTTTTGGAACGGTAATATTCTTGGCATTTTTGAATTATAAAACCGTCTTCGGATTAGAAAAATGAGCAGCTTTGAAAGAGCAAGTTTGACAGCCTGAGGCCAAGTTCACAGAACTTTTCAAATTTGCTGCGGAGTGACAAATTTGCAAAACAGCAGAAATACCAGAATATATCTCAATAATGAGCAATATTGTCTTGTACTTTTCTCAATATCACCTCTAACATTGGCTGAAAAATCACTCCTTGAATAATGTATATGGAGAAAAATTTCTGTTGTTCCATGAATGCGCTGGCTAACATTTCTTTTATCATTCAGCCAGTAACTCAAATATTACTCATCTAAAAAGACCATAATGATCCTGTACACTTCTCAGGTAGTGATCAAGCACTTCTAATTGCTACATGAACATGAAGGGGAAGGGGACTCTCCAATGTCAGATCTATCTCTCTCTTTCTCTGTTGATTAAATCATGTCTAGGTGGATTTGTGTGGGTCACATATATGCAGGAATGATCTTGAAAGTTTTAAGAGTTTTTTATCCTCCTTTTGGTTATTAGAGAGAATCATCTGTGACACTGAGATTCTTTGTAGGACTCAACAGATGCCATAGTGTCTTTTAGTTAATTCACATAGCTTGCAATGTTTATTTTTTTGGACTGCAATTCATTTTAAGATGATGCATGAGCTTTACAGAATTTCTTCTGTGGTTTCCAGTTCTAAACTTGTCCACAGACTTCAACCTGTAAATTGCAGTGCTCTGTCCCTGACTCTACTCTGGGTATGGAGATGAGAATGCAGCTAACAGAGCAGCACTGCAGTGCCATACTTACCTACATTTGTTTTAATGTAGGTTAGCACACCTACCTTCCAAATTTTACATAATTATGATATATTGCATATCAGAACTCCTGGTCACTCAGGACTAGGCTTCTCTGAGGCACTTGAATCTACTGACCTGCAAGGGATGTTATTTCCTTCACTTTATCTTTTGTTTTTGCCCACACCTAGCTGTGATGCTCTGAGTAACAGCCCAATACCTTGACCTGAGGAGCTGAGTTCAATTGCTGCACAGCTCTTTAATTACCTTGGGAATAAAAGGCTTGTTTATTTTCCTAGCCTTAACTCACTCAAATGGAGTTGCCTTGTTCTTGGGTGTACCTTGTTTGTATACAGTGTAATGTATAGATTGAATAGATGTAATGTACATCTAGGGAGATGTATGTTGTTCAGGCTGTGTGCCTGGTTGGCAAAACCTAGGGAGTGAGAAAAGACAGAGCTGGTGTTAGCTGCCTGCCCCAATCCTCCAAAGGTGTGCTTGTGGGAAAAGGTAAAAAAAAAAAAAAAAAAAAAAAAAAAAAAAAAAAATTGCCACCATATTGCCTGGCCTTATGTAGGTTTTATAATGAAAGAGGCTATAGGTTTTGTATGACCTTTTCTCCTGTAATGTGCTTACTATTAGGATTCAGGAGGAAGTTACCCTTTAAGTTTGCAAACTGTTGATTTTTTTTTCATGCTTGAATAGGAGGTAGAAAAGAAGAAAAGAACTGAAAATAATACAGATGTTTTGTGAGGACAGAGGTGTTGTACTGCTTGGATAAAACAGTGGTGAGTATCAAAGACCCAAATACAGTAAAAACGCATTAGATTTGTATTAAATTAATTTCTCACTATTCTCCAAAGTTGATCTTTACTGCACTTAGTCTTAGCAGATGTATGGAATAGAGAAAGCAGATGTATAGAATGGAGAAACCAAATGGGATGTGACCAAGCGTGTTCTTAATTGATCTCTGCATTGATTTCCATGACTAGAAGGTAAGTCTAACAGTCCATAAGAATTTCAGGTTTTCATTATGCTATAATAAGTTGCTGAGGAGAATTGCACTCAATGGTCAGTTTTGGTGCCTAGCCTGTCCCTTGCCTCCTTCATGAATTTTGCCTGCTGTTTCTGTTACAATTTCAACAAAAAAATCACTGTGAAATATCTCTTGCATATCCACTATATGCCTAGTGAGAAAATAACTTTGGTAAAAAGTATGTTAATATCTCTTGGCAAGGCAGAAAAGAAAAGAAGTTGCATTTAGCCTAGAACCAAATTCTTCTCTTTTTTTTTTTTTTTTTTCCAGGCATAGGTCATCCATGTGACAACACAATCCTGTAAATGGGACTAACATCAGCAAATTGTATATATGACAATCAAGGTAATAGCAATACTGCCTGTGAGCTGTTTTAATATACGAGAGCAGGAATTTTTTTATCCCCAAGACTTATAAAGTATTCTTATGACGCAAACACTTGTTTGAGAAGGTTCATCCTTCTATTATTTTTCCCTTTGGACATTTTTAGGGAGGTTTGTGTCTCGCTGCTAGATTTCTAAAGCTAAAATGATACATCAAATTCTAAGTGATAGGAGAATGACAGTTAAATTAAAGTGATTCACTACATTAATTTTTATTTCAATTATATGGAAATATAATCTAGCCTAAGGAAATATGTGCAATTGCGCAGGGTCACAGAGTAACCCACTTCAGGTGCAAATTAACAAGTTACAAGTTATATCAAGTTAAGCAATGCTCTGCTGTAGAATTTTTGGGTATATATCACTCATAATTACTCTGGTTTGGGTTAAAGAAAGATTTTCCTTTTTTTTTTTTTTTTTTTTTTCCCCCCCAGAAGATTATTTGTCACTCTTTTGTCATTCCTTATTTTGGCTCTCTCAGTGTGCCCAACAGTCAGAATAACAGATATTGTTGTTTAGGAGGAGACTTTCTTAATGGTAATACTTTGCCTTTGCTGTGTAAAATCTATAAAATGCTTGACTGGAACAATACAATCAATAAAACATGCACTGAACTAGGGGTGGATAATAATATTTTCTTGGCAGTTCAGAAAGAAAAAGAAAAAAAAAGAAATGCACATTTGTGCCTGTGGCTGTCTGCAGTATTTGATGCTAACTGAAACTGTTTTTCCCTGAAACTCCATTCTCTTTGGAGCTTTCTATCTTCTTATACACCACCTCTCGGATGCAGTATAGTAATGTAACTCTTGCCCATTAGCTTTATTGCAGAAGAAGAAAGAATGTGTGGATTACCAGGATGTAACACTACATTACCTATTGTTGCCTCAGGTATTTTTACAATGAGGTTTTCTTTATGATATATAAAAGCTTGGAACATAATTTTGGAGTTGCAAATGAATTACAAATCAGCTTGAGAGTAAAAGATTTTGTGAGAAAGAAAGTTGGAATGAAAATAAGCAGAGAGCAGCAAGACAGGTGCTTTCCAAAGACCTCGATTATCTCAAAGTTGCTACACTTAGGAGGAAAAGCTGTAAAATAGAGTTATTGATTATAAAATCAATTCATTCTTTGATGCAAGAAAGCACACCTTAGTATGCTATAAATATATCTGAAACTAAATCTCTCAAATGGGAAAACAGACAAAAAAGAAAAGTTAATGCAATCTGAAATATTATGGAAAAGTTATGAGTAAGAAGCCTGGTATTTAACATGCAAGAATACATAGTTAGAAACCAGAAACAGTCATTCATCAGGCATCTGCCACCCAAGCCTTGAAAATGGTTTGATCTATACATCCAAGGGTGAGAAAAAGGAGATTTTTTTTTTTGCCTAAATATGCCTTAGTATGAGCCTTGGGAATCTATGACTGTAAGCATGACTTGCTTAGTTACTGTACTGCCATGAGTTTTCATCACTTTCAAGTGACTCTCAAATTTCTGATATATTTTGTTCTATATCTGAGTCTCCACATTCACTTTTTGGTTTTGTGATATAATAGGAAATATAGTTGGGCAAGGATGAAAAACCATGTAGAGGATGATATGAGGGTCAGCCTGGATGTGGATAGTTTTTATAATATTCAGAAATGCAAGATGACAAAGCTGTAACCTTGACCATTGTTCTGGGAGTGCTTGGTGGGGAAGATGCATTAAAAATAGATTTCACAGACATAGAGACAGCAAGTCAAATATTAGGAGTGTTAATGTCCAGAATCTGCAGATTGACATCTTTTTTCCAGTGTCAAAATGAGAAAAACAATTCTTGATTCTTTTCCCAACATTTGGAATTCTGGATGTTATTTGTAGCTTAGTTTAAGCAGGCCCTATGGCAAGTTATTTCACTTGAGTTGTAGCCCCTACCTATACTCTGAGGCTAATTATGAAATCCTGGAAAGACTGACTCTACTGTGAGAGCGACTTGAAAACAGTTAAGGCCATACTTCCTAAAAAACAAACATGAGAAAGCATAAGAAAGATAATCCTAAAATGATCAGATAAAAGAGATAGTATTGCAGTTCTAGCAACCTTAAATCAAAAGGAATGACAACGGCAATGAGAGGGAAGAAAAAGACCAAACTTCAAGCACAGCTTGAGAAATTGTCTTCTGGGCATGTCATACTGTCTCTGGAAGATGCTCAGGGGGATTGCATTTTTCCTTTATTTAGGAAAAATTTGTTCTAGTTTGTCATACTGATAAAGGTGCATTAGAGTAGTCTGAATTCAAATTGACAGTTATGTCATGAGAATTTTGAAAGTCAAGAATTAAACTTGATATCCAAAAGCTGGGTGTCCCACATAAACCTGATTTCCTGATCTGTGGTGTGAAGATGAAGTTTATCCTGAAGAAGTTATCAGTAAGTGTGGTAAATTGGGAAAGAGGCTGCAAGGCTTCTGTGGAGGGAAATGCTGCCTTGATGACCCATGGGAGTTCCAGAAGAATGCTATTATGGTCCGAGGTGATATTCTCTTCCTCCTCCCTGGCGAGAGTTGGTCTGGTGGAGTTAATATATCATATTGGTCATTTCAAGAAGCCTTTAAACACATGATTTTATTGAAGATTTTTTAAAGAAACAAAATTGCCATGGAACTTGAAGACTGTTTTATTGGCTGAAGATTATTAATGATTGGGAAACAAAAAATTAGTCTTAATGATCTTCTTTCATGATGGGGAAGAATCAGTGCTGCAAGTGGTTTTATTCAATAACATCACTGATGACTTGGAAAATAAACCAACTGTGAAATCTCAAGTTTATAGATAATGCTGATGTCTATCAAGCAATCGTATTCTTTCAAAAGAACTTCAGAAAATCATCTTCATAAGAGATTGATTCTATCAGTAAAAGAGTGGCAGATGAGCTTCAGTGCTGCCAAAGGAGAGACAAAGAGAAAATAATTTGAAATCTGCTGACCTGGGGCTGAACTTAGTACTGGTGGTGACACCTCAGGCTGTTGGAGCTGTCATCAATGGTTCTCTGAAATCCTCATCTTACTGTGTAATGGCAACCAAAAAGCGAACATAACTCTGAGCATTCTTAAGAGAAAGAAAAAAAAAAAAAAAAAGGGGGGGGGTGGGGACATCACATTGCCGTTATTCTGCCAATAGAAGTACAGCCCTAGGCACCTGCTCTTGAGTACTACAAAGATACGAGGACACAAAAGAGTTAGAAAAGGCGCAGGAAGGACAGCAAAATGATCAAGAGAATGGAGCAACTGCCTTGCAAGGAGAGATTAAAAAGTGTAGAGCATTAAATATCAATTAGGAGGAAAAATCTTTCCGTACTAATAAAATTTTGGATTTGTCTGTCACTTAAGGAGTAAAAAGCATGAAAAAATTGCCTTAGGAATAGCAGAGTCCACGTGGCAACACCTCTTAGTGATACTAGAACGTTTAATATCACCTTTAAAAAAATAAACAAGTCATTGGATTTTTTTTCCAAAACTTTTGCCTTATGCTGTTTAATGAAACCATCCACACCAAAAAGTGTCCATCCTATATGTCTTCTTAATTTACATAATAGTAGGTAGATCAGATGTTTTTTTTTTTTTAGTATGACACTAAAATTTGAGAAAGTTCATGTTTTCTAGTGAGATGCTTCAGGTACTAAATGAAGATCCAAATTCAAACTATTTTGCCTGGATCAAGCAGAGTACAGAGCTGAACTGGATTCCCAAGTTATATCCTGATCCACAAGGCTGTACAACAGCACGTGCATATTTTTCAGTGGAGGAGTTGGGGTTTCAATCCATATTCATTCTTTCTTTAGTATATTTCCAACAATTTTAATTTGAAGTAAAACAAAATAGTTTTTATTCTCCATGAAAATAACTTCAGTTTTCAGCTAATAAAAAATGAAATTGCCACCTTCCTGCCAAGAAATACCAGATCACAGCCTGAAGCAAAGCTCTCTTCTGTTCCTGGGCATACAGATGCCTTCAGTACTGGATTCCCAGTGGAGATGATGATATTGAATATATGAAGTATTGGAGCTCCAGGTCTCTGAGAAAACTTCTAAAAATTGTGCTTCATGTTTGTGGTGATGAGAGAACTTGCCTTTTAAGGTTATCACAATGATCTGTTAGCTAGCAGCAAATAATTGTGGGCAATTTTCTTAAGATAAATAAACAAATAAATAATGGTGGGAAGAAACCATTCTCTGTATCTGTCAAAGAGCCTTTTATTTTGGCTTTACTGGTTTACCCAGCAAAAAGCATGTGAGAGTATGAAGTCTGTCGCAGTTAATATTTCAAGCTAGATTCTTTAATGCAATAATCAAACAGATGTTACAGCAGCATAAACAGACATGAGCAATTAGTTAAAATGAAAATGATTTCTGTGACCAAAAGAAATAAACCAGTGTCCAGGATAAGAGAAATTATTGCTTGTCAGAATGACAGCTGACGACTTTAGTTATTTGTGTTTTATCTCCAGCAGAACTGTCTATCCTGTTGAGATTTTCTACTTCAGCAAGGATTGCAGATTAGGTGGATATTCAACATTCATCCCTACTTTTCCAGACTGAATAGATTGACTTTCTTGTTACCAAAAGAAAAGAGGATGAAAAATTGTTTTTACCAGTGATTGTGGAAGAAGTCTTGAAGCGACTAACTAGATTCCTTATCTGCTAAGTACCAGGTAATTATAATGGAACATTCTTTTGAAATACAGAATGGAAACTGTTCCCAAGTGGTATGATGAGCAACAATGACAATGACAATACTTCTTGGCATCAAAGGACCAAATTCAGTTTTACACCTGTGTATTAGATCCAGGTCAGACACACAGTAGACCTAAGACTGTAGGAATGTACATACATGCTTGCAACTGTCTAGGGCTTGTATTATTAAAGAGACGGTTGCAAGCAATTTTTTTTTCTTTACGTAAAAATGCTTTCAGTCACCAGCCCTGCATTTGTTGACAGGATTTGGGGAGCAGCAAGGACACACACAGGGCTGAAGAAACCTCCTCAGCTATGGGGGTGATTAATGGGGCATTCCATCACCCCCAGAATGAGGATGGGGCCTGTGTCCCACATCTGCTGTGGGTGTTGATGTGTGCAGGTGTGGCTGTGAACCTAAAACAGTGTGAACATGTGCGCACATGAGAGATCGGAGGTTTTTGTGACTGGCTGTAGAGGGATGTTTTGAAAGTTGTGGGTCTTTCATTAGCATTTCACAAATTGCAAATCATTGGTTGCCAGTGAATTATGAATAATATGAATTATAAATCAATAAGCAACCTCTGTCCAGTTTTTGTTCAGCTATGCAAACTGAGCAGACTTTTCTCCATGACACAGTTGTGGTGAAGAACATAGGCAGTCTGTTGAAGTAACTCAACCTAAGTTTGGGTAGTCAACTTTCTAGCTTCTGGGTCATTAATTTGGAAAAAATAAATATATGTCCATAGTTTACGCATGTTACAGGTGCTTCTGATGCTTCAGCAGAATTGTAGTGGGTAAAAAGTTTAGGCAGGAAGAAATAGAGGGTCAATCCTGACTTCCCTCTAATCCCAATCATGGTATGAAGTAGCTGTGAAAATCCATTATCCCAGTCCTTGAGATGAAGACCAGTTAGGACTGGTACACAATTATGAGGGAAACCATGTTCTGAATTAGCCAAAGAGAAACAAGCAGAAAACTCACTGTGCTCAGTACAGCTATTTGTGTGGCAGCTAATAACTACTCTCTCAGAGGAGAAGGAGGCAATTATAAAATAGGAGGATGAGATTTGGCAGCTGAAGGAATGTGTATCTACTTACAAAGTCTCTGTACAGGAGGCTGCTGAGCATACTGAGACCAGGAGAGCCCAGCAGGCGGAGAGGCCAGTGCAGTAACATCAAAGACTGAGCACCTTCAGGGGAAACAGTCTCACTGAACCAGGTCTGGGAAGGCTGAGTGGCAGATCTTGCTGAAAACGTTGAGTGGAAACATCTCGGAAACAAAAAAGGATGGCAAGAGCACAGTGCAGCACCACCATCCCAAGCACAAAAGATGGAACCTTCTGAATGATATTATTTCTGCAAGACAAAAGTTTGGTGTGGGATTCATGCAAAAGAGATAAAATTTCATTGAGTGCAATAGCTGCCAACTCTGCTCAATTTAGCACCAGGAATAAATCAAGAGTAATTTTGCAATATAGGAGAAGCAATCAATAACTGAAAAAAAAAAAAAGGGGGGGTGGGGGGGGTGGAATTAGGGGAAAAAATAAATAGTGATTCCAGATAAATTCAAGAGATTAAGATTGGACAATATTGGTCCAGTGCAAAACAAACAAACAACAACAAAAAAAAAACGGGTCAAATTAAAAGTATGTTGTGATCCAAAAACAGTTATTAAGATGACAGATATAAAAAAATCTGGGCATTACCCCTGAGAGGAAGAAAAGAAATGAGGTACTTATGAGTCTTCAGAAACAATATATTATTCAAATGAAGTTTAACAGAATAAGCACTGATACTATATCATGATGTAAAGATCACAAAAATAAATTATTTTGTGATAAATAATGAAGGGCTATTCATTATTAGTGGATTTTGTGAAAAGCAAAATAGCTGTCAAGTAGTCTCAGTGTTTTAGAAGACCTCCATGTAGAAATCCAGATGGGAAATCTTCAGAGCCAGCTCCAAGTTGCAATAAAATTGAAAACAACATATAGAGTTGTCGTGCTAGTAGGTGTGCAAACAATGAAATCAACGTTTGGATTGTAACAAAAGTCAGCAATGTTTGATTTGGAAAGCATCATTCCTTAAAGAACATAATGCAATGGTTGAGTGTGGAACTTCAGGTATTTGTGCCTCAAACACTGGTAGGACAGTGGCAGGATGCACTGTACCAACTACAGGGAAAAGGTAAGGTGTTCATCTTTTCTAGAGTCATGAAACCAGGTAAGTGTTAGCTCAAGATGGGGCTGGACAATAAGTTGGGCAGGAAAAGGCAGCTAAATCTCCAACAGTATTGGTTAATAGCCTGTTACCAAAACACAGTGAAATTTTTTGCCCCATAGTGCCTTCAAGGCCACAATTGTGTTTTGTCTTCTATAAAATTGAAATACTTAGTTTAAAAATATGAGATATATAGAGACCAGCAGTGTACAGGAACAATGTTAAAAATAATCCTGATTTGGTTAAACTTTGTGAACAGAGGAAATAGTTTTGCATGACAGTCATCAACTCTAGTTCCTTGAGGGTTATTTTGAGGGTTTTTGTTTTGTTTTGCTTTTTTTTGTTTGTTTTTCCTTTCTAATTTGATCCATGTATCACACCAGTCAGTGCTGTGACAAAATAGAGAAGAATAAAAAACAAAACCACAGCACATTCTCACCATGCAAAACAGGCATTAACCACACTAGTAATTTTTGTTACACTAATGAACACTAATGGCCAAGAGTATTCTGTTCCACTTTCTGATACAATCAGGAAAAACAGACAGCCTCTGACTTAATGTCCCACTGCAAAATTGTCTTCTTTGGAAATTTCTAGTGGTATTACCAAGAGCCAAAACAAAGAGAAAATACCTTGATCAAAGAAATGACCATTGGTTCTCCTTTGGATTACCTAGTGATGCAAACATGATATGGGAAGATTGATCTTCACTATACAACTCCTAGTCATGCTACAAAAGGACATAAATAGCACATTGCTCAGTGTCTAATTCTGCAAAGGAAATGCATTTATTTGAATGTTTGAGACCTACACGTGATCCAGATTTCACATCCAGCATATATAGTTTAGAACAATGTTGGAATCTGGAGTTCAACCACTGTCCCCTGACCCAAGCCAATGTTATTGCCAATTTACTGAAATGAAAAGGGCTCTGCTTAAGGTCTAAATTCTCTTATTTAATAATCAGGAACAAATACTCAGTCTGAATAGCAAAGCAAAAGAGTACAAACTATTTTATTTCATTTCATTTTATGGAACAAAATTCCATCATGACAGATAATCCAAATATAATTTACGCACTGTATTAAAAAAGACATAAAATGTACATTTGGTCAGCATTCTGTATTTATAAATACAGATGAATAATGTGTCCTTTCTTTTCATTTAACAGGATTTTGCACGGCATTTTATGTTTCTAAACACCATTTTACAATACAGCTTTTCCCTTATGCATAAATTGGAGTTTTGATTTTTTATTATATATGTCTTCATTATCATAAATAACCTTTACTTCCTTTTGAAATCTCATAAAACCTACTGATCCAATTTCTGTGATGGTTCAAACAGACAAAGAATCATTGGTTCATGTGAAGCTGTGCCAATTTATTTCAGGGGAGCATTTGGCCAGAAGGAAGTCAAGCCATTTTTTTTTCCTATGTTGCTTCTCTAAATGATGAAAATCAAGGGTGGGAAAATGCAGTTTTATTGGTCTAACATCAAAGGCTGATTCCCAGTTCTAATTAACACAACAAAATTGTTTTTGTTCAGGGGCAGATTAAGGTGCTGAATGGAGCTGTGCAACTGCACTGGTGTGTGCTGTGCTTCTTTGGCAAGAGGTTCTGCTCCTCCTGTGCCCAGCCCAAAAGATCTCTGAAACACCCATGTTTCTACAGGACACTGTCTCTCTTCATGTTTGGTCCCTAAGCATTTAGAAGCAACTCTTTGTATGTGCTTAATGAAATGCTCTCTGCTCTCTTCTTTGTTCGTGCTCTAGTCCCTGCACTCCTTTCCTCTTGGTGCCTTCTCCATTCCAGGCCATGAGACCTGCTTCAGCAGCTCCAGGCCACCTGGAGGGCACATCCCTGTTCCTGCTGTGCCAATCAGAGGACAGTACTGGTGTCAGCTTCCAGAACCTAGCTCAGCAGTGTTCACCCCATAAGGGCTGGCTGCAGCAGCACAGTCACCTTCTGAATGCATCATGCTTTGAAATACATTTATCAAATAAGGCAACATTATGATGCATATACACAAAGACAGCTGACTAAATGCCAAAGACCAAATTGGGACAGGATGTCAGGCCCTCTGTGTTAGTCATGTTCTTGGGTCTTTTCAGTTAGTGTTCTCATAAAGTTTGTTGTTATCACCACCCCAGCCCCACTGATGGGAAGGTCAGGTTGGTAGGGGCACAGCCTGTTTCTGCACATATGTGCTATGGAGAGAGGGAGGAGAGAAAACAAAATTGTGATAGTTTAGAATGTATACTTATATGATATAAGAATATGTACTGTGGGGTGAGTAAGGAAGGGAGATACAGCCTAGATCCAGAGGAGAGTAGGATATTCTCTTGTCTGTGCACTGTTTTCTCCAGTGACACCTGGAACCAAGCCAGGTGCAGCTACCTTTACTGTTGGATTGATAAACTAGGATCTTCACCCCAGAGGATTTTATTTTCTTCTAGTTGTCAAAGTAACTTACAATTTATGTATAGGAGCATCTGTCCCCTATTCACTAGTGTAACAATTTACAGTCAAGTGTAGCAAAATCTTCTAGCAGAACAATAAATAAAACTCCTCCAACTTCATCCTAATCTGGAATTATCATAGTAACAGTCTACTACTTCTCGATAATTATTCCAAACATGGAACTAATAATAGCCTGCCTGGAAATGTGTTGCAAATCCTGACTACCACTGAAGCTTATTCACTAAGGCATTCAAATGTTTCCACAGAACACAAAGATTCATAGATTAACAACTGCTCATTCCACTGGGGGGGGGGAAAAAAAAAAAAAAAAAAAAAAAAAGCCCAACATCTGCTTCATTCTAAGAACAATATCTGCATTTGAAATTGTAGTTAATTGGAAACTGTGGTATTTTCTGGCATAAAATCCACAGTTAAAGATACTGCATTGCAATGTGCGTTCTTTTTCTGGATTCTAGTTGTCCTTGCAATCTATCTTCCTGTTTTGTATGAAACTGTGAAAATTTTTACAGCTTCTAAGTGGTAGTAAGTCTCATAATGAACTGTCACAAGGATAGATGTTTTCCATTTTTCTAAGAGGTTCTTTCTATAATAATTACCATTTTTAACTTTTTATCTTAATTTCCCAGCTGTCTGACCATGCACCAGGGAGAAAGGAACATGAGGCAGACTATATGTTAAGAATGGCACCTCTGCCCCGACAATCAACAGGAAATCAGTGAGTATCGCCTCCTGCAAACTTGTTCAAAAAGTGGTGTGTCAAACAGCCTTTCTCTTGATTGGCATAAGAAAACCTTCTCATCGATCACTTCCTTGACTACTGCGTAAATCCTGCATATGTGAGAAATGAAATATTAAGAATTTAACTTTTGTCACAGTTCTGAGTTTTCTCCCATGCAAAGTGGCAATTGATGTTCCCTGTTGCCATCCCTAGGTGTTATAAAGAAACTTATATGACACTGGAGCAGCTGATCTGATGTCCTACGTCCAGACATAAGAGATACATAGGAAAAATGTAGAGGACACCAGATCTGCATAGAGAAGGCTAATTCAGTAGATAGATTATCTAAAATGAGGTGATAAGAAAGAGTCAGACTTTTGGGCAGGGTCTGTTGTGATAGACAATGGGGAAGTGATTTAAGAGGGGAGATTTAGATTGGATATAAGGAAGAAGTATTTTACAATAAGGAGGCACTGGAACAGGTTGCCCAGTGAGGTGGTGAAAGCCCCGTCCCTGGAGACATTCAAGGTCAAGCTGGATGGGGCTTGAACAGTCTGATCTAGCTGTAGATTTCCCTGGTCACTGCAGAGGAGTTGGACTAGATAACCTTTAAAGGTCCCTTCCAACTCCAACGATTCTATGATTCTATGATTAGTTGCTGCAAAATACACTGTGGTAAAGTATTATGTCTTTTCTGTACCCACAAATACATCTGCAGTTTAGGTCCTGAGACATGCAACAATAAATGGTATGATTTGTGTTTCTTAATCTCTTGAAGGTGAGAGGGATCTTCATGGAGATTTTCCTCTCTGGCAATGTTGGTGATCAGTGTGCATGAAAAGCTGTGAGTAAAAGGGCCTTCTAACTGCAACAGGAGTGGGATGAAGAAAAAAGGAATTTGTTCTTTAACACACACAGGCACTAAACAATAGGAACAGTCTCCTTGTGCCTGTTTACTTTGTCTCAAATCTTCATGACATTTTTGCTCTTTTTATGAATGTTGCCTGCTCTCTTTTTTTTCCACAAATCAGCCTGAATGCACAGGTAATCCAATAATACTCAAGTGTTGAACTTTTGAATTGAAAGAGTGTTCTAAACCCTTCAGCTAGATATAAAACATCCAATATCATTTCTCTATGTAGAGAGGGCACAGCAGTCTGTACCATGCATATAGCTGATTCCTTGCACTAGGACCATTTAATCGCCATTTCTTTTCCACAGAAGTTCATTTTGTTGCAATTAAATACACTGTGTTTCCAATACTAGAGGAAGTTCAGAGTTTTCAGTACTGATATCTCATAGCTCTCCACAGAACAAGCACTGTGGAAAAAATCATTGCCTGCACTTTCTTGTAAGACTCCCATTTTAACCCATCCTGTCTGCTGCTCTGCACTGTGAAAATCCTTTGCCCTCTGCTCCCTCCAACCCTCACCCTACCTGTCATTTTTCATACTTAGTACTGTTTACATGTTTAATGGCCAAAAAAAAAAAAAAAAAAAAAAAAAAAAAAACCCACGTGATTTTCTGCAGCCCTAATGGAAGATGAATGTGAAATATTTGTGACAGGCTCTTTTCAGCTATGTTTAGGGGCTGTAAAAAGGACATTACTAGTGAAGTAACCTAGGATCTCATTTCAGACAGATTTATCAGCAAACAGCCAGAGCTTACATTAATGATCCTGAAGCAATCTGGAATATAGAATTATGACTGCTAGGGCTAGAAGACCTGAAACATTTTTTTCTAACATTTCTAATCAACTGAATTAATTCTTCATACACTACTGTTATGCTCTTTGTTCCCTGCATGGTGAGTCCTTTGGCTAATTGAATTAGGAGTGATACATATCTAACTCACATCAGGACTACAGAAGAATGAATAAGAAGTGCATAAGAGCCATAGTCAGTGAATTTTGGCAATATTCCTATTCTTGTCTGGACAAAGCCACTACTACATGGCTTTGTGTATGATAACTTAAATATCTATCAGCTGCCGAGCAATCCTTCATTTAACCTTTCACATTATTTTGAGTGACTACACCAGGTAATAGTACAATTCTTTTCCTTTATCATAAGTGACTTTAACCTGCTAATCAGATTCCACATTTCCTTCCTGAAGGAGAAAGAATTGACCTTTCAGTGTAATACAATTTTATCATTTTGCATCCTTTGATAGAACCAGAACACGGAGTAATCTGTCTGTGCAGACATGACTCACATTCCATGACTTGACTCTTCTTCTGATGCTGACAGAGATCCTGGCACCTCACTTTGTAAGAATAGGACATATGCAATCACAAAGGAATGATAAGTAATAATCTCTTGCAAGCAGAAATGAAGAACATACTATCTCTCTTAATCAGGTATGGATTTCCTGTGTTCACAGCTTTCTGATCCCACAAATATCCAGAGATATTTGTGTACTGTCACAAAATATATTTTGAAACATTTGAAAGATGTATTTCATTCTGAAAATTATTTCTTTCAGTGAGGAAGTTAACAGAAAGTATAAATTTTCGTTATAAGGTCAATCCATTTACTATTCGAGAATGGATTTCTCTCTCTGTCTTTGTAGCTAAGTGAGCTTAACTTGGTTTCAACTCTCTTCCTCTTAGGAAGTCTACCACTTTCTAATGACTCCCATTAGAAGCCATTAGAAAAAAAGCCTTGCCTCCAACACTAGGCAGGTTCATTTCATTCAAACTGGATCCCTAATCCCTTAGCTAATCCTTCTGATCTGGAACGTGTCTGTTTTAGATGGGCTGAGGCATCAGAGTCCAGTTTCTATTGATAACAGTGTAGTGAAATCATGATCTTAACCTAAATGAATCACTGGGGTGAAGAATGCCCCTATGTTAAATGATTAAAATAATGTTAAAACTTTTTGTTAGGTCACATTTTCC
The DNA here is from genome assembly GCF_019238085.1 of Lagopus leucura. Lineage (NCBI taxonomy): Eukaryota > Metazoa > Chordata > Aves > Galliformes > Phasianidae > Lagopus > Lagopus leucura. The sequence continues at coordinate 24,132,740 of NW_024962263.1, forward strand.
TCATTGACACATAAGTGCAGTGGTGTTTCTATACAGAACTTTCAAAATGCTTTGGTTTAGAGATCTGCATTACACATCTTCCCATACTCCTCTCACTTAGATACTTCTTGCTTTAATAGGGAAAGTAACTCAATATATTTTTACTGCCCATATTTTAAAATTAGTGTTGTGACAGGGAACTATGGCAATGCCTGAGTTTTAATGACTCTTGAATTGGTATTAACTCCCTTCTTTTTTATTTTAACCTATTGATGGAAACCATTACAATACAATAAAAGTTTACTGTGGGGACAACTTGTTCCTGTGGCAATTTTCCTCTTTCCCTGTAGAAAAGTAGCTATTTAAAAAAAAAAAAACATCCAAAAATGAGCAGAATGGCCCAGCAAGAGTTTTGCTTGGTGGTTGGGACTTGCTTCAGAGTTCCATTGGTCCTTTGGGAAGTTTCTCATCACAAGATAACCAATAGGAATGCACGCATTTTTTCCCAGGTAAGAAAACACATCTAAGTTCAAGCTGTGAAAAATCAAATCAGTACTGAAGCGAAGCCCATTGATTTTCTTTCCCAAATCAGAAATGCAAGAAAGCTTGCTTCCTAGGGTATATACTCCAAGTGGTCTTCCAAGAAGTCTTCAGTCCTGAAAGCAGACAACATTTACAGGATTACTGATATCAGGATAAGAGAGGAAGGAATCATCAAGTGTCAAACATTCTACTTTTCCTGACTGCTCAGCAGCTCTGCTTTGGACAGGCAGGCATTACTTCTTAGCAGTGTGAAAGATGGGCTTATCTTGAAAATCTGTCAAAAATTTTTGGGTAAGTTAACCAACTTGTCTTATGTGCCATTGATCATATTCTTGAATGGGTCCACTTGATTCAGCTCTGCCAAGGGCTGCTGAGTAACTTTTACAAGATTTCTTTTGGAGGTTAGTTTATATGGGCTAGCCAGCAACTTTGGAAATGAATATAGAGCAAAGCTGATTGCTGTTTTCTCACATGGCTGTACTTCAGATGGGTTTGATCAGGTCTAACCTCATGTTCATTTCTGCTAGCTTAAGGATTTCTGTATCCAGCAATCCCATTTCCTTGAAGTAATTCTTAGTATTTCTTTGGGAGATTGGATAAATAACCAAACAATGATTAACATTTAATCCAAACCGCTTCTTAATCATTCTCTCTTCAATTTTTGGAGGGCTGGGATTATGACAAGTATAAGAAGCTCACCAGTGACCTGAATTAATTATGTTTAATAAGAGAAAAAGAAAGGGGGGGGGGGGGGGGGAGGGAAGGAGAAGCTTGCGTCTGCTGTAGTCGTCAATAAACTTCTCAACGGGAACCTTTGTTCCAAATCACCCAGTGCTTTCAGCAAAATGTCATTGGAGAGAGATGTTGCTAGATGTTCCTAGACAGCAGTTAAATTGGAGAGGAAGAGAAAAAAAAATGAAGAAAATTGCCAGAAGTCCTGCTGAACTATTAATCACAAGGAACACACTAGGGCTTTCTGAATACAAAGAGCCACAGCTTTGCAGAAACACCAGTTGTGAATGCATCACCATTCTCTGCAGATCTGTCAGAGCTGCTGTGGGGAAGCTGGAAAATCTTAAGATGGATTTAGCTTCTCACACACTGCTTCTCACTGTTTTTTTCTGAGGCCAATCTAAATGGTGTCCAGCAGGATAAGGTGGTGGGGTAAAAAATGTGCTTTAGAGTAGTTGTTTTTCAAATAGGAACATAAAATACCTCTAGAGGTAATAATGGGAAAATTTACACTCGTCGTTTTTTCTTTGTCAATGATACTGCCATACTTGTCTACTAACAACAGGCCTACTGCATACTGCACTGCAGAAACTTGCTGAGGGTTACTGAAGCTCCTGATATAGCCGCATTATGCACATTTTGATACACCCTTATGTCCCAATGCTGAAGACCAAGCAAAATATCAAGGGCTGTTTTGGTTTGAATTGGCAGGTGGCTAAGCATCAGGCAGACATTCATTCACTTCCTCTCTTCACAGTGAGAAGAGGGAGAGAATCAAAAGAAAAAAAATAACAAGTAGAACACGTGGATTGAGATCAAAGCTATTTACTAAGATAGAGAAAAGGAAAAGGGAGAAAAAAAAAAAAAAGGATAATAGTTATGGCAAATATATATATATATATATGTATATATATAACAAACAGTGCACAGACAATTGCATGCTGCCTGCTGACTGATGTTGAGGTAGCCACTGACCCCAGTGACAGGAAGCCTGATGAACTCCCATCTTTTTCAAACTTTCCTTCCACATGATGTCATATGGTATGGAATATCCCTTTGTCCAGTTCAGATCAGATGTACTGATTCTGTCCCTCACACCTCCTTGGGGTCCCCTAGTGCCTCACTGGCAAGTACAAGAAAATGAAAAAACTAAACATCTTTGGCTCTGTACAGCACTGTTCAGCAACAACTAAACTATTGATGTGTTATCAGCATTGTTTTTGTCTTAAAACCAAAACATAGCATCATATCAGGCACTATGAAGAAAAACAACAGTGTCAGCTGAAACTAAGCCATCAGAAGCAAAGACAAAGCTATGGGGAAGATAAAAGAGCATATTGGTTATGAATAACAGGAATTTATATCTCAAACAACTGGTATCACATGTAGCAAAGTATATAGTAAGATGGCACCAGTTCTAATAACTTGAATTTTTATATAAAAAAAATAGTGACCAAGCTACTTCCATGGTCCTATAATTATAAAATGGTAAGAAGAAATCAGCAGTGTATTTTTTGAGAGGAATTCAGGTGACCCAAAAGCAAACTGCCTTTACTTTATTAATCTTTGAGCACAGCCCATTTATTTCAAACACTTTTGCAAGATAGGAAGATAGGGGAGAGGGAAAGTAGCCTAGCAGAAGTTTTAAAAATCCTTTGAAAATCTGTTTCAGCATTTTAATAGACCAGTGAGGGAAATTACACAGAGTCTTGGAAAATGATGTTTACAGAACTCGTCCTACCCATTGCAGCTGATAAAAACTTTAAAACCAGTCTGTGATTCAATTAAATAGAAAAGTAGAGGGGTTTTTTGGCAGAGAAACTAAATTATATCAGCTATGTGAACCACTTGTCAGGAATCTAGCAGCTGTTTTCTTGAATTCACTGACAGCCAAGGGAAAACTAAAGCTGTAAGAGTTACAAGCTGCTCGCTAATTCATCTGTTCTTTTACACAGGAAAAATCTGAAACTCTCCAACACCCACTGGAGTGAAAATTCATCCATGCCAAAATCCTTTCCACAGGCAGGCTTCAATAATCTGCCTACAAGATTGCACTTGAGCTTCCCTAAAGAGGGTGCTAGAATGTGATATTAACAGTGAACTGGTTTGTCTCTTCAGATTATGCTCCATTCTGATGAGGAGCAGGGAGGGAGGCCCTGGTTGCACATTCAGGAGTGGGAATGAGGGAGGGGACAGAGATGTAAATGCTGAACACATTCCTTAAGGAGGAGCTCCTAACTCTGATTTTGTGCTCTTAACTCCACTGGTTCACAGGTTACCCATGAGATGAGTGTCCAACCCTGCTGCTGTGAACCAGAAGACCAGTCTGCACAGCCTGCTCAAGCAACAGCAGTGCTCCAAGGGACTGCTTTGACCCCATCAATATTACATATGCATTCAACCCACCAGTTTTATATTCTTGTGGCAACATTTTTTATACTTTAATAAAAATATAGAAATATAAAACAAGTTTTGTTACTTATACACATTGACTATATCATATGTTTTATATATGGCTCAAGGCAATTCCTTTTCACTCAATGCAACCCAGGCAAGGCAAAAGGATGGACACTGTGAACTAGATCTTACCCTGAACATGGGTAAAGAACCATTGATTTTAAACCTGTGGTGACTATTCCACAAACAAACAAAAACAAAAACAAAAACAAAAAACCAGTGAGATAACCTGCATCCCCTTTTATGCTGAAGGGGGAGCTTTAGTAGGTTTATGACTGGTTTCTCTTAGTTATATTAGTATTATCTTAGTATTAAATGGGGAGGTTGGTATTATAAGTGGTCAGTGTTCCCAGGACAATTATTCTGGCTACTTAAATAAAGTTTCTTCAGTCAATACTTACTGAATTCTAAATGCCTTCAGATACAGTTTCAGAAAATCAAGTTGCAGACAAAGATTTCTCAGTACTTTTATACAAATAACAGTTTCCTTCTTCCTCTTCTGCATGGAATATACTATGTAATAATATAATTCACACTGACCAACAGTTCTCCAATGCCTTCAGCAGTTTCAAGGAGTACTTCAGCCATATAGAATATAGGGAGCAATATCTTTACCACAAGAGATCTTCATAAAATACGTTGTCTTTTCTTTTTTGCATGTGGATTGAAGAAGATGATCAAAGGGCTGGAGCACCTCCTTTACGAAGACAGGCTGAGGGAGCTGGGCTTGTTTAGCCTAGAGAAAATAAGGCTGTAGGGTGACCTCATTGCAGCCTTTCAGTATTTAAAGGGGGATTACAAAAAGGAGCAGAATTGATTTTTCACTCAGGTAGATAGTTATTGGACAAGGGGAAATGATTTTAAACTCAAGGAGGGAAGGTTTAGATGGGATGTCAAGGGAAGTTCTTCACAGTGAGTGGTGAGGTGCTGGAACAGCCCAGAGAGGCTGTGGATGCCCCATCCCTGGAGGTGTTCAAGACCAGGTTGGATGGGGCCCTGGGCACCCTGGTCCAGTATTAAATGGGGAGGTTGGTGGCCCTGCATGTGGCAGGGGGTTGGAGATCCTTGAAGTTCCTTCCAAACCAAGCCATTCTATGATTCTATGATTCCACAATTGTACCAAAAGCATGTTGAATGCTGGTAGTTATCATCTCAGATGATAACAGGCCATAAATATCTGCTGTGATAGTTTGATGCTTTTCTAATTTATGCCAAGCAACAAGATACCATAGTCCTACGAAGCACAGAACAGTTGCACTTCAGACACAATTCCTGCAATAAATCTGGGGTTTCCAGGAGAGGCCTAATTGCATATTTTAAATGAGGCGTACACTTAAATGGTTTGCCAAGTCAAAACCTTTCTCTGTGAGTTCTCTTGCTAGTTATTTTTACCCATTTCCTGGCATAATGCAAAATAAAACTCCCACTTGGGTGCTCTGATATACAGTGAATAATTAGAGCTGAATGGAAAACGGAAATATTTTTCAAGAAAAATACCCCCCACTCCAACTATAAATATTCCAATATATAGCAAACAAATAGTGCTTATAATAACAGCAATGTAAAGTAATATATAGTAATGCAAAACAACGAATAATAACAATGTAAAACTGATTTTTAACCAGTGGAATTTCTCCACTTAAGTAAATGGCTGGCTTAGTGAATATTCATATTAATTTCCACAATGAAATTCACTGGATAAAGGATATTTACTCAGTGGGAGTAGCACTGTCAGAATCTGGCCCCAGTGAGTTAATGTTCTGTTTCCATGTACCAACTGCCTTTACTAGCAGGATTTAATTCTGAACAGTTAGAATAAGCAAGTCAGCAAGTGAAAGCTTTGTAATAACTGAAGATGGCTTGCTAATGTCAACCTTTTGGATTTTTCCATTAAGGTGTATGCATTCAAAAGCAAGTTTAGAAAAACGAGAGAAAATCAGAAACTTTCAGTTGCACATGTAATTACTCTTAATTTTAGTAACTCACAGTGAATGTACTGTATGGGTATATCAGTGTACTGCAGTTAGGTCTGAGATAGTATAACCGGAAATAGAATCTGAAATTGTATGAAAATAAACATAATAAAGCTTCCTTTGTTCTCACTCACTGTTTTCGGGCTAAGTTCAAACCATCTCCAGTAACAGAGAATTACTGAATGCTCCATGGATTAAGAAGAAATAGAACAGAGACACTCTTCTAAAACAAACAAACAAACAAAAAATGTATACTGAGAAGAAAAGAAGCATATCTTGCAGACACTACAAAATAAATCCCTTCACATCTGCTCACTGAAGATTCTGAGGCTAAAATTGTGGCTAAAATCAATCTTTTTTTGATTTCCATTGTTTTAACTCATCTATCTCATTTTCTCTTTTTTTTTTTTTTTATTTTTACTCTACTTCTCATTCACAATGTCTCTCGCCCTTTCTTCTCCCTTGTGTTTGTGAAAGTTGACTGTCCATGGAGAAGAATTCATACAGGAAATTTAATGTCCTGCAGTACATTTCCAAATCATGCTCATACAAGTTAACCTTGACAGTACATTTGGCAGACTTTTCAAAAGAGGTTATATTATACAGAGGTGGCAGTAAACCCAGTTCTTTGTTTATTCTAAAAAATAATTCTGTTTATAAGTGGATGATCTATCAGAATGGAAAATGAGTAGCTTATCACAGCAATGAAGAAGCTGAATTTTGGCTGAGCAAATAAACAGTTTTACCCATCCTATCATTACTTTCTTACTATGACTGCAAGTTAAAACAAAAATCTGATAGTAAATATATATTGAAATTATCAAAAATAGCTGTGCTTGACTGACTGAACCTCAAAGGAAGTTTGAGCAAAAGCTTGAAATGAAGAAATTTGCAGAAAAAAAAAGAAATGCAAGAAATGGAAAAGTCAGTTCGATTCCTGAGAAAATAAAGGATAAGCAAGAAACTGTTTGAGAAGTGATGGCATCTCATAAGGCAGGTTGAAATTCTATAAGGTAGTGATATTTGTCAAGGTTACCAACAAGGACATTTATCACTGTTCAATTTCCCTTTTTTTTTCAGCTTTTTCTGTCACAATGTTTAGGTGAAAAATGATGTCAAAGAGAACACTGAATGGCTGGTGTGATAATGTGTTCATTCTTCCCCTTCTGTCTTCCCATTTTTTTATTTTACTATATTTCCTAATTTTTTAATTTATTAGTTTGATTTTGATTGCTTTTTTCCTGAACTGTAGAATGCTTTTTCTATAACACTGCTTACGCGTTTTCATCAGAAATTTCTACCTCTTCATACTATCTTCCTTATAAACATCCTGTGCTGCATTAATAAAGATTTACAAGAGTCTCCCCAGGTCACACATAACTAACGTCTCTTTTCTCTAAACAACCCAGTTTCTCCCATTACAGTTTTCATGAAGCAATTTAGTCAAATGAAGAATCTAGGGGCTATTGGCAGCTTTGGGTGAATTACATCTGAGTGATTAATTTTATGAAAAACAAACAAACAAACATTTGTTTCATATTTTTCTCAGATGAAGAAAGAAACAGTATAGAGAAGTACATACACTTGTGGTTTTACTAACTCACTGAATTCCAAAGTGCATGGTTAATTCATAGTATACTTGAATGATAGATTTTGCCTTGAAATCTCTGATTTAGAGGGAAGATATGTTAAATGAAAGGTAAATGGAGAACATCTTCATCCTTATGTTTCTGTGGAGAATCCAGTGCACTCTTTACTACAGAAAATATAAAGGAAAAGACTCCCACCTGTGAAATATGAGCTGTTTTCAACAGTTTCATTCATTGCTTTCAGCAGCTCTGTGAATCAACAAGTTCCTGTGAAAATCTAACCTTACTCACTGCCTTCAGATGGATTGCCTTGCCAACTATAGTTTGTACATATGGCAATCTGAAGCCAGTAATTTTGGGGAGACATTGGCAGGAGATAGAATCACAGAATGGCCAAGGTTGGAAGGGACCTCAAGGATCATGAATCTCCAACCCCCTTGCCACATGCAGGGCCACCAACCTCCACATTTAATACTAGACCAGGCTGCCCAGGGCCCCATACAAGCTGGCCTCAAACACCTCTGGGGATGGGGCATCCACAACCTCTCTGGGCAGCCTGTTCCAGCACCTCACCACTCTCATAATAAAGCAACTCACCTGACATCCAAAATAAATCTTCCCTCCCTCAAGTTAGAACCATTTTCCTTGTCCTTCTGTTATCTACCCTTTCAAAGTGTTGATTTCCCTCCTGTTTGTAGTCTCCCTTCAGGTACTGAAAGGCTGCAATGAGGTCACCCTGCAGCCTTCTTTTCTCCAGGCTGAAGTTCTCCTTTTACATTTACCAAAGGAGGTACACTCACTTTGTCTCTTCTGGCCAATGTACCTGTAGAAAGTCTTCCTATTGTTTTTCACGTCCCTCGCCAAGTTCAGTTCTGCCTGCATCTTGGCTTTCCTGATCCCACGTCTGCAAGTCCGGACAGCACCCCTGTATTCTCCCCAGGCGACACACCATTGTTTCCAGAGTCTGTACGCACCTTTCTTTGCCCTCAGCTTGTCCAGTAGGTCCTTGCCAAGCCATGCCTATTTCCTACTTACTCTGCCTGCTTTCTTATTCAAAGGGACAGAGAGCTCTTGTGCTCTCAGGAAGGCATCCTTGAAGAGTAGCCAGCTCTACTCAAATCTTTATTTTTAAAGACAGCATCCCAGAGGATCTTGACCAAAAGCCCATTGAACAGCTTAAAGTTCACTCTTCCAAAGTTCAGGGTCCTGATGCCACTCTTTGCCAGGCCCACATCCCTCCAGATCACAAACTCAACCAGGGTGTGGTCACTTCAGCCCAGGCTGCCTCCAACCTTAACACATTTAATGATCTTCTCTGCACATCTCTGGTCAGTCTGTCCAATACCTGGACCAGAAAGTTATCATCATATAGAAGTAGACTTAAGTTGTTGAGAGGCAGTAGTGATGGGTAGAGTGAGAAGGAGGGTGGTAGAAAGACTAGAACTATTCTTTTGATGGAGCAGAATCCACATATGTGGGTGTTACGTATTTTATGTTTATACTGACAGCAGATAGATTGTCTTGCATCTGGAAGGCAATGCAAATTAAATCTTTTTTCTTAATTTATCACTCATTTTATGTGTTTTTGTATACCTTCCTCCCCTTTAATTCTTCCTGAAGATATATTCTCCTAAGCACAGAATTTATAAAGTTTCATTGTCTGTGTTTCAGAATCATGATATACTACCTGCCAACCTTCCCTACATTTCAGACACTTGTTAAAAAAAGAGATTTTGTCATAGAGAACAAGGCCTGATTCATTTGCCTGAAAGCAATGTGGGGGGGGGGGAATAAGGAGGGCTTTGATCATACTGCAAGGTAGAATGTTTCCAGAATGTGCTGCAAAGCATGCCTATCGAACATGCATAAACCCTCTTCTTGCTTTTGAACAAATCTGTCAGCTGCCCATGATATTTTAGAAGCACAGAAAATAAATTTTGCATCTTTCACATTATTTAGTTCCACAGATGTAAACAATCAATTTGACACATTGATAGCCTTCTTAAGACTCTGTAGGAAATTTGCGCTAGCATTAGCTTTGCATAATATCTATTTTGCAATAAATAAAGGACATCTTTCTACAAGTGAAGAACAATCTTCAGCTGTTTTCATTCTCCAGCTCAAGTGACTAATAGTCAGATATATGGGAGTGCAGACACAGGTGTATATATACATTTAAACATCCATGTGATATATTCATTAGTGTATGGGAACTGCTGAGTCACGGCCTGAACCTCTGATTAATCACCTGAGGTGAGCCTTGAGTCAGCCAGAGGAGCACAGGTGAAGGCAATTCACCTGTGCTGCCGGAAGGGCTGGAGCCAGGTTCCACCCCTCCTGGACCTATTTAAGAGCTGGCTACCAGAGGGGAAGGATCTCTTCTGGAGATCCTCTTCTTTTGGTATCTTCTAGTGAGCTCAACCCAAGGGTAAGCTCTTCTACTTATTCTCTTTTGTGATCCTTGTTTGCTTTTGCCTTACTCTTTTGATTATATTGCAATTATAACATCTTGGTTATACAATTAGACAGGTCCTGAAATATTGCACAATGAATGTGCAAATGATCTCCGTCTAGTTGTCTTATACGTTCTATTAAATTCTATTCTATTAAAATTCTATTAGAAATTCTATTTAAAAAAAAAAAAATAACAGTGCAATTTTATAAAGAACCCTTCTTTGTAAATCTAAGTGAAGTGGAATTTCTGCTTTTCATTACAGTAAAAGAATAAAATAAAAATGCAAAACAAACCCCCAACCAAATAAAAAATGTTGTCTCTGAAATACTTTGTGACCCTTGTGATTGGTACCATAGGCAGAACAGAAAATAGTATGGAATGTGATTAAAACTTCAGCCAACCTATTAGCATCCTGCTCTAACTCTCATCAGGCATTTTGTGTTTTATTTTTCATTATAATATAATTATGCTCATGGGTTTCATCAAATAGAATATCTTATATACAAAAGGTGACCAGAGCATGCAGATAAGTCACAGGGTTAAAAAATAACAAATACTCAATGGAACCTTTATGTCAGTGAAAGAAAAATATATTAATACAATTCTGGGTGTTAAAACAACAGCAACGAGGTAGGTTAAAACAATTTAAAAAACAAAAGGTTAATGGACCAAATGAAATGTAGGAAAGAATAGATTCCTCATCTCATCATATAACATATATAATATAAATATAACATATTTAGAATGAATTTTGTGGTTAAGTTTAAGTCAGAGAACACAGTCAAAGAGAAACTAAATAAAAAATACTTTGGAGGATTTTTTTTTTTACTTGGAGAAAATACTAGTAGGACTGTAACTGACATGAGTATTGGACAGTTGTTGCTAATATACAGATGGTCTTTTCCAACCTTAATTATTTTATGGTGATTCCATCATGGTGTTGTTCACATAGGTATTTTAAGGGATTGAATTTGGCTCTGTGTATACTTGCATATAAGTATATATGCAGTTATGAACACATAAATATCACTGTGTGTGAATGGCCCTCGTTAGTCTAGCTAGCTATTTTACAGGTGCCAGACATGCATTTATTGTGCTTTACACTGAACAAGAAATCCATACTGGTGATACCTGCATGGAGGAAAAAGTGAGGAGAGAGAAAATTTCTTCTTTAAAAATGTCTTCCATTATTCACTACTATTTACTGAAGTCCTGGTTATGCTACAACAAAACACAGTAAGAAATATTTGCCTCAGAGTATCTTCCTATAGCTTTCGGTGGTATCACATAGTGTACAAAATACAACACAGTAGAGAAAGGATGGCAAAACCAAGGGTACACTTTTGTCAGTAGAAGATTTGTAGAACTTCGTTGTTCGATTGGTACTTCACCTCAACATCTTCATTTAAATAGAGACAGCAGTGGGCCTTTTTGGGGTGTTAAGTTCACACTTAAAAAGATATACTGCCTATATTTTTCTGTACATGGCAGCTGAGAACTCAATAGCCATATAAGAGATTTCTGTTACATTTTGGCAGACGGATGGGAATGAATTTATTTCAACAGGGAATACTTTTTTGATCCCAGTTTTCACTTTGAAAATAAAAACATATTGCTGAACAGCTGGGGAAATTGCCTAAAATATACACATATCCTGGAGTCTAGAATCAGGGTCGCAGTAGCTAAGTAACTACTTTTTGGAATAAAATGGATCTGATTATGGTCACTTTTCATTGTGGATAACTGGCATGAAAAGGAAGGAATGCCTTTTGCAGAAGTTCTTTGTAAGTACAGAAGACTGAATATTGGTGATTGTTTTTTTTTCCAGATCACTATGGGGTAAATAGATCTGTAAAAACAGATTAAGAAAGGGATATTGCATACATTTCAGTGTATTTAGATTCAGAATACATTGGTCTTTGGACCACTAGCTGTGAGATAAACTGTTACCTCCATGCCCTGTGTGAATGGTAAATTAGAGATTTTGCAATTAGCCAGAAAATCAAATTTCCATACTACATAAATATTGGAATTACAAACATCTCAAAAAAATTCCTGTAAATATATTTTTCGGCTTTTCCATCCAACTGAAATGTTTTATTCTAGCATTGACTTTTCTGCAGTATAATGTGGCAATGTTGACTAGGGAAATATACATTTTAAAAGGGATATAAACTTGAGAGGTATTGAGAAATGATTTGTTTTCTAAACTTAGCTTGTGTGTGCTGATCTTCTGACCAAGATATACTACCATTTTGTAAAAGCAGGGAGGTGTCTTAAGGTTTGTGAGGCACTGCTGACATGGAATAAGCAACAACAATAACAACAAAAGAAAAAAAAAAAACAACAAAAAATCACCACCACCAAAAATACAGTAGGAGACTATACTAAGTTAATAACATCTCGTACTAAGCAAGTTCTGAGTCTCTCTCCTCTCCCCACCTTCAGTCATTTTAGCTGCATATCCTGCTTGATAAGTAATGCTATGAAGTAATTCTACAAGAAATTCTACTAGTAAAATTACAGCCCTAAAGCATACAAAGATAACAGAAGATAAGCAATGAAAAGTGAACATCTTTTAAAAATTCATGTATGTTTTTATTGAATAAAACAGCATTTCAAAGGCTAAGGATAAGTCACATTAAATAAGAGATAAATAAATCCAGAAATTTTTCTCTTTGACGCTTTTGTTTTTAAAAGATTTAGGAATTCATCATTAATGACTTCTTTCCATGGGAAGGAATTAATGTTATCTACATAGCCTTTTTCCATTATGAGACTGTTACTTCCCTGGAGGTTTACACAAATCTTCATTGTGCTGTGGTTAGCAACCACTGCATCTCTAAGAAAATAATGTCAAACTGCTAATTACCATAAGCAGTATTTAAATAAGCTGATCCAATCTGTTATATTTCAATTCCTTCTTTCTTTAACACTAGCTGAATATCAGTCTGCTCCGGTCTTTAAGTGCCATATGTGTCTCCTTAATTATTTCACTGAGTCTGTCATACCTTGTATTTGTATTCTTCTTGGGTAAAACACAGGTATTTATTTGGCAGCCATAGCTCCATATCTGAGCCTTTTTTATTTTTCTTTTTTTTTTTTTTGTTAATTACATTTGGACTTCTCTAATCCAATCCGCTGGTGATTCTGTCTTTCCATCACAAATGTGTGTGTATGTGTGTGTGCACGTGCTATGTGTGTGTGTTTGCAGAGGACAGGAATAAAGATGAATATAAAATGGGAATAAAAAAAGGTATAGTGAAAATTTAAAACTATTTTCAATCATGAAGACTTCCTGCTAAGATTTCATTCCCTAGAGAGCTATGAACAAGATAAGTGTTGATTAACATCAAGAATATTTCAAGCAGTATTATTTACAAAAGTATGCAGGAATGATACTGCATAGTAATGAAGTATTCCAAACTCATCAGTGCTGGTAAAATAATTGTATTATTGCCCTTCTTTCTTTAAAATAATAATTTCCATGTTATTTTACCCTGAAACAAAAGAAAATAGCTTTTCCATAGGAAGCTGCTTTAGAAAGAGCTTCAAATGAGAGACAATTTTCAATGAATGAACTTAAAATTGGACTCAGATTTGGGAACAAAGATCAATAAATACTTTTAAAATGCAATATAGGTTTCCACCATTTGAAAACACAGAAGTGAATTTAATAGTGGAATTTAAAAGGTATTTATGAGGCTGATGATGTCAGTTAATTTTCATTATTTTCCTCAAGGAAATGAACACTCAAACAACTTGAGTAGTTTTAAATATACAACTGTAAATGTTCAAGTATAGATATGAAGACATAAATTTCAACTTCTCTCTTGTCCAGAATGAAGTGGGACTTCTTGCAGCTGGACAGCATATCCCATATAGTAAACCTATGCTGCACATACTTCACTTTTACCCACACAGGAAAACCTCTACCAATACATTCATTACTCCCACAACTTTTCTGTTAGCAAATCCTTACATAGTCAGCAGAGAAATAACTGGTCATTGAAAGAATGGAGTAACCAGCACTACAGCTAGTGAGGCACTCCTTTCTCAGATTCTTTCCAAATATAAATCTAAGTACTCTTAGAATAACGTAAAGATGCTACTTTCAGAAACTCTTCAGTCAAAACTCTTCAGAATATCCACTGGATAGAGAGTAATCTCACTGTCTAATTGCACTAGGATTCATTTTAATGTGCAGAAATAATGAAGAAAGTGAATAAATCAAGCTTCTTATTTATCTACTATTTAAATGATAATAGTCTCCAGAACCTGAAAACCTAAGAGCTAGAACTTATTTATCATGCTATAGCTTTTTGTTTTAGTAGAAGAGCTAATTTGATAATAGAATAATAGATCTTCTATTCTTTAATAGAAGAGCTAATTTGGTAACAGTTTTCAGTTGTTTAAAAGCAAAGGAAGCAGACTGTTCTCAGTGTCCATTTGGGTTGGAGGAACAAACAGTAGGTATAAATTGAAGGAGAGAAGACTTAAGCTAGGAATGAAAAGAAAAAAAAAGATGATAATACTATTATTTAGAGTACATTAGCTAAACAGTTTATAGAATTCCATTATGGAATTCCATTACTGAGGAATTTTAAGATCAGACTAATAGAAAATAGAATGTCTCAAGTTGGAAGGGACTCACAAGGATCATCGAATCCAACTCCTGGCTTCACACAAGGACCACCCAAAAATCAGACTGTGTGACTGAGAGCATAATCCAGATGCTTCCTGAACTTCAGCAGTTTGGTGTCATTACCACTGCCCTATTCTAGTGCAAAAACACCCTTTAGAATCCCATAGAATCCCTTTAAAACACCCATAGAATCATAGAATCACCAAGTCTGGAAAAGACCTCCAAGATAATCCAGTCCAAATGTGTACCTACCACCACCATTTCCCCACTAAACCATGTCCCTCAGTAGAATATCTAAACATTTCTTGAATACTTGAAGAAACAGTGACTGCACCACCTCTCTGGTGGTGGTCTGTTCCAGCACCTGACCGCTCTTTTGGAGAAGAAATTTTTCCTAACATCCAACCTGAATCTCCCCTGGTGCAACTTGAGGCCATTCCCTCTAGTCCCATTGCTAATTGCACAGAAGAGGCCAACCCCTATCTCATCAAAACCTTCTTTCAGGTAGTTATAAAGAGCTATAAGGCCTCCCCTGACTCATCTTCTCCAGACTAAACAATCCCAATTCCCTCAGATGCTTTTCATACGACTTGCACTCCAGACCTATGAACAGCTTAGTTGCCCTAATCTGGACACATCCCAGGGCCTCAGTGTCTTTCCTGTAGTGAGAGGCCAAAACTGAACTTGGTACTCAAGGTGCAGCCTCAGCAGATCTGAGCACAGAGGGCCAATCACTTTCCTGCTCCTGCAAAACCTAATCAAAATAAACAAACCTAAACAAAATACAAACAACAAAAATCTCTAACCAGCCAGCTCTACTTTCATCGCTGTAAGCGTCTGCACAAGAAAATGAGACAAGGCAAAAGATTTAATGTCATATCAGTGAAAATGTTGGGAAGAGAAACCAGTTGTTAGGATTATCTATGCTAGAGCTGATCTAATGTCCAGAGCTGTAGTTTTTGTTTGTTTGTTTGTTCTGTGATTAGCAGACCGAATGGGACAGAAGAAAGTAGTTGGATTAACTGGGCAATGGGCCCAGAAGGCCCATGCATTCAAATCTTCTTACATGGATTTCCTAACTAATTATACTCAAACATATTCTTGGAAGAGACCAGTAAGAGCACTTGTTGAGAAGATGAGCTGAATGCTTTAGGACACCTTCCTCCAACTAACCTTATTACAATCTATATACCTTTAGAAGAAATCCAACTAAACAGATTAGGTACCTCTTAGCTGGAGACAATACTCTTAGAAATAGTAAACTGTAAGACTTTTTTTATTCTTTGTTACTGTGGACTTTCTAAAATAAACATTTCCTTGATAAACACAATTCCTATTGTTTAAATAAAATATCTTAGTGGTTTTTCATTCAGAAATAATCCAATTATGGAAACTGTTGGAGTAAGGAAATGCAAATGAAACAGTGGCCAGATATTTAATTTTCCTCCTGAAGAGCTTACAGAATTCTTCTGTAGGAAAGACATGATTCAAATTAGCTCAGTTGTAATACTTCTAAAAATACAGGCTGCATTTTGAAGATGATACTGTTCCGCTTCTAAGTGCAAAGTCATGCATAAGTACCAAGATCACATACACTCAGTTTTTATTCATAACTGCCATGAATATGGCAAACTCAGGAATATAATAAATGGGAATCACAATAGTGTATGTTGTCTTTTCTTTGTGAATACACAAAGTAATGTGACTGTGTTTTAAAGTGTGCGTTAATGAACTTTTAGTCTAATTGAGTTTGCTGTGATCTTGTCATTCTGGCAGGTAAGTAGTACTCCTAATTCCTATACCCTGAAGACTGATGGAAAAGACAAATAGCATATACCAAGTCTGTTCCTTGAGGTGAAGCTGCAACTTGATAATGTCTTATTTTGTAGCTACAGCCCTTCAGTCTTTAAATTATGCCATATATACTTCATTTGAAAATGGATGCAGTATGCTACTTGTATGTGTAATCAAATGAAAGAGAGAGAGAGAAGGACAGTATTTCTGACAGCAACAAAAACCTATTAGACTGCCTTGTTCACATACCAACCAGTGTACTGACTACTGCTGCAACAAATATGAAAAGTGAACTTTCTCTTTTACATGAATATTGATATGCTTACCCAAAATGTTCACACAAACTTTGGATAAGTTTGTGCGTGTCACAATTACTGGGCTCAAGATGTCGTAATCATACAGGTTCTCAATAAGCAATTTCATATAACTTCTTTAAAGCTTCAGCCAAAAGCTGCACATTCAACACAGAACAAAAGAAGAATTCTTAAAGACAAATTATAACGGTTTCAAACCTCAGAAAATCATTAGATTGAAGGATAAAGTTGGATTTTTATTTATAAAGCAATTTGCTCACTCCAGCTCTAGTAATTTACCTAGAGCAACTTAGAATGTGAAAGAGATTTTATTAGGCTTTTCAAATATTGTTAAATGTAATTGGTATGAGTGCATTCATCTTGGGAATTCATGTTTTCTTGCATTTTCAAAAGACTTCTATAGTGATTTATTCTGCATATGCACTGATATTTGACTATTTCTGAACGGAAGAGCTCATGGAAGAAAAATACTGAAAGGTAAAATCAGTCTCACAGCTGATGAAGAATACTGCACAATATACAGCTGGTATTCTGCATTATTTACAAGACAGATTGAGACTCTACTGGAATAGATATTCCACAATTAGTCTACTGGTAGCCCAAGCTGGATAGGGTTCTGAGCTAAGTCTAGTTTCTTTAATCGAAGTATGTCAACATGCAGAAAGTCAAGATCCAAAAACTCAGAATTTAAAGGTTCATGAAAATATTCATAAAAGTGTACAAGTATGAAGATTTGAATTACCACATTACTGAGTTAGATTTCAATTGGTGAATTTGGCTTAATCATTCCCAGTTTTTCCTAATGTCTTAGTGTGATGCAGTCCTCTGGAGTTAGAAATGTCAACAATCTAATTCTTCCTACCATTAAGCCCCACATTGTTTGGAGTTTGAGTCATAAACATCAGATCTTCAAAAATGTTAATTCCCATCAATGTCAAAAAAGGCACAAAGTACCTTAAGAAATCCACACCTCAGTTCCTCAGACTTCAGTCTCTAAAATCTGTAGTTTTCCTCAAAGACATGTTGCCTTTTTCTGCTCTGTCAGCATTGCAGCATCTCATATACCAGCAACTGAAATGAGTTGGAGAGCAGCTGGTCATTCGGCTATTGGAATAAATGTAGAATCACAGAACCATAGAGTTGGAAGGGACCACTGAAGGCCAAATAGTCCAACGTCCCTGCAATGAACAGCCAGATCAGGTTGCCCAGGGCCTTATCCAGCTTCACCTTGAAAGTCTTCAAGGACAGAAGACCACATCTCTGGGCAGCCTGTTCCAGTGCCACACTACCCACGCTGTAAAAGATTTTTTCCATATATCTAACATAAATCTGCCCTCTTTGAGTGTGAAACCATTTCTCCTTGCTCTGTCACCACAGACCCTGCTAAAGAGTCTGTCCTCTACTTTCCTGTAGCTCCCCTTCAGATACCAAAAGGCCACTACCAGATCTCCCCAGAGCCTTCTCTTTTCCAGGCCGAAAAGCCTCAGCTCTCTCAGCCTGTCTTCATAGGACAGGTGTTCCATTCCATGGATCATTTCTGTGGCCCTTCTCAGGATGCTTTCCAACAGTTCTGTGTATTTCCTGCACTGAGGACTCCACATCTGGATGCAGTACTCCAGGTGAAGCCTCAAGAGTGTAGAGTAAAGGGGCAGGATCACCTCCTTCAACCTGCTAGCCGTGGTTCTTTTGATGCAACCCAGGATATAGTTGGCTTTCTGGGTATGAGGGCACATTGCTGGTGCATGTCCAGCTTCCCATCCACCAGAACCCCCAGGTCTTTTTTGGCAGGGCTGCACTCAATTCTGCCACATCCCAGCTTGTATTAGCAGTGGAGGTTGTAACATGTCCCTTCCCTTCCCTTCCCTTCCCTTCCCTTCCCTTCCCTTCCCTTCCCTTCCCTTGTGGATTGGGTGGGGGAAGGGATGGCTTGTTCTTTTACTGTTGAAGATTTTGTATTTGTGCAGCTCCTTTCTTATTAAAATCCTACAGAGAAAAGGAAACAACACAGCTGTGCTATTCATTCACTCTTGCTATCTTGTTTGCCAAAATGAAGATCGTTTGTATCGTTTGCTCATAGCAGTGAGCAAAATGCACAGAATCTGAACAGGTGAAGAGCCCATAGCATGACAGTGAAAAACTGGCCATTCAGCTAGGAAAAAGCTGGCTGCTGGACTCAGCTGGATGCTGATGTTATTTCACTGTCGAGGTCAAGAATAGAACAGTGTTCTAACAGCATATAGTGGTCAAATATTTTCAGAAGAGGAAGAAAAGACATTCATACCTGCTAAGAATCACAGAGAAAACTGAAAAATAAACAAACAAAACCTGCAGGAATATGTCACTACATCCAAAACAAAAAACAAAACAAAACAAACAAACAAAAAAAAAACAACCAAAAAACAAACAAAAAAAACCCTATACAAACAGATCAACAGGGCACAGAATTAGGTGCAAATGTCCAGTAGTGATACTGGAAAAAAAAAATTTCGATTATTTACTTACAATAATAATTTCATACTTTAAAACAGTTCTTAAATTTGTTCTATTAAGAGTAAAAAAGGATGATCAAAGACTGGTCTACTTAACAGAGAGGAAAACTGTAGGGGAATTTGAACATGAATGTGTTTGATGACATTTTTCTTAGCAATCTTCACTAAACAAGACAGTTGTGATAAAATGGTTAATACAGTTAATAAGATAGGTGCCCAAAATACTCTGGAAAAGATGTTCAGATGAACTGCTTGTACATACCTGAAAAATAAGGAGGAAGTGACATGCAGATGGCAGCGAATGTGACTTGTTTTCTAAGAACATATTTCGTCAAACTAATCTAATTTCCCTCTAGACAGGATGGCAGGCTGGATGGAGAAAAGTTACTGAGGTCATTTATCTTAACTTTAATAATACTTTCAATATTCTTGCATGAACATTCCATAAACTATACAAGAAACATGGTCATGATTACATTCTTATAAGGAGAATGCAAAACAAGTTGACTAACTCAATATAATGATATGTCAAGTAGATTTACACAAGATTCTCCCATTGCTTATCTCCTATTCAATAGTTTTACTGAAGACACAAATGTTGGAATGGAAAACAATCTTACTAAATTTGCAAATCACATAAAGATATGATCTGAAAGAATGATATGGGTAAGTGCAAAGTACAGTGTCTGAACAATTAAATAGATATCTTCTCAAAAACGAGTTTGAAGTGGATGTAACGTGTCATAAACAGAAGCAGTTTCATGCTGTTGTTTAAAATGGAAACAGCTTATCAGGAAGTATGAAGGAGAGAATGTAATAAATTTTACTTTGCTTTCCTTATCTCTGATATGGCTTCAGCCAAAATAAAGAATGACTTTTTAGAACTGTGTTTCAGAGAAGGAACATGCCCTAATTGGAAATAATCCCAAGGTCACAGTAGATCAAACAGTAATGAGTTTAAGTGCAGTAAAGAATCTTCAAGTGGATATTATGAGCTATGAGGTAGCAAAAATCCCTTGCCAATGTAATTGATAGAGATTGCCTAGGAAGGCTGTGGCCAGTGAAAATCTTAAAGAAAAGATTTGAATTACTGCTGGGAATTATATCAGTAGAGGTGATTCTGTCTTAGAGCAACAGTGTGAACAGGGGAAATATCTAAGGTACATTCAACATTACGCTTCTGTGATTCTCTGTGTTTTATCCTGCAACTTTCTTTAATGATCCAAGTTTCTTACTCGAGTTTCACTCTGAAAGTCTGTTAGGCTCTCTTTAGGGTTGGCTTACAGGGTGGCTTTGCAACAGAAAGAAATTCTGATGTCTGCAGTTTTACATAGGTATAGTGCTAGAACTGTTTGTTGCAAAGGTGTACGTATGAGCGAAGATGGTCCTATGGGCAGAGCTATCTGTGGGATGTGTCCTTCATATTTAATTTCTTGCATTTAGCACACAATTGTGTTCTCAAATATAAACTCATCTCTAAGGCATTTTCATCTATAGGCTGCAAGCAGAAAATCAGAGAACATGATTCAAAACCTAGCACTACTCATTTTAACACACGGTGGGTAGCTTGAAATTGTGTGCCCCAAGGGACTATTAAAAAAATAGTATTCCAATTAGATTAAAGCTTGCAGACGTGTTTTGAGTAATGCATGCCTATTTCCTACAAGATTAAGCTTTTCTTCCGTTGCCAGTAACATATGACAATGTGAATTTATGCAGGTATTTTATTACATATGTGGAAAAATAACAGACTCATCATTTACCTGCAATAAAAAATATACAAGACTATGTTTACTGAGTTTGCAATCACTACTCCAGTTATCATGTCACAGACTAAAATCATTTCCCCCTAAGGCTTACAAGTTAATTAACTCTGATTTTTTCTCCTTTAGCTTTTTTATGAGTGGAATTTATGTCTATGCTGCAATAGGATGAATGCAAAGTGAATAAGGAAATTTTAGAATATCAAGTACAAGCATATCCTCTATTCAAATTATCAGTAGGAATGTACATTTTCATAAAATTTTGATCATGTTGTTATTCTCTTTTTAGTAATACCAAATCATTTTATTAATTACAGCAACTATACTGCATTGTGTGTGAGAATGTGTATATTATTCTCTCAGCATGTTATCAGATATCAACTATAGAAACATATTTTAATAAAAAGAGAGTTAGTTGCTTTAGGCAAAGCATCGTTCTCGTAATCAGTTAGCCTCCTGATTGAAAAATCAAGGGTTTTTTGTTGTTGCTGTTGTTACAGTTTCTGTTTAGAGAACTGTTTTTTACTTTATTATACTGGCATCTAATAGTTAGTTAAACTCAAGATTCTTGCTAGAGAAAGTGGCAATTACAGTGGATTATTCAGGCAGAACAGAACAGGAATCCAACAGATTTTGAATCCTTTAAAACTGATGAGAAATGTAACAATTTTTGATGGTGAATAAAAGAAAAAAATTGATGAAATGAAAAAGTAGGTCTAAAGGACTGCAACATTTACACCGGAGTAATTATATCCATAAAGCCCTCCATCATGGTGGCCTTTAACACTTCTTTCTACAGTAAAAAGTTACCATTTCGCAAGCATGATTTCAGATTAGAACATTACATAGGTTTTTATGATGAAGACAATGAATCGTATATAGTATAAAAACATATCATCTGCTAAAGCATAGGATGCAATTCCATACAGCCAGTTCTAAATGTTTCAGAGGTCATTGGCAGATACAGAGAACAAATGGCATACAGCACATGCACAGAACACTATACTATCCAAAAACTGTCTTGCCACTTTGTCAAAATCTACAGATGTAGATCTGAAAGTACAAGCTTTCAATTTATATCAACTAGTAAAGTCTTGTACTTGAAGCTAGGGGGATTCAGTAACAATCCTTGCTGTTGCTCAGAGAGAAGAGTAGCATGGAGATACATCCGTATTAAGATATATAAACCAGAAAAACACTGGCAGTATTTATTTGAGAAAAAGTATACAACTGGGTGGGGTACAACTACCTTTCATATTATTATAATTTTTGGAAAAGATAGGTTAAGATTTCATTTATACTTCATTTTGAAAGGTAACAAAAAAAATTACTGAGCCATGCAACGGACAAGGATAGAAAGTTGAAAGTGTGTTTTGCTTGTCCTGAAACAAATTTCTGTCCCACATTTCTGTGTCGTAGGTGATCTAACAGAACCAGTACTCCAAGTCCATTCAGTAAATATACACCTGATACTATTGATTCTCTCTAAGAACTCATTTGTTAATAATGTATTTATGAACTGGTGATACAGGTGCAAGGTTTATTTGCAATGAATTGACAGTGATCTGACTGCGATACTTGTGATGTAATACTGAAAGAGCTGGGTGATGCATTTCTGATTGAAACTTAGGAATGGTTCCAGTAAGGCCTCCCAATACAATATTAAATAGAAGCTGTAATTCTTACACCATGAGAACTAGAATGCTCACAGATAGGAGGTGCTTGGAATCACAGAATCACTGAAGTTGGAAAAGACCTATAAGATCATCAAGTCCAAATCTTAAGCCATCATCACTTTACCCACTAAACCATGGCCCAGTTTCTTGGACACCTCCAGGAATAGTGACTTCAACATTTACTTGGGCAGCCTGTTCCAATACCTCACCTCATTTCACAGAATAATTTTTTCTTAGTATTCAATCTGAACCTCCCTATTGTTAGTTACCAGGGAGAAGAAACTGACACACACCTCATGTATGGGAACTGCTGAATCATGGCCTGAGCCTCTGATTGACCACCTGAGGCAAGCAGTGAGTCAGCCACATGAACACAGATGAAGGCAATTCACCTACTAGAAAGGGTGAGCCTGGCTCCACCTCTTCTGGATCCCATTTAAGTGCTGACTACCACTGAGGAAAGTTTTATTCCTGGAGGTCATTCCTTGGGGACAATATTGTGAGCCTACAATATCAGTAAGTATTTTTTCACTTATTATCTTTTCATCACAATAATCCTCCTTAGCCTAGAACTCTGTACGCCAGTTGATTTTTAAAACTCTGCGCACTTATTGATTGTATGCCTTGTTATAAGTTCCTTTCAGGTCATTGTAGGGTGTGATAAGGTCTCCTTTGAGACTTCTTCAAACTAAATGATACTAGTTCCTGCAGTTTCTCTTTACGAGACTTGTACTCTAGACCCTTCATGTCTTCATTGCTCTTCTCTGGACACGCTTCAGGGTTTTGATGTCTTTCTTGTAGCGAGGAGCTGAAAGCTGAATGCAATACTTGAGGTGTGGCCTCACCAGTACAGGAGGACAGTCACCTCCCTGCTCCTGCTGACTGCAGTACTGATATAAACCAGAATGCCATTGGCCTTTTTGGCCATCTCGGCACGTTGGTGGCTCATGTTCAGTTGGTTTTCAACCAGCACCTTCAGATCCTTTTCCACCGCACAGCTTTCCTGCCACTCTGCCTCAAGCCTTCAGTAATGCTTGGGGTTGTGACCAAAGTGCAGACCTGGCACTTATTTAAAGCTCATACAATTGGCCTCATCCCATCAATCCAGACTATCCATATCCATCTGTAGGGCTTTTCTATTCTCAAGCAGATAAACACTTCCTCCCAACTTGATTTCATCTGTGAACTTATTGAGGGCACAGTCAATTCCCCCGTTCAGATCATCAATAAGTATATTAAACCAGACAGGCCCCAGTAGTGACTGTTGTGGAACACTACTCATGACCAGATGCCAGCTGGACTGATTTCCATTCACTGCCACTTTCTGGGCTTGGCCATCCAGACAGTCTTTACCCAGGGAAGCCTACACTTGTGTAAGTCATTGGCTGCCAGGTACTCCAGGAGAACTCTATGGGAAACAGAGTAAAAGGCTTTACTAAAGTCTGGGTTGACTACATCCCCAGCCTATGTCAGTTCCATAACCCTTTCTGATACGGACATGCTTGTAGTTCCCCAAATCCTCCTTCTGACCCCTCCTGTAGATGGATGTCACATAGGTAAGACTTGTTCTTAAACTTTCTGTGTGGAGAAATTTAAATTGTTTAAAACAACAAAAATAACAAATACAAAAGACAACAATCTATCCCCAAAATTGAAGTAGCATTTTGTTCAGCTGAATGTGATCTTATATTTTCTCACTGTGACATACTCCCTAGTAAAAATATTAGTTTAAGCCATCCACTCTCTTCAGCTAGGAAAGGCCTATATTACTCACCACTTAGTGTTTGATTTCTATTCATCGTAAGAGACTCACGCATGTCAGTGCATCAGGTACCAACCAACCTTGTCCTGAATTCCAGTGAAGTAATGCAATGCACAGTAAAAAATTAAATTCAAGATAGAATGTTCTTGAAACAGAGCTCTTCATAATGCGTTCAATAAAATGCTTTAATTCACGGATATGGAAATTTTCCATGCAGATCAAAAAGGTACAGAATAAAATATTTAACAACTATCACATTTAAATTTTTAGTATTTGAGAATTCTTGAAGGGGAGGTTTGCAAAGGATATTTGGGTGATGGGAAAAGAAGCAATTTCCTTTACTAAGTATAGATTTTGATCATTTCCGATTAGGTGCTATAGCAAAGTTCATCTGAGTTCTCCAGGTCAGCATAATTCTGGACTTTCTAGGAAATGTAAACACTGAGATATCATGGAAATACTCAGCATACTGGTAGATCTTATCCTAAGAAATGGCAAAAGCAGATCATTAGGAACAATAAAAGCTTATAGAATACTAAACTTTTCAATTTTCTATTCACCTGCCATTTAACACAAACATTTTCAAAGGTAATATTTGATTTGAAATTAATTAGAATATGAGAGAAGATAGAATAATTACTCAATGCAATTGGCTTCATAACTTAGGGTTTTCATGGCAACTAAGACTTTCTAAAAATTTTTACTATAGCACTGTCAGATAGGACAAATATTCAAGGTCATTTAAGTTTATCTGCTCTATTTGAGTACGTCCACATCCCTACTCATGAGCAATAATATTCTAAAGATAGCAGGAGCAGCTGTGAATTAACTGCATGATTTTTAAACAGAAGAATAAACTGTTAACAGCCAATGTATTTGCTAAGCAAAATCTAATTTTAAGGGTTATTTTTTCCTGTCTATGTTATAGTTTAACTTTAGCTTCACTTTTGTAGACTAATTTCAAAAAGAACATGCCTATCTCTCAGCTATGAATATGGGGCCATAAAAGAACAGCGGTATTTTCTGAAACAGTTCTGGCACAGCCACATTTCTTGACAAATTAATATTAATTCTGGTTTTGTTGAATGCAATTTCCATATCACAATAGGCATTAGCAAGTAGGATATCTGGTCTTTCGTATGAGGGCTCCTTGTTATGTATATTCCAGCTGAGAAGTATTTGAGACTCAGTAACCAGAATAATCTTGAATAAGAGCACTTTGAAACAATGGAGTACCTGCTACCTCTGGGGGGAAAAGTCATATACTCACCCACTGTATGGAGGTTGAAGTGTTTAGTGGAAAGTCCCCAGGAAAAAATGAGGGAACGAAGAACTAGAGTGTCAAAAACTTGTTTTCTATTTCTCTGGAGCTCAGGGGCAACAAAGCACTCCTTTCTCTGAATGACGGAAATATTATGAATGCTGGACATCAGTAATCTCATGGGAACGTAATGTGTGAGCCAGTAGATAATTCATAACTAGAAAAAATATAGAGGTGATCACATGCAGAAAGAAGGAACTGAAATGCTAGTATGCATCACTAAAAATCTAAAAAACACTCAGGTTTGACAGAGACTTACAGGAAGAGAAAAGCACAGTTCTCTTTAATATCAGATTTTACCTTGATCTGTAAAGGCAGTGAGCTACAGGGCAACATGACACAATTCAGGAGCCCCTGGCATGTGACTCTTGCTAATGGTTGCTGCAATCTGTACTTGCTTTCTTTTTAAATCTGTACATCTTCTGCACTTTGTCACTAAAATAGGATTTAGAAGCCCTAAGCAGCACGGGGAGGCTGCGCAATGGGTCTGGGGACATGTCTGAAAGCCCCACTCTGCCAACTCTCCCTCCTCACATCAGACCCTGCTCCAGATGGGATCTCTTCAGGACACCCATCCATGCCCTCACTACAGCATCACAGCACCTCGCCATCACCTGGGCACCCTCACCCTGTCCAAGTAGCCATTAAATTACAGCTCTGGAGGAGAATGTAGTTAAAGAAGGGGTTGGGAAGGAGTGTTTGTGATGAATAAGGAAATTATATTACTGTGCTGCAAGACTCCTTTGGAAATTGGATGTGTTCAGCATGTGAATCCAACGGGTATGGTTGCAAACTGTGGCTGGAAATCCCAGAAGCACGCAGACTGCCTACATTAAAAGAGTGGTAAAGGAAATTAGTAACAACAGGCACTAAAAGAAAGGGGTAAAAGTCATAAAAAATGTTTATTAAATTTTTGTTGTCTTCAAAGTTTTACTTATTAATTTTTGTGTTTTCAGCAGAAATTATAACTACAACGCATTTCAAATGTTCAAGCGCAGGAGTTAGGCTATGCAAATACACTGGCTTTATTTTGAACTCTATTAATCCCAAAGCACAATAGCAATCAGGGTTTCCCTTGTATTTCTTTAATCCTCTGCATGCTTTTGGTGTAATAAACTACTTTGCTGACTTGTTTGTAATACATCTTGTGTGACGTTCTGCAGCCCCAGCCATTGCTGAGCTCATTTAAATTCACAGATAAGCTACTTTTCTCCCTTTCCAAGCACAAGGTCTAAAGGAGGCAGTGTAAATAGGGGGGATTGAGAAAGCTTGTGAACTCTGTGAGTTTTCTGAGTTTACTACAACTTTTTGCGTAATTTAAGCTCCTTTCTTGGGGGGGGGAAGAAAAAAAGAAGGGATTCGGTTTAAGCATAACCTTTTTTACCCCTAAGTGCTTAATCCAAAGCTCATTGAAGTTAATGGAAAGACTTCTGAGTGCCATGTCAGTCTTGAAATGGAAGTCTATGCCCTCTATTACTGCTAAGAAAGCTCTGCATACACACAGCTACCAAGCAGCAGCATCTGTAATGCATTTCTTGTTCAGCAGATTTTTGCTCTGTATCTTCCTCTTGATTTTCCCCCCTCATCTCTGAATATGTTTTCCCCCCTGTCCCTTCTGTTCCATTTCTCATCCTGTTTTTGTCAGGATTTTTTTTTTCTTCTGTTAACTGTTTTTTCTGTTGCAATATCTCTGTGTGAGGAGAAAACAACACTGTCCAAAAATAATTTTCACTTCCTACTTCCCAGGGCTTCAGCTGGTGCAGGAGCAGGCAATGTGAACTTGCCTAATGTCTCCATCTTAAGGATTTATCACTTGTGTATAGTAAAGAAAAAAAAATTAGGATGGTCTTAATTTCAAGTCAAGATTTTTAAACAGAAATGGCTAATTATAGGCTTCTAAAGAACATTTAATCATATAAATAACCATATAATTTCAAAAGTGCTGAACATCCAGTGCCTTTAAAAAGTAAACTTACTCTTTACAGCCTAGATAGGTTTAACAGCCCAATATTAATTATCTGGGTTTAAAATTGATGATTATATGATGATTCTACCAACACTTTTTTTTTTTAAGGAATATCTCTGTTATTATTTTGAATTCCTTATAGAAATTATTAGTATTCACAAAGACAACCTGGAAATTTCTATATTCTGAAGTCTGACTGCAACTTTGTTGTTCTTCAACAAAGTTCTCTGTGTGTCACATCACTGTAAAATGAATAGCAATGATTCTTTTCCTCTGATTTTCATAAAAAAGAATGGGAAAAAAGACTGAATCACCAAGCCATGCTGCATTTATAAGCATGTGGAAGAAATTCTCAGTAATGATGCATCTCCTGCAGGGTAATAACAAGTATATTCTAGTCTTTTCTTCTAGTAATAATATTTGACTTGCATTATTCATTTTTGTCTTATTCTCTTCCTATCATATTGTAGCAGGGTGGTCCAAATGGCTCTGTTTTATAGAAAAACCTATAAACTATATATCAGACACCATAGAATAATTCTTTCATATTCCATACTTGTCTGAACTATATGTGTGTCAGTAGATTTTTCAGTTTGTGAATGCAGATTTTTCAGATGGGTTGTGGATCACAAAGTAGAAAATCATTAAAGAAACTGCAAGGTAAAATTGTGGAAGAAATAAATCTGGGGAACTTGTGGGGACCCAGTCACCTTCAGTCTTTGCAGCCTACAGATATGGAGACTATACCTTGTAATTGCTGTCCTTGCAGACAGGATTTATTGTTCCTTTATGGGCAACACAGGACCAGCACATTCCTGTTCTAAATGTCACAGCCCTTCAACCCTGACTAAAAGGTACCCTGCAATGATGAGTGTGTCACAAAAGTGCCATGGATTGTTATTAAGGAGCAGAAGTGCTTTCAAGAAGAGATTCTCCCATGCTGTAGCATGAGAGGGGGGTCGTGTGTGCTTCAAGGCCTCTGCAACCTGCCACAAATGCTTGGGATGGATTGGAGGTCAGTCCAATCCAGTCCCCCCAGTCAGCCCTGCCTGGGGACAGCCATGGAGCTTGAACCTATTGGCCTGGAGGAGGCAGGTGGGAGCAAATTTTGAGGAGCTCCCTCAGAGCCTTCTGCCTCACTTGGGCTCCAGTTTCAGCCTTTGGTTCCAGTTCACATCTCTGAAAACTGTTGCTGGCAATATCCTTCACCAGGGACAAGCCATCAACTAGGCATCCTCTTCCTCTACAACAAGCTGCTCTCACAATGTATGCATATATGGAGGATGACCGCAGTAGTGCAACTCTTTAAATGGACTTATGATGCTGGGAATGTGCAAAGTGCTAATCAGTGTATTTCACTTTAACTGTGATGAGGTGTATGTGTTCTCTTGACACAAATGCATCAATTCTTTTAATACAGGCCACTGAAGAGAACTAAAATTAATTGAAAGCAGAAGTACATCACCATCATCTAAGGCAATTTTTTAAAAGAAATTGATTAATTTTGTATCGGATGAACTGCTGAAACAAGATCCTCAAAGTAGTGAGCAATACCTTATTGCAACCAGTATGTACAATCTTCCTTTCACTATCCCTGTGACAGAAGTTCTGATTTTGGCCTTGAACAGGCCTAGGAGGCAGGACCTGAAACAGGTAACTTAGTACTGTCTCATTGGACCTATGTAATGATACGTAGAATCATAGAATCATCAAGGTTGGAAAAGACCCACAAGATCAACCAGTCCAACCATCCACACATCACTAATAGTTGTCACTAAACCATGTCCCTCAACACAACATCCAAATGTTCCCTGTGGTGTTAGGCTTTGGCTTCCTAATTCAAAGCTAGGTGCAGCTAGTAACAGATTCATGTCATCTGTTTTCAGACACAAAGTCTAACATATTGATAAATAAAAACAGTGAAGAATTTAGTACTGTTTAAAGCATGTTTAAACAATTATATAATGTGTTGAGATTCCTCTGTACTTCAAGGATTTTTTGATTATCATTTTCTCCTCCTGCACTTAGCTACTGAATTTCACATAAATCTCATATTCTTTCTGCTCTATAAAATTGTACATATCTGCTGTAAATTCTTTGAAAGCACATTCAGAACTGCTGCAAAGGTTATGAGCAAGCTTTGTAGCAACTGTTGACAGACACCACTGTTCAACTGACTTCAAAAACACTAATGAAAGACTGATTTTGAAGAAAAAGTGTTTCATTTACTGTAAGGACAAGGTATGCACTTCTCCACTTTTAAACAATGGTATTATTATCCACAGAAAAACCCATACGCTGAGGAAAGCACTAATTATCAGAATTTGATGTTCAAATTTATATTCTTGCATATAAAATATTTTCTAGTGGAATGCACCAGTAGTTCTCTCCATTTTCAGGAAAAAAAAAAAAAAAAAGATGTCTGGAAGATTTTAAAGCAGGAAGGGACCATTGTTGGTCTCTAGACTGCCCCTTTGTGAAGATCAGACTGGAATATTTAATTAAGACTGCACTAACTATTGATATGAAAAGAACTATCTAATCTAGTGTTTCATATTGCCATGGCCATAACCTGTAATAATTCAGCTGAAATATGAAGTTCTGTTAACAACATACCCTTGTATTCTTCATCTCACGTAACCTTCTCTTGTACCATATTGCATAAGCAGCAGATAAAAGGGCTGAATTGCTCCCTGTAGGTTTCACAGATCAAAATAATCATAACTATGGTAACATCTCATAAGGGTAAGATAATAATAAACTGTACATTTCAATAGCAATGAATGTTGATTGACAATGCTACATTAGGGAAGCTCTGTGAAGAAATCTTCCTCTGAAAAGAGAGAAACATAGTGGAGAAGAATTTCTTCTTTGTGTATATATTCACAGTTGTGATATTATATACATTAAATAAGACCTGTTTTTCAGGTAGCTGATGGATGTGTATTTATATAAATATATTCAGAAATCACTATGTAACATTAAGTATGTAACACCACAATTTCTGAAGGTAATCTTTTAATTATATGTGGTTTGAGGACTATTTTTTGTTCTGTCTGGGTTTTCTTAGGTTTTTTAACTTTGTTGGTGATCTGACTTAGCAGATACAAAAAAAAAGAAATAAATACATAAGGTATTTAAGAAGTTTGAGGTTGTCTTCAGCTCAAGAAAAGCTAAAAAGTGGACAGAAAATTAAAAAAGGCCACCTCATGCCTTGTACATGCAAAAGCAGTTTCCAAGAGGACATTCCAGCAGTGAATTCCATATAAAATCTGAGCAGAACAAAAGCTTTTAAACAGCGAAGGGAAATTAGTGTGTCTACTGGATGTAATTTGAAGTACCCACACAAATTAATAATTCACCTTATTTTTTGAAGGTGATAGCCTTGCTGAGAAACTGCTGACTTGAGAAAATGCTAGGAAAGTCAGCGTTTCTGAAAGAACTGTGATAAAAATAGTATGAAAATTGAAAATTTGATCTTAATTTCTCTGTCCCTCAGAGCGTGTCATGTAAAAGATGTGTAATCATTTTAATTTGTAGCTAGAAGATTACATAGAAGTATACTTTGAAATGTGCATACTGCTGCAAAATATAACAGAATAATAAGCAAAGGAAAAGTGTAGAAAAATAGATAATAATATCTGATTTAATTTATCCAAATGGGAGAACATCATGTTTCACCAGTGAATACAAAACAGTACATTAATCAAGAATAAGTATAAATGAACCAGGTCTGAACAACAGGATTTCTGTGAACACAGCCCAGGAGTGTTAGTGCTTGATAAAAATGAGAAAGAAAATATTTACTTTAATAAAAATTGTTCCACTCTTTTTAGTATTCAGCTTTTTTGCAGCAGTCATCTTCACTGGAGTGTGGAGGGCTACTGTTGCTTCTCTGTTCCAAAAACAACACCTCAGGGTCAGAGCTTGCATGATCAGACACTGCTGGGTGTTTTTAATGAGCGCACAGGTGAGAGCTTTGCTGATTAAAGAATTCTAATGACATTATCCATTGGAGCTGCTAGGTGAAGTTCACCCTTGTGTAAGAGCTGCAACAAAATGTGTGAGGAGGCACCACATCTAAAGTGCATTAACAAACAGATATTACTGATCATAAACAAAAATCTTGTAGAAAACATCTGTGTACATTCATTTCCTAACATGATAAATCATCCCCACAAAAGCTGAGGAGGGGCTTTTTATAAGGGCAGGTAGTGAAAGGACAAGAGGAAACGGCTTCAAACTGGAAGAGGATGTGTTAAAATTAGATATTGGAAAGAAATTCTTTACTGTGAGGATGGTGAGACACTGGAACAGGTTGCCCAGCAAGGCTGTGGATGCCCCCTCCCAGAAGCATTCAAGGCCAGGCTGGATGGGGTTTTGAGCAACTGGGTCTAGAGGGAGATGTCCCTGTCTGTAGCAGAGTTGGAACTAGGTGATCTTAAAGGTCCCTTCCAAACCAAACTGTTCTACAAGCCTGTGTAATCAATGACTATAGAGATGTTATAGTTAAGAAATTTACAGGAAAGTTAGGCTAAACAGGTTATCATACTTTATCGTGATAATTCTTCTTTAGAAGAAGAATTTTTTTTTCTTTTAGAAGAATGGATGGAAAGCTTGCTCTTATCCTAGGCTTGCTGAGAAGCCTCCAAGAGGAGTGATCTCCAAAAGAGATTCTTCCCAGTGGTAGTCAGCTCTTAAATGGGGTCTAGGAAAGGTGGAGCCAGGCTCCACCCCTTCCAGTAGCACAGGAGAATTGTCTTTACCTGTGCTCCCAGGGCTGACACATTGCTTGCCTGAGGTGGTAAATCAGAGGTTCAGGCTGTGATTCAGCAGTTCTCATACAGAGCCATTCAGTCTTATGTTCTTCTAAATTACTATCAGATTGACAAAGGAGAACTATTACTCTTGATTTCTAAAAACATGATTATAATTTTTTATGCACTCTTCTTTCCCCATATTCCAACGAAAGTTGAAAGATTACAACCCAGTTTGGCTGGAGCAAGAATGTCAACAATCATTTTTAGTAGGAACATCTTTGTCTTTACTGTAAGAAAATAGATATGAAATACATTCTATATTATGAAGTTTGGGTATTATTTCATGAGCTTGTGTGTGTGACCAGGGAAAGTTAATTATTATTCTTTTTTCACTAATGTTTTCCTTTATACTAGAGAATCAAACAAAATTTCTATCACCATAGTTAATTCTTACTATCACTGTTTAGTTTATTACTCTCAGATAAGCCAAAATTTAGTGTCTATGCAGTTAAGTATTCAGCCATGACCCAGGGGAAACATCAACCCCTTCTAACTCTAAAAAGCAGAGGACTGCAAATGCATAAGGATAAAACACATTTCAGGCTTGCTTTGTCTTATACACAATAACATGAGGAGTGTTTTTCATTAAGAAAACCTATTTTTCTCAGAAGAAGTAAATCTTCGTTGGTAAGATGTTTGCTGTGACACTTCTCACATGCAAAGCTCTGGGACCTGGCAAAGAAATAAGTTTAAAAATCTGAAGTTGTCCTGCTACTTGTCCTTTTGTAAAGGCAGTTTTTAAGTAATGCAAAAGTAAGGTCATAACAATGCTGAAAATACATACTTTGGCAGCCAGGGCTTTGAGGATCTTTACTGTAGTTAATCTCTCAGATTGATGCTGTCACTGGGCTTCTTTTTGAAGCATTTCCTAATTGGCTCCCTGAAAGTTCAGCTTCTTGCCCTTCAGAGAGCAGCAGTGTGACTGTTGTCAAAAAAAGAGCCATTTAACTCAGGATAGAGTCTTAATAAAAACTCTGTCTTTCCAGAAGGATTACTACGTGTGCTGTATTTCCCCCTAGTTCTTTCATATATTAACAAAAGGGCAAAAAAGCTCGGAGTACGCAGAAACCTTCTAAGCTAATGTCGTTTAAAATAAGGAGCCTTGGTCTGCGCTCATGTATCTCAGTGTGATGACTCTGGAACAGCGATTCTCGAGGCGGGTCATTTCCCTGTGGGAACAGTTTCATGAACAAAGCACAAGCAGAAAAGCAGGGAGGAGCTGGGAGGAGCATTGCTCCTCAGGCTACGATTTCCAGCAGAGCTTAAAGAAGCTCCAGATCTACTCTGGTTCCACCAGATATTAGAAATTTTTCGTGTCAGAAAGGGCTGTTATGATTTCAGATGTGAAGGGAAAGAAAATCTGCTTCTCTGTCTTCTCTTAGATGACTGCTACAGAGCAACTGAGCTCAGTCTGCCTCTGGGTATTTTATTTCAATTTTAGAAGATGGTATGAGGAAACCAGTTTCTTCTCTAATTGCCCCAGGTGTAATTGCAAATGTTGGCTGTTTTATAGAAAAATCTCTATGCAGCATGACCAACCTTTCAGGAGCAGATTAAACAGATCTACAGCATTTCTAGCAGCAGAGAGGCTCTGTTGGAGGAGCTGCTGGATCATCCAGCAGAAGAAAGCCAACTATCAACAGCCACCAATCAGCCTTAACAAATTTTGATGGGCTGTTCATGAAGAAGACTGGACAGCATATGCTACATAGCACAAATACATGATCCCGTGAAATGAATGATGTGAACTTACCTCTGGCAGAAAAGGAAATTGTCTCCCTATTATGCATGTCAGGTGTCTAACAAGGTTACAAAACAGAAAAGCATTAATCTTATTCTGTATTTTGTAAGTTGAACCTATGGTTACCCCTGTTTTCCTGCAAGGTTTGCATGAAATTGAATATTTTCAATGAAATTTTGTTCTACTCTACTGTTTGTTTTTTTTCTTTTTCTGGATGCTTCTTTTCAGCAAGAAATAGTCAGACTATGTCTATTCAAACTGACTCCCACTCTTCACTCTCACCAATCATTTGGCAACTGAACAAAATTAGAGGTGTTTTTTGGCCTATTCCCAAATAAATTTACTAAGGTCTTGGAGGTGCAATCCTGCTGTTCTCAGGGCTGAATGCAGAGATATTTTAAAGCCATAACACCAGGTAGAGAATGGTAGCCAACTTACATTTTATGTGGCTGAAACAACACACAAGGAATGTAGCACAGGCAATTATCCAGCCTTATCAGTGAGATTAGAACAAGAAAGGACATTTTCATTCATGGCATGTGTGAAATAAATAT
Source organism: Lagopus leucura (assembly GCF_019238085.1). Lineage (NCBI taxonomy): Eukaryota > Metazoa > Chordata > Aves > Galliformes > Phasianidae > Lagopus > Lagopus leucura. The sequence continues at coordinate 24,167,313 of NW_024962263.1, forward strand.
CTTTGCACAAGCTGTTTTTTTTTTCAAACGTGACAGGCAAAACTGGTCTGGATAGTGAAAACGTAAACATAAAATAAAAATATTTTGTCTAAGTAATACAAGCATATTCACACTTTTTTGTATGTTTTCTGTGACTAACCCTGAAAAGCTGTCTCTCCTATAAATACCTGAAGCTATGCTAGCCAAATCAGCAATAGAGAATGAATATTTTCTACCAAATTTTCTCACAATTAACTCCAAAACATGCTTTTATTGAAAAAAAAAAAAAAAAAGGAACTGAAAAAAAAATGAAACATTTGTATTGCCTGTGTAATAGCTATACATATATTAGGCAAATCCTGACAGAGCAAAAATTATTCTCTGATTTCTTCCTATCCTTTCATTACTTGTGGTCTTGTTTTGCACCTGTTCAGCACTTGTCCTTACAGATGCATTTAGCTATCGTTCAGGCACTTGCAGGAGCAAAATGAGAACAGATGCGTCATAAGTACAAAATATGTGCTAAAAGGGCATGCTGTAATGAGAAATCAGAGCTGAATGGGAGAAAAAATAAAACACGGCAGGATATAGAGGATGCAGACCTAAAATTAGCAAAGGATAGATACATTGAAAAGACAAAATTCAGCAGATAAGGGCTCCTGGTTTATTGTCTAAAATATGCCTATCTGCATTCCCAGGGAACAGCATCAATCTGTCTTGATTTCTGAATAAATTGAGCTCTCAAGCAAAATCCCTGTAAAAGAAAGCAGCTCTATTTTTATCACAGTGACCTTTTTAGAAGGACTTTAGAGAAGAAGGAAACAAACTTATCTGAATGTTTACCACTGAGTTTCCAATTCCTGCTTTTTTGACTTTTTTTTTTTTCTTTTTTTTTTTTTTTCCAGTTCTGTGAAATCTGACACTGAGAGTATTTTTAAGTGCTCATACCAGAACAGGCTCCCTTAAACATTTAGTTTCTTTCTGGTCTTTAACTGGTATTAAAATATTATGTAAGAATCTCGATTCCCATATTCAATGAAGTTAGTTGGTGACTCTTGCTAGCCTCAAATTAGGATCTGAATTCAAATGAATGACGTTATGTGTAGAAAATTGCAGACAATCTATAGAAGTAATATCTTAGGAGCTATATTAAATGAATTAACTGCTATAATGAGGCTTTATTTTGGCTTATTGTACATTGCCCAGGATGGAAAACTCTGATTTAATTAGGAGAGTTACTGGAACTGCTAATATATCTGACTTGAAATAAAGAGGAAGTATGTATTCAGGGCATGTGTTCTAAAAGGAGGGAGTGGGTGCTAGGATAAAGGATTTACATTTAGGGAGTGTTATGTAGGTCTGCTTTTGGCATTTATGAAAGCAGTGTAGGATAATATGATTACTGGCTGAAACAATCAGAGAATATTCAACTCCTGTCTTTAAGGGTGTGATAGGAAAGAAATGAAAAAGGCAGATAGAGTGCTTATTCTTAAGAATAAATTTGGACATAAAGTAGTAGTCAAATCAGCTTAACTTCAGTTTATGGGAAAATTCTGAAAGTCAATTAATTGACATGTGAAAATATGAAAATGAAAATGAAATAGAAAATGAAAATGAAAAAAGAGAAGTGTCAAAACAGACAGGATATCGCTGTGTATGCCAAATCATGTAAAATATGTCTGTTACCTATGAAATGTTAGCTGGGGTGTTGAATAGGGCATAAGCAGATGAAGCTTTGAACAGATGACACTTTTATTACTGTCAAGTAATACACTTTCAGAAACATAACTACAAAACTTGATTTCCATGGATCTTCTCCATATATACACCAAGGAGGGTGTATATATTCATAAATAAATATATGTGAAGTGTGAGAATCAACAATATATCAGAATGGAAAGTTGCATCAAGTGTGGCTTTATGGGGATTGTCATGAGTATGAAGCGATTCGATATTTTCATTAGAGATGACAGAGTACTGAGGAAATGTATTTAGTGTGCATGAGGCACATGTTAAAGGGCTACCAAAGCTTTATAAAGCAGGATAAGAGTATAAAGATTGCCATAACAGAGAAATGTATAAAAAGCCAAAAAACAAAAGCCAAAGAATTTCAGTATGGACAGCTGTGAAATTTATGCTTACACAGAAAGATGTTTGTGTGCATGAAGAGGCAAAACACTTATTCAATAGCAGCTTTTCACAAATTTGCTTATATCCCAAATTTCAGCATGTTATAACAATATCAGATTCCTGTGAAGAAGGTGGAAGTGATACTTGGTCAATAAACAGGAATGTTCTGAATATCTGGGAAATCTTTTTTCTCTCTTAGTTAGCACTGGTGAAGCAGTTACTGGGATGAAAAGAAACTAGAAAATGGGACTTGCAGATAAGGAGCAAAAAAGGAAAAAACAGGATTGAGAACAGAGAAAAAATGTGTTGTAACCAATACCTATGTGTGACCCAAAGTCTAGCTTTCTGTAGCATGTCTGAGTAACTTTGGTTCTGTTTTACTAAAATAGTTGTTAAAACGGAAAGTATGTGAGTTAAAATCACACAGGATAAGAAATTTTAATATACAAATGAAATTGCTGAGATGGGAATGACAAGCAACTCAAAGACTCAAGAAAACAACCTAAAAATTTTAGAAAAATGTAGACAATTAGGAAACTGCAACCAAGAAGCAATAGAAGTTAATACTTTCCTGCCTGACCAATAACTACCTGGCTGACATACATTCATTGTTTATGGTGAGTTTATTCATATTTTTTTTAGTAACGGTATGCAATCTGTATACAGATATTTCAAGGGGATCTACTGGAAAGATGGGGTGGGAGTCAGGGAGCATTATAAAAGAACAAGATGTAGATATTGGGGGAAAAAAAATTGTGATCATGGTGGTGATGAAAAAATTGTGATGATCACTGGCACAGGTTGCTCAGGGATGCTGTGAATGCCTCATCCCTGGAATTGCTCAAGGCCAGATTGGATGGGGCTTTGAAAAACCTTGTCTCGTGGAATGTGTCCCCGACCATGGCAAGGAGGGTGGAACTAAATATTCATTAATGTCTCTTCCTATCCAAGCCATTCTATGATTCTATGATAAGCAACCCATTATGTAGAGGGTCACAACATGTATCAACATAATTTGGCAAACTCCATTACAATCTGTGGAAACTAAATAGGCTCATTGTTTTGAAATTCAGATCAGTAATACTAAAGCAGCTGCTATCAATATCAATAGTATTGCTAGGGAAAAATCCTAGCAAACACTTCAATATGTGTACGTGTGAATCAGCATACTGTTGGTTCAGTAGAACCATGCCAGCTAAAGATCTGTTACAAAATTAAATCTGTGGCATAAATTACAAGAATTGCCTAATCTTATTTTTGAAAAAAGGTAATTAGGTTTCACTCCTACAAGCAGAAGGATAATTGGGTCCCAAAGGTTTAGAATAAGGTTAAACAATTAGACTGTATTTGCAAATGAATATATCCTGATTGGCACTTGAAAAGATAAAAGGTTTATTTGAAGTCATTAAGAATTTAACCCACGATTTCATGAAATGCACGTATGTCAGGCTAGCTGCTAACTTGAAAACATCTCTGCAGATACTTCTGGTCCTTGAATGAAATGTGATCAAAGGTTCCTATATGATTGTAATAAGGACAGCATTGAATGACCCAGCTGACTTCTTGTAACAGTAACTGAACATTAGGATTTATTATTAGTAAATTGTTGATTATTGGGTCAATGTATCTTGAAATATAGCTAAAAAAACACAGCATCTATTTACCACAGCAATTTTAGAGATTAGTAAACTGAGGCAAAATTTGGTTTATGAACTCACCAAAGGTCACACAAGTGAGTTAGCAGCAAAACAAAGAATAGTGCTTCTGAGGGCCAGCTTCCAGTCCAACACCTGAACGGCATGGGTTCAAAATGAATACTGCAGAAACAAAGCAACTTGACAAGACAGAAAATTGACGGTAGATGAGATAAGAAATATTGTCACAGAAGTAATTTTGTTTCTCATATGAAGCACAGTCTGGGCAAAATGTAATTCTGAATGATTTCTGGCTCAACTATGCAGAAGCATGGTCCTAGCCAGCAGTCTATGTCACTAAATATATTGGGCTATAAAGTGATGAAGCTGGTTGAAAACACAATGGAATTCAATCCTATTACCATTGCTGATCTTTTCAAAATTTCTTCAGCTCAATACAGAGATTTATCTCCATTACAGCACAGACACTAAGTTTAATGACACTCTTTCCTCACTGCATCAGCTTGATTTGAAATTAGAACTAAAATATTTCTTCTAGCAGGTAATTTGAGTTAATTTCTTGAATTATGCTTTTAGTAGTTATAAAATACAGAACAGTAAAGCAAGACATGGTGATGGATAAACCAAAGATGTATAAAATATTGTAACAATTATGCATTACTGAAATAGAAGTAATAGAACGTAGTTTTCTGTATATTTCTTTACTTTTGTTTTTTTGGAATTTCAGAAACTGGCAAATATATCCTGGTGCATAACTGCAGCTACATCAGAAGCAAAGCTTAGATCTTGTACTTAGGAGAATCTAGAAGAAATAAAGGAATAATTAGAATGGCTTGAATATATGAAGATTTTAATTATTCATAGATAATTATTTCAATTCTGTGTTTCATAACTGGCAAATCTAGAACAGATTTAAACTTTTAATTAACTCCTTGTTGCTCATACATAAAATAATAACTAAATTTCCTAGTTAAGTGGAAACACTGTTGCAGCATACAGTAATATTGTGGATGCAAAAATCTTAAACAGGATTTGATGAATTATTTTTATACCTTGGAGAAATAAATTGCTCACACTGAAATTGGGTCAATTCTATTGTGTTGATACATCAAGCATCCCTACCAACAGTACTGTTTGTACTGTTTTTGTTTTTTTTAAGTCATCTCAGTTACATGATCTTTTTTATACTTGTGTATACACTGAGTTGAAATAAAAAGTACATAGTAGTCAGTACAGCTTCTCTGTAGCACTCTGCATATAGTCTCCTCAGATACTTTATTGAACAAATGATGTCTGAAAAATAAATCTGTTGTTTAGGGTGTTCAGTAAGGTCTTTGAAATGTTATCTACTATTATTATCTATCTAATATTATCTACTATTCCAGAAGGATGTAGAGATTAGCTCCATTAGTAAAACAAACAAAATAGAAAAAAGTCCTTAGAAGTTTATCAACCTAATTACCGTGTGTATTTATAGGTTTCGTCACTAAACAGAGCTAGAAAGATATTTGGAATATATATCACACAGTGTAAATAGTGAAAATAATAGCTAAGTGTAGACGCAATCTTCCCTTCTATGACTCCTTTCTTTCTACTTCACAGAAGCAAACACTTCCTTCTATAAAAATGTACTTGGAGGGTTCTGCATTATTTACTGCCAGACACTAATGAACTTGTGTATTGCATGAGATGCTGAACCAATCAATTCTCACAGGACCTCCATGCTGCTGTGTTGGGCAGGGCTGGCTGTCAGGGCCATGTCTCTCCTCTCCTGACACCAAGCATATGCACACAACAGCCTGTTTAGGTGCAGTTTAACTTGCAGTCTTCGTAACAAAGGCAAATCAGTGCAGAGCCCTTCTCACCTAACTTACATTCTTGAGCATACCATCCATTCTGTCAACAAACATACTTAACTGGGAAAAACAAACAAACAAACAAACAAACAAACAAATAAATAAAAGCCTGGATGGGATGAAGAAGACTGAAGAAGAATCTATTCTTATTTTGCTACAGTCTAGCTGTGCTGCTTATTGGGCCAAACTCAGAACGGCTGCTTCCAAGGGTAAGCAACAGAATGGAGATCTGCTGCCTGTAGTTCTAGCAGCAGCAGTTATTCTTGCTTGTGGTTCATTAGCCAGCCCTTCACAGGACGTTGTGATAACCTGCAGATACACATCAGTGGCCTCAGAGCTTGTTCTGGAGGCCTTGACCATAGTTCTCTATACCTGAATTGATTCACTTATAGTATGGTCATCTGCCCAATGTAATCTTCCTACAGTGCTGCCTAAAGTCTAAAGGAGTTTTCAATTCAGGCCAACTGTAGGAAGTTTCTCATGACTTATTACAGGAATTGATATCCCTTTAGCTAACAGGTGGCTGAACAAGAGCTAAGCAAAAAGGATTTCAGGTGTAACCATCTCAAATTGGAATGTCTGCCTGCGTGACTCAGGAATATTACTGGGAAAGCTGATGACCTGCCTTGAGAGTTTATGCTTCAGGGATGTCATGGACTGAAAAATAGGACAGCTGCTCTGTTGTTGCGTTGCTTTACTAGTTGGTTACAGTTTATTTTCAGCAGAAATAGATCAGGACTTTGTTCTTTATCTTTAGCTGTCTCTCTGTGCTGCCTTCTATCGAAAGAATGATTTAACTGGTACAAGTATCACAGTGAGAAATGGGATGGTAAGAAAAAGAGAAAACACTCATGCCAGTTCTATTTTATTTTTTCAGTCTCAACAATAGGTAAAGTTTTGCCAGACACCACATAAGGGTCGCTTAAGCTCAGCTTTGGGTTTGTCTTAAGCATTTATATCCCTTTGACATTTGGTAATGCAGAGATCCCTAAAAGCTAGTTTTGTAAACAGCGCTTCAGCATCTAGGTTGGTTAGCAGACTTTGAGTGTGTCACACAGGATCTTTTCTGTTGAATACTCCCCTGAAAATTTCTTACTGAAAAGGCAAGCACAAGTAAATGTTTAAGGCAAGCCTTGAAGAAATTCTTGGATCCTACATCCCATTTGCTATGTGCTTCCTCTTAGATGTTTCTGGTGGTTTTTTCCTTCTTTTCAGTTACGTTTTTATCTTCTTTTAAAAAAGAAACAAATAAACAAAAACATTATAGTAGCTGAACTTTTCTGTTTCCAAGAAAGGGGGAATGGAGTGAGGAAATGCCATGAAAACACAGCCTTAAGTGAAGAGTTCACATTGATGATCACAAATCTAAATCCCTGAGATTATTACCAAAGAACCATATCAGGCTTAAAATAATTCCTGTCTTCCCCTGATCTTGGAAGGTTTCTGGGGGAGAACTTCACATTCTGGAGAGCGTTAATGCAGGTTATGTAGGGATAATCCAGAGGCTCTATTTAAGGATCATATGTTACATTAGCTTACTTCTAGAAGGTGCAAGGATAAAATCTTACCATCTTGAAGAGAATGAAAGAGAGGAAAAGTATGATGTCAGGGTGCAAATTAAAATTTTCAGCAAAAAATACAGCACATTAAATTCCAGCAGACTGATTTCTTATTTTCATTTTTTAAAAAAGCAAAAAAATAAAACCCAAAAAAACCTCTACGTAAAGTAGCAATAGGTAAAGGGTTATTATATTCAGAGAGGATTGCTTTTATTCCTTTTTGGGAAACAAGAGTTCTTAATAGAAGAAAGATTCTGGCTCTTTGTACATGGGTATAAATGCAGGGTAATTGATTACCAGGAAATAGGTTTATTTATACCACAGAAAATAGTATTGGTCTTGTCCTCTTTCCTTTCCAGAGGGACTAAGGAAAGTTGACCGTCACTTTTTTCAGTAAGTGGTGTTATAGAAGTGAAATTCCAGTCAATATGGAATTAGGACAAGGATACTATGGGTAGAAAATCAATATCCATAAAAAATCTGGGTTTGTAAAGCCTCCTTTGGAAGACCTTGTGGAAGGAGTACCTGCTGACATGTCTATGCACATGCCCTCAGGTAAGTACATAACCTAGGCAGATGGAAATCTAAAAAAGGGTGGGAAAAATAAACTGGGATTTTCTACCTCAGCTTTCTTACATTTTAGCTGTCTGATTGCAATTTCATGTTTCCGGGAAAGCAGCACTGCCCACAGGAAGCCCTGCATTCTCCAGAGACAACAGATGCTGTAGGATGCAAACAGGTTAGAAGACAAAAGAAAGTTTGAAAATAAGTTTCAAGCTTCAATCAATGCAGCAACTTGTGCCTGAGAATGTTCTGCAGTCCAAGAAGTGCCCCAGGAACAAGATTCACAAGGCAGGTATATGCAAAGAGGAATGTATAATGTTTAGGTACTACTCTAATGCAACTGACTTTACTTTAAGACACAAAGCTTTTACCTGAAGGCACTGTAAAAACTATTCAGAGCTATCGCAGGTGTCTGTCACCTAATCTGAATCTCTGAAGTCATCAATGACATTGTGCTGTAAATGACACTTAATGGGCTGGAAAAATCAAGGCAGGCTTGGTAGGCTCATTCTACTTTCAAGTTCATACAGAACACGGAAGACACTGTGTTTAGTCATATATCCAGTCACTACTCGGCGTGTTTCTGATGGAGAACAGCAAGTCTTACTCATTATACTATTCCCTTCTCATATTTTCTTATGAGTATCTTCTATGGCTAGCAGTATTTCTTTTTTAACGTACAGTCAATGTATTAACCATTTCGCATGTACTTTTTTTTGAAGATGTGCAAGGAAATGTACACCAATTCATTATTTATTTTCAAATCTGATGTTCTTAAGTCTTTTTTTTTTTATGATTATACAGTTGCCTGGGGTCTTTTTTCCATCCTAACTAAACAAATGCATCTCCCTGAAAAAAAAAAAAAAAAAAAAGAAAAAGAAAAAGAAAAAGAAAAAGAAAAAGAAAAAGAAAAAGAAAGAAGAAATCCACACAAAGTTTTCTGGTGCAGTGTAGGTATTTTGGGGGCTCACATGCTGTTCATGCACTATAGTTAAATTCTGTGGCAAAGATTTTATTTTCTTATCTGGAAAGATTTTGTGCCTGGCTGGGTTAAAGCTGGGTTATGGTCTATTAGCATGATGGATATCATGCTCTAAGGGTAGTGTCTGGAAACCATTTGTATAAGTTTATGTGGTGCCCAAGGGTGACAGTTCAAAATTCCTTAGAAAAACAGCAAATCCATCTTCCCAAAGTATGCTCTTTAGCCTGAGTCACCTTGTCAAACAGGTAATAGCAGATGAAAATTCACTGGAGTTCAGTTCCTTGCCTGACTAAGCCATTGTCTCTCTTTCTTTTTTTGGCTATTTCATTGTTCAGAGCAAGAAGGTTATTCCCTTTTTATAAACCTCTGCAATCCCACGTGATCAAAGCATCTTTTTCTTTGGTCCTCAGTGTGATTCTGCCATATCTGCCAGATTCCAAGATCAGTGAAAAGGGAGAGGCCTGTTACGAATGTAGATACATGGGGGTATTAAATGTAAATCCTCAGATAGGTTATGTCAAAACTGCAGAGCTGTTCCCATGGCCTAAAAGATCAAGTAGTCAAATTTAGGAGCTCTTATCACAGTCTAGAGGTTCCATACTGGATTTTTCCTTAATAAATTTCTTACTCTGATGCTCCTAAACACGTAATTTACACAGCACACTTAGGTTGGAAATGCTATATGGATGAAGAGGTGCTTAACAATGAGTGAAAAAACTCCACAAAAACTCAAAAAACTCTAGACACAGGTGGACCTATAGCTAACTTATGTTACAAACTTTGCACCTCTATTTTTCATTCTGACATGTTTCTTTAATAAAATATCTTTAAAATCCTTATGAAAGAGAATAGTCTATTTTTTTTAACACAGTCAGAAACCTGTATGTTCTCTAGCCTCAAGTTCAAACTGAAAGATAATTGGAGAAGTATTCATTGCATCTGGTTGGAAATTATTTGATTTCAGTTTTTGCTGTATTTTTTTTAACTGGGCTCCCATTTTTATGGGAAAAAAATATATCTAAAGGTGGTTTCAGCAGAAAAACATTTTCCTCTGCTTTCCTCTCAGATCTGACATTCTTGCAGAGAACACAAAAATTTGCTGACATCCTCAGTATGAAGAACTTTACAGGAAAAGGTGATCCAATGTCTTTCAGATATTCTTGAGACAAAATATATATATATGTCTTTTTGAAAGCTGCTAATCTAAGAATGAGATGCTTCTTTTTGAAAGTAGCAGAGATATCCTAAAACAAAGTTGGGTTTCAAAATTCACTTGTTTACTGAAGGGCAAACACATCACTCATGTAATGCTGTTATGAAATAGTGATACCTGAGATAGATTCATCCACAAATATCACAAGGGCAGCTCTATTCAACTGGATGAGAATTCAACCTTGAATGAAACTAGAATTTAAAATGATGGCATTAGAAAAAATCAGTAGCAATGGAATATTTCACCTTTCCTTTCCAAGAGAGTTTTACTCTCTAATAAATCCCAAGTTCATTTAAACTGTGCAGCACTGAGAGTTGCAAACTTATATTGAAAAGTTAAGGTGTTAGAATGTGGATTTGCCAGATAATCAAAAGTAGCTCTTTATAACTTTAAACAAAATCAATGAAAGATACTGTAATAAGCAGTCAGCAGTTTTAGTTTCAGCAGCTTGTCAAATGTTACTGCATACGTATATATTAGCTGCAACATGCAGCCTGAATATTTGCCTTGGGCTCTGTGGAGGAGCCATGTATTGCAAACTACACTGCCATGGTGGTCTTTGCATGCTGGGATAAAACATAATCAGAAGCTGCCCTTCTCACCTCCTCTTACTTCTCATCTCACCTTACTCTTACAGGTGTTTGAAAGTTTGCCCTCGCTTCTAGTTTCTACGCCTAGAAAGTGCATGTGTGAAAGTAATGATTAAATCAAAATTTACTGTTGTGTAAAGTTCACTTAGAAACCTAAAAGTCCTGGCTTGCCACTGTAAGAATGAGATAGACTTGGAGGGTGAATCTTCCACTTCTGTGGGAAAAGGCTGAAGAGTGAACCTCACTGTGAGAAATCTCTTCCTTCAGAACTTGAGGAGTGTGACCATGCAATAATGAATTGAAAGTTTGTTCAGCTTTCTACCTTCCCATCAGCTCATCTTCTGGAGGGAACTTCACTACAATGAACCTGTCACAAAGAAGCATACTTCTTCCATTTTCTCTTTTCCAGGACTTCTTTCTGACCCATGTGTTACCAAAGACATCAGGTTAATGTCAGTTAACAAAGTGCGAAGTTAATAGTTGCACTGATTTCATGAAATCATAAACAGTCAAAAGAAATGTCCTCTGATGTACTCAAAGCTTGCTGGAAATGAGGAACAGTTTCAGAGTTTAGTATTTTATTCTGTTTTGGGGGGAAGAGATTTTATTAGCCTGAATTGTTTTTCAGCCCATTACAAGTTTTGCTGAAGTCTTGTATAGCTCAAAGGGATTAGAAAGCAAATATTTATCTCCATTGTTTCAGTCTGTTTACTTTGCATTTGACTGAACTTTGGATATTGCCAATTTCACAGCAAATAACTACCCGCTGGCAGGATCAGGGAGCAGTGGTAATTGTGATTCCAGCTGTCACGTTTCTTCTCCTGAGGAGCTCTGGGACAATGAAGTTGCTTTTTGCCCTTTTTTATGAGCTGTGCCCAGCACATTAAAAGAGCTATTGGGATTTTTGCCACTGGCTTCTATTAGCAACCTTCTTCAAAGCTTACTATTGCTGGTACCTGCCCTATGCTTATACCTTATATTAGAGAATTAGCAGGTAATAAAGATGGTAAAGAAACAAGGAAAATCAAACTTTTCCAGCTCTCCCAGAAAACAGGTTAATGCTTCTTTTACTGCTCTTCAAAAAGGAGCTTAATGACTGCTTTATTCCAAACACAGCAAAGCACTTTTTATACAGATTTAGCTCTGGATGCTGACATAATACTGTGGAAAGCTGACTACTCATGTAAGGGTACACTTGTAGAAAACAGCTTAGAGATATTTTTGTGACAAACCAAAGGCAGAGTTCTTGATCAGCTAAATCCTTTTTGAGATTCTCAGAGCCTTCTAGACAGTCACAATAGGAATCGTTGGAATGTCATTTAGTGTGGCACTAGTCAGGTAAAATTGCTGCTGTCTCAGAAGCAAATGGGAAACATTCTGAAAAAAATTAAAAGTTGTAATAAATAACACTGTGTTCCTGGGAGATTGTAATGGCAAAGAGGAAGAATGAAACACTTCTCATTTGCAGGAATTATTGGAAGGGAGAAGACTCATTGCACCTTCATTCTTTTTTTCAGAGTCTGCAGAATCCTGTGATGTTCTTCACATGAGGAGTCCAAACCTATCCCCCTGGAAAAGTAAAGCTAGGTGTGCCTGTAAATCTTAGGAGGATTTTGGCTGAAAATACAATTCCAGCCAGCTCTGCAAAGTATTTCATCTGTAATCTGCTGGCCTTAATGAACGCTTTGTATTCCAGCTGTCTCATTCAAGCCCAACATTCAAAATGAGCTGTATTAATCAAAAATGAACTAAATTACTTAATTCAGAATTCAGATATTGAGCACAATGAAATAAAAAAAAAAAGAAAAACACCCAACCAAATATGCAGTTAACGACATACAGCATATGTCTTTTCCTGCAAGCATGAACTGCCAGGCTTCAGTGGAGCTATTAGTGAGAGGGAGCAGCAAGTTTTAGTTATATTGCCACTTCTGAGACTATTGCAAATTGAGGCATCTCCACTGAAGTCAGGCACTGCGTATCTGTAAGGTGAGACAGAGTTTTCTGCCACCTGCATGATTAAAACACGGCCACCCTGTGAGTATTGAAGTCCTAATCTAACACTGTTCTCAGCAGAGATGCTGGCTAATATGACAGATATGGTAGTTTTTGAAAAGAAACACACAACAGCCAATCACTAACTTGTTGTCCAGGCTAAGGTGCAACCGCTGTGCAGAAGTTTAAGCAAGTTCTTCAACTAAATGCCTCAGAAGTCTTTTTGATTCAGTATTTCTAATATAGAGATTCCCTCTATTGCCCATAAATTGGACTTTCTTGATATTTAAATTGGGAAATAATCATCCTTTTTTCTAAAATTATGTTTGAGTTGTTTGATAGCAAAAATTTTAGTTAAGCTGTAATGAAATAAATATCCAGGGTACTAGAATAATGTATTGAAATAAATTTGATTAAAGTGCTGGAGATAACAAACAAGAATTGTGCACTGTGCAATAAAAAGAATGTGAAGGTCCTTTGTAAATTCAGAGGCAAGGGGCTATGCACAACATCAGCTGGGACCAAGCCACAGCAAGCAAGCATGCTTGTATATGGCAAGGCATCTGCTTTAAACAAGAGTTTAGAAACCTTCTGAAAACTCTGTCAAGCTTGCAGCATTCGTCAAAAGAAAAGTCCTAAACAAGAAAGTCAGCAGCCCTCCAAATATTCCCCAGATTGACACCTGTATCTGCTTCTGCAAGGGCACTGAACCAGAACAAATAACAGCTCTTCGTAAATATATAAATGTAATATTTCAAAGGCTTGCCTAAAGCCAGATGCCACTATGAAAGTAATACAGCTCTGCATAGAGGACCATGGGGCCTAGAGAACATGCTGAAATATAGAGCTCAACCTAGTGAGGAGAAAGTTAAGAGGTGATTTGATCATGGTCTATAGATATATACAAGGAGAGAATAACTCTCATGCCAGACAGAGTTTTGATTTAACAGAAAAGCTGGAAGCTAGATAAAGTGAAGTAAGACTAACTTGAAATGAAAATTTTTGCACATTTTTCATGCTGGTCAGGTATTGGAATGGATTTTGAGGTATGTGACAGTTTGCTCAATTCTTGACTCTTTTAAATCAGTTACCTCTCTTCTCTTGAGATGTGGTGTCATTCAAGTGCATCTCTATTAAGCAGAAGGTAGAACTCGTTTGGAGGAATTTTATGCTATGACTTCATGAACTTCAAACCAAGTGATCATAAATGCTTCTCTCTGGCAACAACACCTATAAATAGAACTTCTACCCTCGATGATGTCAAGAGCAATTTTCACCCTGCTGTCTGTGGTAGCAGGGTTTTATTTCTCAAATGTGAGAAATGCTCACATGTTTGCAGTTTGTGTTCTTGGTTCCAAATGGCTTAATATCACCTAACTACATTTAGTGATTTCTTATCTATTAAATTAGAAAGTAACGCTGGTGGTGCTGCAACCACCACAGAAGCCTGCACACATCACCCATTAACACTGATTCTTTTTATGTGACATTCACTCTACTCCTCTCACTCTCGTATCATGAATGTCAAAATATTAGTGAAGATTAGAGTGATTCATTGGGCCTTGTATAAATAACTTGTAATCGTATACATTTATCTCACAACTTTTTAATGTTACTATTGAAATTGAAGCATGCATATTAGATTAACTGATTTTCTGGTATATTCACTTGAGACCCAGCTAAATCTCTGAGATTAAAACTTTCCACTAGTTGGCTAGGTCTTGGGTTGTATCTCACAGTTCATTACATTTGCAGATCAGTGAGGTTTTAATGTTGCTTATTTAGAATAAAATAGCCCTTCAAGGCAAAAGTGAATGCTTGAAATAGAACAAAATCACAGAATCACAGAATAGTAGGAGTTGGAAGGGACCACTGGAGATCATCTAGATCTCTGGAGATCATCTGCTAAAGCAGATACTGTGGAGTAGATTGCAGAGGAAAGTATGAGCAAATACTGTACTGTGATATAAGCACATGGTATAAAAAGCAAGCCTGGCATACAGATTACCACCAATTTGTATTATTCAATACAGAGCAGTCTGAAGAATATAAATTCAGAAATGGCTACAAATAAAAGTTTATAAGTAATTAATTGCTATTATATGAAGTTAAAAGAAGAGAGTACTCAAGGATTGACCTTTAGCATTGATATTTGGGCATCTTCTCTCAGTAATTTCAACTGAGAATATTTCTGGTCCAATTATTAACTATAATAATATTAATGATCCATCAGTACATTTTGCATTGAATTTTTTCAACCGACTGTGGTGAATTTTTGGTTGAAACCCTCTGTTATTTTTGAAAACGATGTTAATGGTGGATTAGCATGTCTAGAAAAGTTGTAATGTATTCCTTAAAAAAAAACATTCTAATTATAAAAAAAAAAGTAATTATGTTCAAATGTGATACTACGTGATACTATTTTTTTGAAACAAATTATTTCCACTGAATTTTCTAAAGCTATGAGTAAACTATATCCTAGTGAAATTATTTGGTGAAATGAAACAGGTTATTTACTAAGGAATTAATAATAAAGGTCAGGTCAACCAGAGTCTATTCTTTATAGTATTAATTATTCTATGTGATGCAGCTTTGCTAATGAAATAAATAAATTAGGTCTTCCTCATTGATCCCAATGCTTTGTCAGAGGTTACATGTGGGTAAACTCTGTGCATATTTTGGGGGAGATACGTTGTATTTGGAGAGCAAAGTTGTCTTCTCTTAACTTCCTAGATACTATCATGTTGAAATTAATTGTGTATGCGGAGTTTATTTCTTGCTGATCAATTTTAATAGAATACAATCATTTTAAATGGTTTTCTTTTATTTTAATAATTGTTACCAAAGTATGTTTTCTTATGCCTTGCACATTACTGTATCACATATCCATTACATATCCCCACTTTTTGGGATTGATCAACAAAAGTGAATGGTGAAGATTCAGGTAGAAATACTGATACTATTTGCCATGGAGATAACTAGTTCAATCTATGCCCGTGACAGGGGGGCAGTAGGCCCTCTCCCCCCCCACCCCTGCCCCACAAAATGGGAAGGAAGGAAGGAAGAAAAAAAACAGTGGCAACAATCTATGGAGGAAAACTTATTTACTAACTATGATATCAGAATGCAAGATAACACAATATAATACAATCTAATTGAATTTGAGACTAATAAATCAAATAAGATAGGAGAGAGAGAGTTCCTGAGACCGAGTCAAACCTGAAAAGCTTGAAATGGCTAGGAAAGCACCCTCCAGCACCCACTGCCAGGCAGCAAGAGAGCGCCTAACCCAGAAGGGCCAGATCCCACAACTTCTGTAATGTACAGGGATAGGTACCTGGAATTGGAGAATTAACACTTTAATGCCCAGTGCACTACATGATGTTTTGATGCAGAATACTGAAAACCAAAAAAAAAAAAAAAAAAAAACATAAAACCATGACACTATTCCCACACACAACTTTGAAGTTCTGTATTTTACTTGAATTTTTGCTTGAATTTTACAGCTGTTTACCTTGTTATTCACTGCAGTGGAAGTTGCGCATTAGGGATCTTGGAAAAGAAAATAAAAATGAAAAAAATAAAAAATGCACGCATCTCCTTTATAGTTCATATCCCTTTGTGTACCATCTATTGAATATATTGCTCCTGCTTCCACTAATACTACATTTACAGGTTCCTTTAGTTTGTATATCACAGTAAAGATACATGAGAATATCATATCCTGTAGTATTTGCTAAAAGAAAAATTATATCTCAGAATCAGTACATTATAACTGTTATTTTTACAGGAGAGTTATTAGGGGTAGTAAATGCTATATTTTTAAATCTCAAAATGGTATTGTACCTATAGCTGCTTTTTAGATATAAGTTCATTATGAACCTCTTTGTCTTTTTTCTTCACTTTGAGCTACAAAAAATGCAATCCTCATAAACTTTGTTACTTGAGCTGATCTCAAAGTATTGACTAAAGCTAACAAATATTATTCTGATTTTACAGAGTCCTAAAGTAAACAAAAATTAAGTGACATCCTCAGTGCCACAGGATGACTGGGGAGAGTAAAAAACTAAATCCTTCCTAGACCAATGGTGGCATTCATACTGATTTCAACAGGCTTTTCAATCTGTGTTGTTAAATCCATTGACAAACCCGATGCACATGCTGTCATTTCATGATTTCTTTTTTTTTAAAGTGGCAATTTAAAGAAAAGTATTCTTGTGGGGGAAAAAAAAAAAAAAATCTGCCTTTTTACTTTACTGTGCTGCCATCCGAAAGCAATTTTCTAGGCTTCTTTAAAATATTTTGAATTGCTGCGTGGGGAGTAGTTTCTCTCCTGTTATTGCTTTAAATGAACTCCACTGTACTAAGTCAGGAAATGATCATTTCAACTTTCCCAAGCAGCCAAAAAGCCTATACCTTTACACAACAAAATAATACTTTCCTTGCTGCTGTCTCAAAGCATTTTGCAAACATTGAAGTCCAAACAGCTCTGTTTGAGAGAGATAAGTACTGAACCATAATCAACTCCATTACCTATAGTGCTTTACCGTTCAGCTTTAAGCAGAATTTCTACAGACCAGCAGCTGCAAATTAAAGGTAATCTAATTTTTTATTCTGTGGATTTCTGTACTAAGCGTGTATTGACTTACCGACATTTAACTTATTTTTATCCACAATTGTGATGCTACTTTAAATTTTCACTTGTATTACATGGTAGCTGTTCCCCAAGCCAATGGACAGTACATTTTCTGTTGACTGAATAGCAGATCTGAGAGATCACAAACTGCCTAAAGTCATCCCCAGCCTTTACCATTTCCATCAGTATTTCTCAACATCAGTCACTACCAATCCTTTTTTGATTTTTATTTGTGTTCTAATGGAGAATTAAAGTTATATGTGATTTTCCTTCCTGCACCAATCTAATTGAAGGCAATAGTTTTTTTCTCTTTCTTTTTTTTTCTTTAAAAAATTGGTGAAATATATTGTGCACAGGAAATTGCAAGTATGAGCAGATGAAAATTATATGTGAATATTTCAAATTTGAGAAAATATAGAAATAAATAAAATTCAGCACTTTATTTTGATATTTTCAAAGCAAACGTTTGGACTATTCTTAACTTCAGAAATGCAACTAACTTTTAAAAGTAAAATGAATGTTGAAAATAAATTTTGGGATAAACAGCAGCCTAAAATATAATTTTAAAAATTCATTCTGCTAAGAGTATCATGAACATGATCTTCTCCAAGGGAAATTTCCCAAAAGTCCATTAATGTAGTAGAACATATCACTGAAGGGAATAAGCTCCGTACACTCACATAACCTTTCTTGGTTTTCTTCTTTTGCAGTGGACTCAGATCTTTTCATATTTTTTTCACTATAATTCATTTGTCCAGACAGTAAATCTACTCAGTAATAGGATCAGAGAATCACAAATGTTTTCTATTCTGATCGGATTCGTATTCTGATCTTTTCTGAACATCAAGATGTGTATGAAGTGTTCCCAGCTCTGTGCTATATTCCCTGAATCCTTTTTTCTATATCTTGACTTAATTTTAGAAGGAAGAAACGTGACTGATTTACTTCTGTCTCACTCATATTGGAGTCACTGAACGCAAAAAAATTCCTTTTACATTTACTTGTGGCATGGTCACCAAAGGTAAGCAGAAATTCACACCGTTCTGCTGTGGATTCTGTTCAGGTAATGAGAAGCCAACTCTTTTCTTCTTTCCTCACATTTTTCACCCTAGACTTCCAATTTAATGTCATTTCTCTTAAGCACTTACATCTAGAGGTATTTAGGAATAGCCAGTGGAGGTGCTAGTGTGCCAGTGGCTTACAGTTGTGTGCCCTCAGCACTTCCCCAAACACCTGCTTGCGTACTAACTTGTCTAGCAGCCTAAATGCATGCCATTATATCTGGAGCCAAAAGTCCTTATTAGAGAAAGACAAAGGAAATAAATGTACTTAACAATTTTTTAAGACTGTCTGGGGACAATACCACATCTAAGAATGGTTCCATACTCAGACATCTCCTATCCTGCCCTCCATATGAAAAACTGAGCTTACAGAGGACTCTTCAATCCGTGCATGGAAAAAGACTATATTGCTGTAGGTCATGTGGATGCTGAGGGACAGGGATTAAATCTAACTCTATTTGAGAACTTACTTCTTGTGAACTCATTAAATATCCTTAAAAGTATTGAGCCAACAACCACTAAAATCATCATGCAGATGACATGATTAAAGGACTTCAGAGTAGGTTCTACACTATACAGCTAGCCTTGTAAGTGTTGTGTTTAGAGAGGAGGCTTCTGTGGTCTGCTTTTTCTGAACCAAGATTTTTTAATCTGTTATTCCCTGTTATTCTTTGTTGAAACAGCATGTAATTTCACTCCCTAAGAAGACTTATGTGCTTTCATTTTGAGTCCACACATTATTAAGCACAGATTCATTTTAGTTTCATAAAACATTAAATAGCCTTCCAGATAAAACTGGTTTTGTTTCCCACATGTATAGAGTTGTTTGGTTGTCATAACAATGAAAGCAAAAATAAAATATGTGAAGTGTAATTAAATCACTCAGTTTATTTGTAGTGCTAATGCCATTATTTGGTTCAAAGGATTTCATTAAATAATTGAAAATTCAGGAACAAATTATGAATGATCTAGGAAGATGCTACTGTTAAGTAGCAGATGTGACTGAAAGATTGACGCACATGATGTCAGTTAAAACACAACACTATAGCTCACTAGGGAAAGCTGAGATAATGATACAGCCCAAACCTTGATTTACTCAATTCTGTTTTCAGTGAAACCGCTTACTAAGCCAATGGGAGTTTTATCTGCGCTAGGAATATAAGATCCTTACCAGAATGACTTGCATGGTCCCAAGCAGACAACAAACTTGTTGGAAATAAGATTTCTGATCAATATTTTATGCACCGTGACAAGCTGGCATCTTTCATTTATTAGAATTTTTCCTTCTAAAGTCAATGAGGTTTTTGTCATTTGATTTAATTGCACTAGGCTAAAGTTCTGTTTCTGCAGCAAATATACTGAGCATGCAGGTCACAAATTGCCAAAATGAGTGAATTTGTACTTAGAGTCATTGGCTTCATTAACATTGTTCATCTGACAGAAATTAAGGGGAACAGTTCCTTCTTGGAACAAATATTGCCCATGTGTGCACTTCTCAGCTCCCAACAAGCACAGCTTAATTTCCAATGTGCTCTGATGCACTCAAAAAAATCAGGCTATTATTTTGTCCTAAACACTCACAGTTTAATTGAAAAAGGAATTTTCTCATAAACTTGGAAATGTGCCTGCTTCCAGGTGCTAAGTGTATTCATTGATGTAGCAGGCCCTTTCTTGATGTCAGGCATGGACAGTAGTGGCATAATGAGCTGGTAAGCTTGCCCAGGAATGCCTTTTAACAGGATGCTTTCATTCTTTTTTCCAATGAATGTTTGTAGTATTTCTGCAGAGAGCAGTCTGTGACTGGAAAAAAAAAAAAAAAAAAAAAAAAAAAAAGGACCAAAGAGGGAAGTTGAAAGTGAATGTGATAACCAAAGGACTATCTATTTTATTCAAGTTATTTAAACCTGAATAAATGTTCACTTGTTTGTTAATGGTCTGATATAAAGCTCACAGAAATCCATAATAGTTTTTTTCCAGGACTTCTGCAGCTTTGAAAGACTCCTTTCTCACTCTTAAAATACATTTTCCTGTCTTCTTTGCTCACCTACAATTCAGCTGTGAGATCACATACATTACAAGTACCATGAATTCAGAAATGTAATTGCCCCACTGAGAAAATAGTGAGAATAGATTAATTAATATCTTCATATTTCATCTTTTATATAATGACTTTGTTATAACTGAAATTGTCCTCTTATCATATTGCCATTTTCTCCTGGTTTTAACAGGGTGTTACACTTGAAAAGGTCAATTATGGTAAGTTTGAAAAAAAGACATAAGTTTGAAGATGAGCAACTGACATTTAACCCACGTGATGATGCTCTGCTTTTTAACTGTGAGTTTGTTTAATTTAAAACCAATTTGGATCCATTCTTTGTTTTATTGCCCATACAGTAAAACTCCAGAAATTTGACTCAGGAGAGAATATTTCAAGACAGAATAGATGCTTAGTAGATATATATGTCTCACTCTCATAAATTCTCTGAAGTACTGGAGCAAATGTAATTAAATTAAGGGAGTCCTTCCTTAATTTTTTTCTTTTGCTGTTCTGTGATACTTAAAGATAGAAATTAGAAACAAGGTCCTGAAGAACATCTCCCTTGTATTTACTGCCTCTCTTTTGGAAGGTGTATGTTTCTATGACAATCCACTGTTGTGTTAGTACTAAACAAACTTTTACTAGTAAATCTGTAACTTGTTCTAATGGGATCTCAGCTGGAATGACAGCACTATTGCTTCATGGATGATGTTTCATCTATGGATGATGTATTTAAGACTTTACTCCGACATCATTGACTTGGAATAGTATCCTAGCTGAAGTTAACAGAACTATTTTTTAATAAGGGAGTGTTTGTACTGAGCAGACACCATGGGAACCATCAATTAAATATTTGATTCTTTCTTAACTATCTTGATATAGAGTACAGAAACCTGTACTTTGTTAACTGTGAGCATTTGGAAAATGAACGGGAGATAAAAGAGATGGCTTTTTGATTGTTTCTGTCTTTAGTGTTCAAATGGTTTTATCCAATGTACAAGCATGGTTATGGTCATATAGTCCTCCAGTTATTTCTTATTTTTGAATCTGTACTTATATTTAGTTGCCCCTTCACTGGCTACTAGTCCTACACCTGCAAATAAAAGTCCATCAGCTTCTCCTCAGCATCTTCCTTCACCTTCCTGGTAGTCCTATTGTAATTCTTCTCAACCAGATAATATGCATTCCACAGAAAAACTTTGTAAGGCGTCAATATTTCTGCATTAGGTCAAATTGCAATCAGTGTGAATCAGCACAATTTCTCTTTGGGTCTTTCCTTTTTCAACTTCTGAGCATTCAGGCATGACTACAGGTCAGGAAACCCCTGCTCTCATTGGGTTGCTTCAGCCTGTCCTCTTCCCTGTTATAGCATAAGATATAGCCTACATATCTGTTAACAGCAAACTATTAGCTTTGAACAAGTTCTGTATCAGGTGATGATACAGCTGAACTTGAGGTGTGTGTGTCTTCTGTATAATAAATTTGTCACCTGCAAAAAAAAAAAAGGTATAATTTTTACATAAAAAACAACTGGTTATTTTATCACAAACTGACATGATATTCAATTTTTCTTCAGACAGCTATTTAGGTTCTTCATGTCCCCCCAGCTCCTTAGTCATTCACCGCAATGGGAAAATGACCAAGGTAAACATGGATAATGGCACAGCTCAGTTCATTTCACTTTTGTGATATTGTAGGGATTGTTTTTATTTATTCATTTATTTGTTCATTTTCATGTCTAAATACATCCCAGAAGTGAGCTTCATAAGTCTTGTTTTAAAATTTGTCACAATGGCAAAACAGTACATATCACTCAGGTCTGCAGCTGTCTCAGCTGTCTTTTATAGAATAACCTGAACTCTCACCTGTGGTAGATTTACTGTGTGCATAGAAGTTCAAGATCTCCATCATAAGAAAATTATGTAGCAAGACTGACTTGGATGAAAGTGCTCCAGCTTCTGTGTGCAACATTTCTGTCTAGACATTTTTGAAGAAATAAAAGCTTATTCTCTTTTCTCGGCTCTTTTTTTTTTCCAGTGTCTCATTTTCCTCTCTATTTATCTGTGTACTAATGCACTCTAAGATACTGTTCACTACTCATATCTGTCTCATAGGACTACTGCTTAAGTCTACAGTGTCACAGAGCAGATGGTAGTATTTAGTGACCTCCTGCTCTATCAGATGGAAATTGATTTTCCTCTTCCAAGCAAGTGAAAAATCCATAATGTTCTCCGTCAGAGAACATTCAACTAGAAATTGAAGTTATAAGGGGGAGACACAACTCGTCAGACATCATAAATGACAGTGTCTTTTCTGAATATCAGAGGAAGCAGACTGTGGTAAAGAAGTTCTCTAGAGGTTTGCAAAATAAAAATATAAATAAAAATAAAAAATAAAATCCAACCTAGTAAGGACTTGCTGGTAGAGTTTTCTTTCTTTTGTTGCTGAATTCCCCTGATGATGTTTCATCACTGCAATGACATACACACTTAGCTACATCCTATGTCCACAAATATGTTCAGAAGTCTGCAAACGTTTGCAGTCCGTAGCCCCCAAGCATAACTGGATAAATACTACCCAAGTGTCAGTGCATAGGTGTATTTCTCCTGATAAAAGGAACAACTTGAGGTCTTCTTTTGATTGCAGCAATCCATCTGTTCTTCTACAGAGTTAAATTATAGAAAAGTAGGTATTTATGAGAAGTATTTGTGCAATACAATGAGATCAGGAAGTGCCACATCTTTCTGGACTTCAAATTACTATCATTCTGGACATCAGTACTTCTTGAACACTCTCTCACCCTAAAGGTAAGCTCAGGATGCATGTTTTCATATTTGGGTCTAAAGCTTTGAAATTCCTACTATATATAAGAATGATCAGAGATATCATCCAATCTCCAGCAGAGATTATTTCCTCGATCATATTTTTTCCCACAGTAGCTCGTACCCAAATAATAGCTGAGGAATATGCGCACTAAAACCTAATGTAATACTACACTTTGATGTTACAAGAGGAAACTGAGAGAAAACTTGGTCAATATAGCTCACCTTGATGAGTGCTTAGCTGTATGGAGTGTTCAGTCATCATAATCTTGGGTATAGTACAAGAACCTGCACAGAATACAATCAGGTTAAAGGCAGTAGAGTATACGGTCATATTAATACCAAGAGGAGACATTTTCCAACAAACTAAAGAACACCTTTTCTGGGAACAATGTTTTTTGTTTTTTTTTTTTTCTCTGGAAAGCTGGATGGAAATTTTCAGGCAAATGTATTCACTGTGAAGGAAATTAAAACAGACATTCACATATCTGCTGAGGGCAATCAGAAGATAACCACAATCATAAAGCAGTTAGGAGTATTGTTTAAGCATAAGCAATTTCTTAATTTATCATAATTGCCAGTGAAAACATCACACACCAGCAGGCAGAAAAGTATATAGGGATTTGATAAACTGATGTCTTAGATCATCCACTCACTTGTGTTATCTCCTATACCGTATACCCTCAAGGCTGTTAGTGGTAGTATATTTGCATATAAGATGAGAATATGAATATCTTACTTCTTTATTACACAGAAGAGTTTATAAAACATCATTGGTTACTGTATCGCTTGTTTTATTGTATTATCATTTTATCTATTAATGACGATATTAATGACAATGTTTTCTTGAAATTGAGATAGATTGTGACATTGTGGGAGTCAGGCTTTGTCTTGAAGCAGAGCACAGTACAAAAGGCCTGTAATCATTGCCTCATTTTAAGTGTTATTTCTTTGATATTCAAGTTTTCTGAGAAGACAAAGAACATGGAAGAGTTCTGTAATGCCAGCAAGAAAGATCCAGCTCTGTAGTTTTGGAGTTGTACAGAAGCAACTACACAAGCATAAGTGTATGGGATGTTAAAGACTAGACAAGAACTCTGGGGCAATTGTGACAGAGATGAAGTACAAAAGCTCTCCTTCTTTTCAGAACACACTGTTTCACCTCCAAAATTACTCTATTAATTATACGTGTGTTCTTATCAACGTATTTTATACATACAGAGATGAGGGTACATATGAGATAAAGAATGCATAGACTAGGACTATGCATAGTTCTGTATGTAACTGGGAGGGTAATGTCTGTCATTCAAAGAAAATTCATGTCCTTTACTAACTGAATTAGCTGAAAAATTAAAAGAATAGTAAATGAAAAGTTATTATGATTTTGAAATGGGTTAACATCTCATGTTCATGCCTGAAGAAATGACTTTTGTTAGACACCAGTATTCCACTACTTTTATCTCACAGGTCTACCTGTGAGAGATAGCAAGAAAATCTATACTGGATGGTACTACAGTGATTCACCTTGCCCAATGTTCTGCCTTCATGGTAGCAAAAAGAGTTGCTAGTCAGCAGGGAGAGACATATGAACCTATGAAGCTTTTTAAGACTGTTCTCCCTATTCTTAATAACAACCATAGTCATTGCATGGGTATGTCAAACACTACGTGCACACATGTTCTCTATACTATCTGTTAATAGATCTGCTCATACATTTGTTGACTTTTCCATTTCACAACCATTCATACTTTGCCAATGTGGCAACAATTCCTGAAGTTCACTAACTTCTCTATGAAAACATATATTATTTGTCATTTTTAAGGTGCAATTTGGAGTAAATAACAACCACAGTCAACCAGTCCACCATGTCACACCTTACACACCTACTCCTCATCAAGTTAAATAGCACCAGCTGCTCAGCCTCTTCACATATGTTGGCTGCTTTATCCCCTTGTGCCTATAGCCCTTTTCTGCTTCTAGCTCTGTCTTCTTGGGATGTTGTATGGGAACTGCTGAGTCACGGCCTGAACCTCTGATTAATCACCTGAGGTGAGCCTTGAGTCAGCCAGAGGAGCACAGGTGAAGGCAATTCACCTGTGCTGCCGGAAGGGCTGGAGCCAGGCTCCACCCCTCCTGGACCTATTTAACAGCTGGCTACCAGAGGGGAAGGCTCTCTTCTGGAGATCCCCTCTTTTGGTGTCTTCTGGTGAGCTCTGCCAAAAGGTAAGCTCTTCCACTTATTCTCTTTTTGTTATCGTTGTCTGCTTTGCCTTACTCTCTTGATTATATTGCAATTATAACATCTTGATATCTATTGGTTATACACAATTATATTGTGATTATAACATCTTGGTTATACAGATGTGAAGTCCAGAAGTGCCTGAAAATATTCAATATGTGAATATCAAAACAAAAGTGGCATAACGTGACTCTGCCTCATTCTTAAAGTCCTTACTGACAATGCTCGGTATTTTGTTGTCTTGGTGGTTGCTGCTGTGCATGGATGAGATAACTTCAGAGAAAAATCCATGGTGACTCCTCTGTCTCTTTCTTGAGCTGTAAGTCTCCATTCTAATTTCAGCAGTAAGAAAGCATGTTTTAGATTATGTAGTCTAACATGGACCCTTTTCCTTTTACAGCTGAGACCAGAACTCGTATGTCCTTTGCTCCTGCTACCTCCTTCAGACAGACCCATGCAAAGAACTCGTCCTCTCTGCTACTTTTCTCTGCCACATATTTAATCAATTCTTAGAATTCAGGCAGAGGAGGAAAGGATTAATTGTTACTGTTTTTGTTGTATACTGCTGCATTTGGGAGCTAAAATTGACCTTTCTTTTTGTTGGCCCCTTGCCCTCTCTATTTTCTTCTTTTGCTTTTAAAAACAAATCTGGAGTAAGCAGAAAAGAAAATATTGTCTCTTCCAGGGTAACAGCTGTGGAATAAGCACTCTCTTCTTACCTCCCACCATCAGGGCAGAAGTCATGTCTGTTGTGGTTTGTGTTTTACATTTGCCTGACAGGCACTGAATATTGTACTTCCCTGTAGTGCACTCTTTCTTTAGTTTGCTGTTGGAGAACGATGCTTTCCTAATGGAAGGTGAGGCTTTAAAGGTCCTCCCTACCTAACTGTATTCATTTAAAGCTACCTGTATTTATTTATTTATTTTTAATCAGATCAAACACATTACTTCTGTATTGCAGAAAGGTGACTTGAGGTTTCTTTAGAATTAGCCCCAGGGCCAGAACCAATGAAAGTCATGTATTACAGATCTCTCAAAGGGCTTATTCTA
Organism: Lagopus leucura; assembly: GCF_019238085.1. NCBI lineage: Eukaryota > Metazoa > Chordata > Aves > Galliformes > Phasianidae > Lagopus > Lagopus leucura. Next base: position 24,193,682 of record NW_024962263.1, read on the forward strand.
GAAATCCAGTTTTGAAATGTCTATTTCCAGCAGTACAGTGAGAGTCCACAACAAGGCCTTTTTAAGGGAGTAAGAAAAGTATTAAAAAGAGAGAAAAAAATCCTGCAATTTAAGTCGCCTCATAAGGACCGCATGCAACTGCATGAACTGAGTAATGGAATTTACAGAAAATAAATCTTACAGTGAAGAAATTAAAGTTGCAATTAGTGTTTGACTGTACTTTGTAGTTCTATGTATGAAAACAAAAAATTGTTAAATGTTTGTTCTGTAATAATTGTACAGATTCCATGCTCTTGGAATTGTACCTCGTGAAAAATGGTCTACTAATAGAAGCATAAACCTCACATTAAACAGACCTAACTCTACTAGCTTATAACATGTCCTTCCAACCAATCCCCTGCAATTTTTTACTCCTTTCAGTTCTTCATAGTTTTGAATTTATTGTACCCTACTGTTACTTTCAGGCAGATCATGGACTCTATATTAAAAAAAAAAAATCAGTTTTGTAACCATGTGATAGTTAATAGTGAGAACAGTACTCTTATTTTTACATGAGCATAAAACAACCTGCAACATCAGCTACACATGATGTTAAGTTCTGCCACTGCCACGCACAAAGCCAGTAGCAACTGTTTTTCTAGAAATCAGCTGGACTTTTACAATAATTGTCCATATGCAAATACTTTTTAAAATAACTATCAAGTTGATCAGGTTATTTAGGCAACATACCAGTGATACTGTGTCAACCTTTAACTAAGCCTTCTAACTTTTCCAATTTGTAAAGTGGTCTTGACCAGTCCCTAAATGTTTGGACTTCTGTAGAGCTGCACAGCTAGGTGATATATTTGCAAAGGTTTTTTGTAGTAGAAAGTACAAGTATAATTTTAGTATCATTTTGTGATGTGATCTGCAATGAAATGAACAAAAAGAGCTTGGCTTATTATCTAGGATGTACCATCATACGCCACTTTCAAAGTATGTGACCAGATTCCAAATCACTGAGAGGTTGACCACATGTCTCAAAGTATTGTTTTCTTTGCAGAAGAAACCATGTCATCCAGTTTCCACACACTGGGTGTTTTAAAGCTGTGAGAAGGAAGTTTGTTTGAATCATGAATTTACTTGGTATTGCATGCCATCTATATTAAAAAAAAAAAACCCTCCTTTCTGGAGATCAGGGTACTCCCATACGCTGAGACATATATATATTTTTTATATTATATATATATATTTTTTTTTTTTTTGGAACACAGTGTATATATATATATATACATATATATATATATGTTCCAAAAAAATACCATAGATATCTCCAAATGTAATGATTTAGTTTGGGAGAAAGTTGGGAGAAAGATGGATAGACAGACAGACAGAACAAAGAAACAAGATCCAGCAAATAAATGGAATACTGGGATGCCTCTGACCACTTCTTCTCTAAGGTAGAACTTTTGTAAGGTAGAATAGATATACAAGAGGCATGACCTAGAACGACAGATCAAATTCCTCTATCTGGTAAAATCAGCCTAAGCCTATAACAGGGAACGTGTCTTTGCAATAACAAATTTTTATGAAGTAGATTTGAATGCACTTTAATACTGAAACTCATTACTTGTATCCATTTCTATATATTATGTGATGTGATCAGAAAAAAAATCATACTTTGTTCTTTTTTCCTACTCTTTAAAGATGTCACAGAAGGTCATCTTCTTTTAAGTAAAAATGTTGTTGAAGAATAAGTTCAGGCCAGTAGAAAGCCTTGTCCATTGATACAGAAGTCATTTCCAACCTGTTTTGTCCAGAGAGAAACATGATATTTTCTTAATATCCCATGTCTATTTTCTATTCAAGTACCCAAACTTTAATTTTAATACACTAGCTTAATGAAAGAGATTAAGTCTTCAAGAACTTATTCTGAAAAAGGTAATACCCACTGTTTCTTTTTATTAAAGTTCCAGATGTGCTAACATTACTATTTAGTGTTAATATGACATTTAATTAAGTAAAAAAAAAAAAATTCTCAATAGGAGTACTGTAAAGTACATTTATTGATATAATATTTCTGCTGTGTTACTTGGATTATAAGCAAGGAAAACAGAAGATTAACAAGAACAAAAAGCCTATAATTAATGAATATATTTTGCCTCCCTTTCAGACCAATTTCCTGTTTATGAGATACAGGTGGCCAGATTGGGAGAAAATCCAGCATTTTTTAATGAGAATAAGTAATTATGTAGGTAAGACTCTAATGTTTTGCATGAAGTCCTGAAAATGCTAATATTAGAAAACAGTTGGTCTTTCCTGTTTCAATTCATATTTCTCGTTACTTCTTGAGTGTATGGAATTACTTTCACTGATTTTTAGGTAAGAGGAGGATGAGTTTAAAATACATTTTGATCCATATTTTTTAGTTTGAAAATGTGACAGGGAATCCCATTTTTCCCTCTGAAAAATGGAAAAAAATATTTGGCTTCATTTGTAAAAATGACTCCTATTTATTCTTTCTATAATTATGAACATTCTTATTCCTGTGAGATGAGAAACCAAGAAAAAGTTGACAATCAAGAAGATATATATGGTGTTTCATTCAAAAGCCACCCACATTTTACACTTTTAGAGACATAACAATACAAAATGCGCACTTATTTTACAGTCTCTTTTCTTAACATTTTTAGTGGAAGAGAGTAGGAGAATCATTTTGCTAATGGAAGAAGATGAGGACAGTTAGAAAGATGTGAGAGAGTAGGATTTTTTTTTTTCCATCACTTCGTAATGAAAACAGCTTGGCAGAGGGCTTTTATAGCTGTATTAACCAGAAGATCTGTATTAAAATATTTTCTCAAGAGAGTCTCATCATTTTTAAACTTGTATTGTGTTGCTCACAGCGTGTTGACTGCAACATCTTTAAACTAACTGAAGACCATTAGATACACTTAGTTCTCTTCAGTGATTTTGTTAAAAACCCATAGTTCTAAATTACAGTGTGAAGCTTGAAGTTCACCTGTAGCACCACAGAGCATCTGGACAGCAAGAGAGTGCAAAGGTGAGGATATGATTCCTGCCCTTGCCCATACCTGTACTTTCCATTCAGGTTTACTTGACTACTCTGATTTTTTAGCACAACTCCTGAGGTACCTGGTCAGCAAACAATCCTGGGATAGTCTTAATTTCTTTTTTTTCAATCTAATTTAAATCCACTGATATTTCAAGAGGAACCTAAAAATTACTGTAAAAAACTAATGCTAAAAATAGAGATTTTTGCACTCAGTTAGAGGCAGTGCTTTTTGGATGCAAGAGCGAAATTGGTAAGGGTTCGGTATTTTCTGAAGGAGATAGAGAAGCTATGCATGTTTTGCAATGTTAGCATACATACAGTATTTGACAATCACTTTTCAGGAAAAGCCCTACATGACATCAGAAAAAAAGTTTAAGTGTTGAAAGCTATTGGAAATGTATTTATTCAATAATATGTAAAGTCCATATAGAAATGTTTCTGATCTGCATAGTAGAACATACATTTTTCAGACCTGCATGGGATTTTCTATACCACTTCCACTGCAGTCCAAAGGGCATGCACATGTGTAACTCCTAGAGAAATTACAAGAAAAGAACTCAAAGGACAATTTATAAACTAGGTCTTAACAGCACTAAGAAAACTATAGCCATTATAATCTATACCATTATAATATTATGTCATACCATTATAATATTATGTCATTATAATTTTGCATCAATTTTTTGTTTGCTACAAGTATTGGCATCTCTCTCACTATTTCTGTAAGAAATGATTATCCTTTGATCACAGTAAAAAGCTGTAACATTACATATTTTCCATCTTCTACAGCATAAGCTTGTTAATGTTTGTCGCTACCATATGTATGGCTTTTGTGACTTTTTACTGCTTGGATGCAAAGTTAATAGCCGATTGTTACAATTTAAACTATAATTTGAAAGTAAAGGCTCAGGTTCTTTACAGCTGAGGACAAGAAGAACTTTTTTTATTAGTGCTAAGCAGGCAGTATGCTAACAGCAAACACCTGTATGTGAGGTACAGTCTGTTCTCCATAGCCCTCTCTGAAAACTTTTATTCAGCAGGGCTCTTACATCTAAAGACACTGGGGAGAAGTTTAGGATATCGTGGAGATAAGTGGTGAGCTGATATTTTCTTGGCTATTCTAGTAAAAGCAGAGTGCTTGCTGAGAGTAGGATTCCTTTCTTATCTCAGGCAGGCTGCCTGTGGTAACTGGAAGGTTTAATTTCCAGTCACCTTTCTTGAATGCTTTAAGCTCTGTGTTATTCAAGGTGCTGTTTCTCAGAAGAAACATTCTCTCAGGTACCTTATACAACTGTTGAAGAAGTACAAGTACAGAGCCTCATCTTGTCTCCTAAGCAGTTCCCTTAGGAGAAGACAGGTTATGTGTTAACTTGACTTCTGGAGACAGCATGGAGTATACTTATTACATGTTAAGCCATTTGGTCAAGTATTACTCTTTCAGCTGATGTTGGCAAGTTTATTTTTGCTGGTGTTTATGGTGTAGCTGTAGTTCAGCCACCGCATGTGCATGTATATGTATGCACACAATTTTATATAGATATAATAATATATATACATATATTATTATATACTATATAATTATATTATTAACTATTATGTACATTACAGTGCTTATGTGTTACTCTTTATAGAATAGTCTAGACAGGCTAGAATGTCTTCTCCCTTGAAGTTTGCCAGTACAACCTAAGCAGTTCTGCTCTTGTGCCATGTTTAGGGTACTTTTCTCCCCAGCAGCCATAGGACCAGAGGCCCAATGCAAGAATTACCAAAGGGCTGGTGCTCTCTTGTTCTTGCTGCTGGAGAAATTAGAGTAGAAGGCACAAGTCTGCATCTTAGCAGCCTGTGGCTTTTTTGAAAACACTCATTTACAGTGTTATGGGTTTCTCTGAAAGGTATGTTTGTCATGAAGCAGATAATAGAGGAAAAAGACAATTTGTCTCCTTGTTGTTGTTTCAGCCACCATCAGAAAAGTCTCCTGCCATCTTCAAATGTGACAGCAAAAAAGGACTGCAAAAACTTGAGGGGAGATGGTCTATTTGCTGAAATAAACAAAGTAGGGGAAGAAGAAAAATGTTGAAAGCATAAAATGAATTGGAGAATACTTGTTTTATTTAAGATTTTAATATTTTTGTTTTCAAATAGGAAGTCCTGTGTATTTTCTGTTGCCCTTCTGTAAGATCTTTGATTCTGCAAGAGAAAACTGGTTATTTTTTATTATATTTTTATTATATTTATTAATTTATTAATAATAATTCTATCATTATATTATTTTATTATAATTTATTTATTAATTATTAATAATTTTATTATCTGAATAAATTTGGCAGGCAACTCTTGAATTGGCATTACAAGTCTGATGTGTGCAAGGATTTGAGAATGAAGCTTAAAATAAACCTTATTTTGAAAGTAGTAATTTATTTAATTGCTAACAAGGATCCTTTTTAAAAATACTGAATCTCTGAAGCAACTAGTGGTCTTTGTGTAACCAACTTCATAAACTTCCTGGAACAACTGAGCACTGTTGTAAAAATCCAGGCTCACTGGGAGCCTGAAAATTGAGATACTCAAAATGTTTATTTATTCTTGTAATTTTAGGACTGTTTTCATCCCCCAGTCAGAACATGCTGAGTGTATTAACTTGCTTCTGAATTTGTGTGTGGTTGGGGGGTTCGTGTCTTGTTTTACCTTTCTTTGATTTGTAGAACCCATATAATTTCTCTTTTCCCGAAATGGGCAATCTTTGGTGGCTTAAGATACTAAAATTGGTTTGCTTTAAATGGACCTATCCCCAAAACATCCCCCTCTTTTTCTTTAATAATGTAATTCCTGATTCAGTGTCCATTCATTGAGAAGTTATGGCTAAAGAGGGAAGGTGTGATTGCACTGCATTTATAAAAACAGATGATGCTTCAAAAACAAATATCAGTTTTGTGCTGCAATAAAGTCAGCAGGTGTCCCTGATTCCTCTGCTGTCTCATGATTGTATCTACTGCCTAGAGTATATTCTAATTTACTGATACTCTTACCGTGCAGTTCAGAATATGTAGGCCCTACTCCAACTGATTGTAAGTCTTGCTGCTTGTTGGATACCATCAGAATCTCTGTTTCGTATGTTTAAATGGCCTCACTGGCAAGTTGTTGGCTATTCTAAGATGGATATACTATTTCTTATTGTGAGCTGAAGCTCACAGAAGCTGATCACCAATTATGCTTCGTGAAGAAGGCAGGGATCAGACTACTGGAAAATCTCTTAATGAAATCTTTTTTTTGTTGATGTAAACTTGACAATTAATACAGCAATATATGTGATAACTTATGTGAAAGCGAACAAAACTGGTTATATTAGTAGAATAGCAGGGGATTGATTAAGCACAGAAATGGCAGAGAGAATTGACTTTAGTACTAATACAATTATGTGCATGAGTTTTGGAAAACTGGCAATCCCAACTCATAAGCCAAACCAACAACTGCTAGGCTTTATATGTGTTTCACCACCTCCTAAATCCACAAGGCCTGTAGTATAGCTCTCCTACAACCTAAAATCTGAATCCCAGTAACCCTAAAATTATCTACAGTACATATAGTATAATCACCATGACATTTTTTTCCTTTCCTTTTTATAAACACTTGAGTCATCACTCTAATAACTACACATTTTATAGTAAAATAGATATAGATCCTCAACATATTCCACATAATTTACAAAATATTTTGAATTTCTATTGAGTCCTCAATTTTCTAAAAGCACTTTGAATTTACAGGATAAAGAAATAGAGGGAAAAAATATAAAGTACTTTTACCTTTATTTTGTAAGTTAGCTCAACTGTAAGTTGAGCTAACTAAAAGCACAGTTGCCTGAAAACTTTGATGTGGTTCAATAGACACTGAGCTCCAGTTTTCTCTACAAGCAATACCATATGGTCTGGAATGACACATGCTGATATTTGTTCCTCGGGCTGTCCAACCCAGGAATTTAACATCAGATTTCAAAACATTTTTTTCTAGCTAGGGGAAAGAGAGTAACAACAGCAAGTATGAATACCAAAAGGACTTGCAGAAATACATTTCTTAGAATGAAATTTCTTGTCTGAAGTATAAGACACAGACTTCACAGAATTCACAAACTAATTTCTTAAGTCTTTAGGCTTTGGATTCCTCAGGAGGATGAGTGATATGAAGAGGGGGATGTTTTGGGGATAGGTCCATTTAAAGCAAACCATGACATGAAGCAATATCCAGCTGTCAAAGGAATAACACAGCAGTCTTCTTGTGTTAGATTTATTATTTTTCCCCCTTGCAGTAGGATCTGAAGTAAGGGAGTACTTTCATGCAAGGGATTTCTTATTTTTTGGCAGATGTTTTAAGGAAAAGATTGTCCCTTGTATGACTTAAATCCACCCTTGATTCACTCACTCTTGTACTTTGTTTCTTCTTGTCTACCTTAGGTAAACAAATCTAAGTAATGCAGTAGATCAATATTTCTGCTGAAGAAGACAGAATTTGACTGAATCTTAATGTACTGACTTGCATTCCTGATTGTGCTGTTTATCTGTAAATACCACTTAAATGACAGTGAAGCAGAATGTGCAATTTTATTTCTCTTTAACAGGCAAGCTTGAAATCTTCTTTCAAGTATTCATGTAATAAACGTCCATGGAAATTACTATTACAATTAATAATATAAAACATCTGTAAATGTTGACTTTTCTTGAATGCATAAATGAGATGAAAATGTTGTAGAGTGTTTGTTTGTTTGTTTTACATATAAATCAAACTCTGCAAAGTTACCAAACTCATCTTTTAGTTCTATTTGGCCTTGCTACATGCATTTCATTATTATATGAGTCTATGGCATTTAGATCTAAAAAGATGACTGAAAGATGGATAGACTTAAATGGATACGTAGAGGGAAAGGGCAGTGTCCTTTTTATATGATTTGAATCAAGTGAGGAAACAATGGGTTTGCGCCTTATGGGGAATGCAGGTTAAACATGAGGCTATGAGTTCCATGTGGCTGGTGAAGCAATGGGATTAATTCTCTGGGAGGATGTAGAGCTCCTGCCATTGAAAGCCAGATCCAGCCTGAATCTCCCCTGCCGTAGCTTGAAACCATTCCC
>NW_024962263.1:24201950-24223250 GCF_019238085.1 Lagopus leucura
TGATTCTATGATTCTATGATTCTATGATTCTATGATTCTATGATTCTATGATTCTATGATTCTATGATTCTATGATTCTATGATTCTATGATTCTATGATTCTATGATTCTATGATTCTATGATTCTATGATTCTATGATTCTATGATTCTATGATTCTATGATTCTATGATTCTATGATTCTATGATTCTATGATTCTATGATTCTATGATTCTATTCTATGAAAGGCTGTAAATAAAGCTCACTGAAAAGCCTGCCAAAAACTTTGCTGTTCTAGAAAGGACTTGCTGACCAGATGAGAATTTCTGAATCTGATTTTTCTCTACCCTTTTGTTAATGCTCCTCTTTGTGCGTGGTAGTCACTGTTGCCAGCTACAGCTCTGCCTCTGAATTACAGTAGAAACCAATATATTCAGATTTCAGTGAAAATGCTGGGGCAGCATCACAGGTCACTATTGTCCCTTTAAGTGTTTCATTTCATGATTATAATGAAGCAACTGCAAAAGTAATTACTTATATGTTAAGAACACAATGCTTCTCTTTTCTCATAGTTACCAGCACTTGATCAGCAAATCCATGATGCTTACCCAATGCTTTCTTTTTCTCATTATTGTGTAGGTAGCATGTTTATATCCGCTTTTCATTCTCTGCAACCTGCCACATCTGCTAATGAACTCCGAAGAGCGGCATTAACTAGAATTGAACGGTGAACAGAACAGAACGTACTTGTGAATAAAACAGATCCCATCTTACGCCGCCAGAGAAAATGACGGGTAAGTGCAGGTGCTATTTCCAGGCCACTAATGTGTGTCTCGTATTCTTGCACAGTTGTTTGTAATTCATGCTGAGAGGAGATTGGGAGGATATTGGTTTTTAGTTTCACGTTGTCCTTGAATTTCAGTGGCATTGAACATCTTAATCTCTGCAAATATGTTAAAATCCTCACCCTTCTAAAAGTAATGATAATACGCCTACGGACCTGGCCATTCTGGTGAGTGTTAAAAGCTAATGCCATTGGCAGTGCCTTTTATCCAAAGATGCAGTTGTTTTTTTTTTTTTTTTAACTTGTAAACTTGAAAAATACTTTCTTTGCCTTTTGCAAACAAATCTATTGTCTTGAAAGTCTTGAAAACATAAATAAACAATAAACCCTGCACAGGTGTGGTGCTCTGCTGTTATCCTGAGGGGCACAGTATTAAGTTACAGGTGCAGTAAAATGCTGATACAAAACTGTCCTTTAAAGCAATGGATTTTCTCACTGAGAATGTAGTTGGTCTTGCACCAGATTTATTTTCTTTCCTTTTTTTTCCTTTTTTTTTTTTTTTTTTTTTTTTTAAGGAATTTTTATTGCTTCTTTTTCATTTTGGAATTAGGGGTTAATGTTTCATGAAAGATATCATGAAAACCAGTTGGGAGTCACCAAACAAAGAAACTTCTAGAAGTTATGTTAAAAAAAAATTCTCTCTGCTTGTCTCTTGTATGTCTGAGTCACCTTTTTACCACCTCCTTTGGAGAAATGACAGATTCAATATGTGCTTGATCTAAACAACTGAGGTGTGTAACACAGAAATGTGTGGGGAGGATTTATTTCAAATAAAGCTCCTCTGTAGAACAGGAGATATTTGAACATAAATTTTAAAGGGAAGTTGGCAGATAATGGGTTTGGGTTTTACAGGCATAGTCTACTAGTAATTCTTGTTGTTAACTGACATGGTATGATGTAGGCACACAGAGCTGAAATAGGTACACTTAAAGTTCTGATTTTGATAAGGTAGGCTGAAGTTCTCATTTACGCCCTACTCTTCTTGAAGTTGCATACATATTGTCTTAAATATTGGTAGAGGCTAAGAAATTCAAAAGATGGCTGCCAAATAATATTCAGCTTCTTAGATGAAAAGCATAATTTTACAGTGCAACCAAGTATGCTCATACAGAAACTTGCAAGATTTTGTAACATTTTAAATTTTCTAACCTCTTTACTAATATTTCTCTCTCTCAAAAACAAACAAACAAAAAACCACTAAAGCTGGGTTTGAAACATGAATTTTCAAACTTTTAAGCCATATTACTTCAAACTTCAGCTACAATTTTCAAGTTAACTATCTACCCTAGGCTTAACAACTTGTCTGACATGATAAATGTCTTATTAAATCAAGAACTGACATTACAGTTCCTAAAGCAAGTATTTGGATTTCGAGGCCTGAAATATACATTGTGAAATCCTGGTAAGCCAAACAGAAGTGTTCAGTATTTCAGGTCTTTGTAAGTAGGTGCCAAGATTTCTGTGATGGACGTAACTAAACTACTTCTACAATGATCTTAATTTACATTAAAATATTTGTAAGAAGCTTATGACTAAGTTATTAATTGTCAATATTTTCTAGTACTTTTCTTGTTGGATCTACGGTAGCAGATGGTATTACAGCATTCTTTCAGAATGCTGAGTTCTGAATCTTCACTAATTATTTATTATCTTCACTAATAAATACATTGATGAAAATGGTAGTTCTTTTCCTTTTGCTTTCTGACTGCTTTCTACCTGGCTGTTTCTTCTAAAAGTTTATGAAGTTAAAAGGTTTATTAGGCCTCAGACATTTAATATCTTTCCCTCACTTCATACACTAATACAGATGTGCTTTTAAAATACTTTTCTTTGGAAGGGTTGCAATGATGAAAACTTAGGCAAACTCACCTCAGGGTTATTGCTGCCTCAGAGGCCTGCCCTAACAATAAAAATACAGTGCAGTTATTCAGTTGTTTAAATAAAGAACTGTTTTGTGAATTTCCAACTTCAAAGGAGTGAGTTTGAGTTGGATGCAAATTCCTTTTCCTACTTTACACAGTTATCATTTGTGTATGTGTCACTGAGGACAAGATGCTTCCAGCTTGGCTGATATAATTGTACTCATACATACTTTCAGTCTTCAGCAAAACAGATACTGTGTATTTTGCCTATATATACAAAGATAAAAAAAAAAAATCTATTTTCAGTATGTCAAGAGGTCATTTTCTTCTCAAAACTGCCTCAGGTTTTTGAGAATAAATATACTGTTTTCCATCACAGTGCCTAGAGTTACGAATCACATGAAACCATGTTGAATGTTGGAGTAAAGTTTACTTGACAGCCGGCTGCAAGGGAAATCATCACCTCCAAATACTATACTAGCAAATTCAATAATAGTTTCACTATGTTTTTTGTAGCAGGACAGCTTTTTTTTTTTCCTCTTGCTCTCTTGGATAGTTCTGTTTGAAACAAAAGTCAGACTCTGTGGAGTCTTATTCATTAAAACTAACTTTTAATTGAAACAACGCACCAGAAGCATGACTACTCTTGGTTCTGTGCATTCATGTGGCACAGAATAAAATAGTTCATCAATTCAGTCTTGTTACTCCTTGTTAAATCAGTTCCCCTGGTAACTGTACCTGTAGAACGCTGCATTTGAAATTCATGTTCGGAATTTTGAGCAGAGATCCCAAAAAGCATTGTTCTAATATTAATTTTCATGTCTGAATGTGAAATCTTTTTTTCTTGCTGTACAAATAATCCTTCGTGGCAGACACTGAAATTTCAGAGTTTAAATTACTTTTGAACCTAATTCCTGTGCTTCTCTCTATGCTGTAACACTCATTACTTTTTGGTACAATTTACAAATGGATAGTATAGAGGAAATATTAGTCAGTGCTGCTTTGTCTAATCAAGTACCTGCAAATACATCTTAAATCATGCAGTGAACCATGAAGAAGGGTATTTCTGAGTGCTAACATGACTGCATCTCAATTTAAGCTGATATTCTTCCATGAGTTTCTTGGGATAACATCACTTATAAGCTGCTGCTTTGTGTCTCTACCAAACAGTACTGGGCAGAGGTTAAAAGCAGTCCAGGTCTGATGTGCTGAGTGAGTAGAAGCGAAGACATATAAAGATGCTTGCTACATCTAGTGCACAGTCAGGATCAGGTAGAGCACACTGTCCAATACTGTGTCCCTTAGAGTGCCTGTGTATCTCCAAGGGTGGAGACGTCACAAGCTCTCTCAGTAAACCATCCCAGTGTTTGACTGGCCTCATAGTATAGGTATAGGAGAGTTTTCATAAGTTCAGGTAGAAATTTCTGGGTTTTTATTTGTTTTAAATCTGTGCCTCTTGTCCTGTCACTGGGCTCTCCCTGTGGTCTCACTGCCTCTTCTTTTTTCCCAACCATTAGATATTTGTGCACATTGTTAAGATCCTCACTGAAGATACACTTCTCCAGGTTCAACAGTCTTAACTTTCTCAGCCTTCTTTAATATGGGAAACTCTGCTCTGTCAGTCATCTTTGCGGTCCTTTGCTGCACTCAATACCATGGACTCTCAAGAAACTTTGAGAGAAAAGGCAGGCAGGAAATGATAATATAGTTATTGTAAGAGAGAAAGATAATGCAGGAAAGTCCCATATTTTTAAACAGAGTTTATTTCTAAAGGAAGAGATTGTGAGATAGAGGAGCTGGGTTTTCCTGAGTTGGTAGGGGAGAGAGAGTCGAAGTCATCATTAATATCTCTCAGGGTGTTTACGATGCAACAGGTCAAATGGTGTAGAGAAATTTTTGAAAAAAAATTGATAGAGATGTCAAAATTGTACTTCAGCTATTTGCAGATACTGTATTTTTTCTAAACTGAGCTGTCTGTTAATGAGCGTATGCTTAATTTTATGAGTAATGTCTAGACTTCTAAATGGTAACTACTGAAAGATCACCTTACTATAGAGTTGCCACTGGTATAAGAACTGTATTTTCGTATATGTAAAAATATTTATTTCTGTGTTCCCTAGTATATTTACAAATATACACAGTTCCACTTCAAGAGACGTTACAGTGGTTTAAGAACTGCAGCTTACTTCATGTGCATTACTGTCAAAGACCAAGCTAATGTGTCAGAAAATGGTATTTCAAATACTTAAAGTCTCCTTTCTGTGAAAGGTTGTATTTGTGGGAGTCTACCTAGAAAGAGAACAAATGTGTAGTGAATGCAAATAGAGTGGAAGTCTTCAGAAAAGAATTTACATTCTAAGTTCTAGAACTAAAATAATCCTCAAATAATTCTAATTCCATGAATTAATCTTGCCATAGAGGTTTTCCTGTCTCAAAATTAGTACTTTCAACATCATAAAGTATATTCTGTAATGGACAGATCACTTATACTAAAGTATATGAAATAAAAAAGGTAGTTCTAACCATAATGAAGATGAACAGAAGGACACAAGGCAATATGACAGTGGTGCTAACAGAACAGGCGTTGCCATTTGCAGACACCAGTCGCAACCACCTCTGTTGCCCCTGTTATTTTGCACTTGACAGCAGAAAGACAGAATGTGATGAGCAAAACTGCTCCTGGGTTTTTGAGGCCTGTGTTTTGAAAGCAAGGGCATCACAGAAGAACTAGAACTGTTTCATATTATGCATACATGAATTCAAATAATGCAAGTGGAGCAATTACAAGACATAATCCAGCCAGCTGAAAAGCTCTATCTTAACTGCCGTTCTAGCTGAGACATTCCAGTTAGCTAGAGGCATCTGTGCCTCAAAACAGAATATTTTCCAAAATCAGTATTAAAAAATAGGCCTCTGGGAACTGCTTTTTTATGTGCTTGGTGATTTAAATAAGGCAACTTGTAAAGAAACATCTATTGCCCCAAGATTTGCCTGTATTTGCAAAAGACAGAGCTGCCCTATTTAGGAAACTGAAGCCTTTGGCATATTATATGGGTTATACATAATTTAACCTTTTAACAGCATATTCTGCATCACCCACAGAAAAAAATATATATCTGTACAGTCACTGCAGAGCAATTGCATTACTTCAGTCATCTTCAGATCTGTTTTCCTTTCATCCTGTTTTCTGTAGGCACTAATTTTGATCCAAAGTAGTTTCAAACACTCCAGTTAAAATTTATGGTAAGATTGTTTTCAGTGAATTCTGGTTTTCCATAAAATGGAAATGTTTCAACCTCATTCTTTATGCATCTATCAGGGAGACCTGAGTAAGGAGCATGGAAGCCAGATGCAAACAAAGAGAAGAGAAAAAAATAATCCCTTATTTACTTTAAACTGTACAGGGTCTCCTTCTCTGCAAGGTCATAATCTGGTTTCTATGTTCTAATTCTCACAGTTTAGTCACTTGTTCTTTTCTTCCTTGTAGCTGGTTCCTTCAAACTAAAGGATACATTAATATTTTATTAAAATAAGGAGATTATTTTTGCAGCCAGTCTACCAACTCTCCCTTCTTGCTGTGCTTTGCTATAGCATATGCCATTTTCCTTTCAGATGTGACTAAATCAGAAGATGCACACTCAGTGCACTAAGGCTAGTTTAAATGTATACTATGTTAGTGCAAAATCCCTTGACATCACGTACTTTACGTATAACTTAAGAAGTAGCTGCCATCTTTGTTCTACAGATGTGCTCTTCTTGATCTACAGGGTAGAGACTGCATAGCTATTGTATATATTGTCACAGTTCTTCTAAAGAAATAAATCCCTTCCTGTGGAATGTTTTCTAACACTGAGCACTTATATTTAGATCATTATTAAATCTTTGCTGGTTCTAAAAGGGTTCTCATTGATAAGGAAATAAATAAAATCTCCATTAAAGAATTCATGGGCACAGATAAGACTATTTTGCACTTAAAGAAGCTTTGAACACAAAATAACACCAACCCATACTGGGTTTAAAGGTAGCTGAAAGTATTCAGAATGGTACTTACTGAAGATGAAAGTAATAGTACTTGTTTTCTTCTCACAATTCAAATACACTTTCAAGAGAAAGCAATTTAAGGAATGAAAAATCTGAGTAATCCAGTCCCTTGGTGGGTTTTTTTCTTCTTAACATCTCTTGCTGACCTCAGAACTCTCTAATTTCATAGAATATGTCAACTCCACATGCCTTTCCATGCTTTTGTACTGTGTATCAATGGATGGCAGAATTTGGGGTTCTCTATTAATCCAACTCATCAGCAAAACATTTGGAATTCATGAAAGAACAGTGTTTTACTTCAAATAGAAAGCATTAATTTGCAAAAGTCTGTCTCTTCCTTAGTCATCTCCTTTAAGTAAATCAACGTATACCAGGTAGTCTTAACACAATATTTGTTATCTTGTTTGCACTGCCTAATATCAGTTTTATTACATAGCCTATATGCCATGCTGGTAAACTCACTTCTCTGCCATAGAAAATGATAGCCTGTAAGGAAATGGTAGATTTTAAAAGATTAAAGTTTACTCTTTTTTTTGGACTTCCTGATAGCAGAGAAGATAAAATAAGAGCAAGTGGCACCATGAACATATTAAGAAAACAGTCATTTTGTATGGGAACTGCTGAGTCACAGCCTGAACCTCTGATTGATCACCTGAGCAATGAGTCAGCCAGAGGAGCACAGGTGAAGGCAATTCATCTGTGCTGCCGGAAGTGGTGGAGCCAGGCTCCACCTCTCCTAGACCTATTTAAGAGCTGACTACCAGTGGGGAAGGGTCTCGTCTGGAGATCTGCTCTGCTGGAGTTTTGTATGCAAGCCCAGGATAGGGGTAAGCTTTCTATTTATTTTCTTCTTGTTATCATAATCTGTTTTGCCCAACTCTCTTGTTTATTTTGTAATTATAACATCTTAATATTCATTGATTATACACATTTATAGTTAGAACCTTATTTTAAATTGAATGCTATTGATAAAGACACTTTTCAAGCTTCACTTGTTTTATTTTTAATCAACAACAAAATACATCACCAAGACTCTTATGAAAATTAAGAATAGTTTTGTTGCAAAGGTTAAATAAGGCTGCTACTGCTGTCAGGAGAGGTGCCTGAGTCACTTGTCGAAGACTCCTGTAAAGGAGTTCAGAAGATGATCTGAAAATGACCATTTGAAAGCAGACAACTAACTGGAAGCCTTGGGGACCAGCACTGCAAAGACCATGTTCCTCCCTTCAAGCTGGCAATAACTTTTAGCTACCATTTCCCATCTTTTAATTTTGTAAAAAATACAAGCAGAGAAATAAGCACTTAACCTTGACTGAAACATATAACGTGTGAATGTGCTGAGGTATAAATCCTAACATTGACTTTGTTTCTAACAAGACAAGAAAAAATGTGATAGCTCATTAAGCCAGTTTGTGGAAAATGTATACAGATATTGTTTCAAAATTAGGTCTTTGATAGGGAGCAGTTAGGTTAAGCTCTAATAAAAATGCAACTATGATAGATTTCATTTAAGTCAAATGAATAGTAAGGTTGATATAAAAGTGAATGGGAATCTAAATGCATAGAAAATTATATAATACCAAATAGTGTATATTGTAGCATTGTACCAATGAATGGAAAATTAGTTTATGAAGGAGGAAGATATGCTTAAGGGTACTTGCCCCAAACAGTTTTTCAGAGGCTGGTGTTGACTAGGCCTGTACATTGTGTTCTGCCCAATCAAAGCAGTGGATAGTGTAGGAAAGTGGAAACAGTCTTGATTCTACTGAGTTCTGTGCTTTTCTTTTGCTTTGTTGCTAACAGAACAACTAGCCATGGCTTGGTTATTTTTGTCTTAGTTATTTCTAATGCAGTTCATGTGGCCAATGAAGCTAGAAAGGAAAAGGTAATAATACGAGTATAAAAAGTAAATGTGTGAAATAAGAGAGCAGTGAATATTACAGTGAAGGTCTGGAGGTGGAGGAACAATAGAGGTTTTGCTATTTGTGTTCAAATTGATTATATAGCATTTTCAATTTATGTATCCTGCTTGTCTATAGTCTTACCTGTTTTCCATGTATGGTTTCATATTCCTGTGTATATTTGTTCACAAGCACCTAACAGAAAATATACGATAAGAAAGTTTATTGGTGATTCATCTACCCACGATCTGGATTTTGACAGAAAAGGGAGCTACTATTAAATTGGAGGTTAAGGAGCAAATGAAAAGAGAAGGAATAGCTGGTAGGTTTAAAATGTGAAAGACAGGAGAACTGACGGATTCGGGTTTTCCTTATGGCTGTTGGTCAGCATATCTTGTAGAACAAAGTACTGTAGGATTCATATTGTCTCGGCATCATGATTTGCAGCAAGATGCAATTGCTTACTTCATTTTCCATGAAGAACATCTGCCTTATGTCTTACTAAGTAAATGTGATTTGAAATGTGAAAAATAGCGAAGTATTCTCCTGTGAAATATTAGAAATGTTCTTCTCAGAAGGATAAAAAGGTCCCAGTTCCTTGCCTCTTATCACAATTCTTCTCTACCAGTTTTTGTAGTAGCATTCTTTTGGATAAAATATACTATGGGAACAAAACAAAAATGGAACTAGGAAAGTTATATTTCCAATCTCTCCAGGACTACTGGCTTCTAACATTTAGATAATTAATGCTAGCAATAGTGAGCATATGGAAAATTATGCCCAGGACATTTTTAGGTGTATTAACTTCAATTATGAATGCTTTTAAAGAAGAGTTACTCTTTAAACTTAGTCATGGAGTAACATATTCATTATTTACAGAAATCTGGAGACGTTACTAGAAACACAGCGAATTTAAGAGAATAGTGTATGCATGATTGTAATTAAGCATGGAAGCATCCAGAAAAATTCCTGTCCAAATCTGTGAGAGAGTAGGATAGAAAATCTGCTTTAAACAGACACAGTAGTTTGTGGCCATCTTGCTTGGCAGTCTCTCTTAGCTGTTCATTTGAGAGTGTGGAAAAAATGGTGATTAGGCCTACCTAAGAGAACAGAATGACAGAGCTCCAGCTGAAGACGTGTTTTCAGGCAGGATAGAAACTTCCATTATTTCTGGCTAATCAGTGGCATCTTGATGTACAGTACAGTAGCCTATGTCATTATCCATTTATGAACATCTATAAGTACTTTATGACCTGTGCCTTTCTTAAAAAATTTTTATCATCTGAGGACTGTAGGCACACAAACATTATATTTTTTGCAATGAATCTTGCACGCTATAAGGCATTCTCATAGTTCTGTCATCACCCATGTCATTTTTTCCTCTAGTGGTTATGCCTAGGAGCATGCCTTCCAGAAATGGCAGAGTATCAGTGTCCTTGTTTTTATCCGTTTATTCTTGTAACATTTAAATCTCTAAATATGTGTAATGCCACTGCTTACATGTTTCTTTATATACCTTTTTATATCTTGAAGAAATGAAGAAGTTGCATGTGAATTATTTCAGCTTGTGGCCAGAATCTGTATTATATGTCATTTGTGTTAGAGCCAACCCACTCCACTCTTTTTTCTTGTTAATATTGGGAAAATAGTAATCAAAAAGGAAGCATTATCATATAATACCATCTAGAGCTCATGTACTTCCTTGGCTAAGCCCATTTGGCCATTGCTTATGACACGCATAGTTATACAAATCTGTATTTAGTTCTTTGGAGGATGTTAGTGCACTTTACTGCATTAAGGTATAATTTTCCAACTTCGTACAGATCCAGCCTAGGAATCTGAGAAGACTTTTAATAGAAGTGAATTACTGATGCGCTAATAAAAATCTGTATCTTCATTTTTAAGTGCTTATTTACACTACTAGTCTAGCAGAGTGAATTTTTCAATAGCTCTATCTTGTCAGAAATACCACATCTTATCATACATTACCTCTGTGTATTTTAGGCAAAATCATTGCATTTTTTTTACTGCCTATAAATGAAAGCTCCACACTTTCTTTTAATCTTTATCTTCTCCAAATGTTTTTTAATCTGCAATGATCCCTTCTGATCTGCAGAAGCTCATGCATCTGTCACATCAAATGATTTTTGTCTATTGATTTTTTTATTGTTCTTTTTTTAAATTTTAGTTTAATAACATGAATCCCCCCTGATGCATGCATTGCAAAAAGGGATGCAGGAAGGGCTACCCTTCTGCTTTCATTCAACAATTTCCATTCCTACCTCCCAGGGCTATCAAAAACTTTGATAGTAGACATGAATTCTTTTTTTTTTCCTCTTCTCCTACCGAATACTTTCTTATTACTGAAGCTGATATGTTTGTACTTTGGGGCACCAAAAGACTTGCTAATACTGTTGATGCTTTACTTCTTGGGACTTGAAAAGCCTTTAAATGTCACCTGCAAATACAATATTATCATGTTTGTTTGATTTAATTTTGTGTAAGTAAGAGTTCTTAATGATGTGGTTTAATAAAGGGCAAGTGCTAAATGATTTGGTGCAATTTGCGTAAGCTGCTAAGCATTTGAACATTTGTTCAAGTTTGAATTTTGTCATACAAAATAGAAAGTTCTTACAAGAAAAGACACTGGTACATGCCTGAAGCCATTCCTCTTTAAGCTAAATCATTTCCAGCAAGAAACAGTCTCTAATGAGTGTTTCTGTAGCTGAGACAAGACTGTCATATTCTGTTCTTCCTGCATGCCACAAGGTTACTACATCCATGGAAATTATGGCCTACATTCCTAACCCACATTCAGAATGCTAAACTTGTGAAGAAACATAAAATTGAAGAAATTTACCAAAATTCACTAAACAGCTTCTCAAATGGCTAAAGAGTTAGACAGGAATTTCACTTTTGTTTTCAGCTAATGAGACTGTAAAATGTGCTCTGTGTATTCAAGTTCTGTTCACTTTGTCTTTCTCCTTCATTATGTCTGTAGTTTTCCTGAGGGACTTGGGCATATACCTCTGAGGAATTCTTGAACCTTTTTCCAAATCTGTCTGCTCTTGCCTTTACATTAATGATGTTTATATGAATCCCTATGGCCATTCCTTGGTTTAGGATCTTTAAATGTAGGGTCAGGGGTGTTTTTGGCTCATATTTTAAGACAGACATGCTCTAAGATCCTTCCACTCAAATAAAAATACAAATTATATTGGGAGGCCTTAAGTTAAAGGAAGACTAAAAACAAACAAAACTGGTAGGGCATATGGATGCACTTGGAGTCTCCATCAAACCAGAAACCCTTTTATGTTACATTAGCCCATAAAGGAGGTAGCATCCCTTGGCAAGCAATAGATGTTAAGGCTTCCTGCGTTTGTTGCTGTCTTTGTGGTGCATGAAGCCACTCAAAACTCTGCTTAAGAAGCTACCCGGAAATTCCCTCCACACAAAGCATGACATTTTTGGATAGAAAAAAAACTGGAAAAATAACCATGAAATTTTGTTCAGGTCTTGTTTTTTTCGGTAGAGAAATTTGGTAATGGTCCAAAGGAGAGCAGATGAGAGACTTAAGGAATGATGTGAACCATGCTCTCACATTAGTGATAGGAATTGCATCATCCATTTTGACATATCATTAGGACAGTAAAGCTCTTCATTCATTGATAAATAATAATGTAATATAAAAACTATAAATACCATAGAAAAAATCCTATAATATAGAAAGAAATAGAAATCCCTAAGTCATCCAAAACTAGAAGATCCATGATATAAAGACTTCATGCGCTCAGAGTTCATACACATTTTGTTTCCACAGTCTTCTAGTTTGGGAAGTCAGATTCTCCTCACTCATACATTTGAAAGTGACCAAATCCAGTTGCTAAACATAATGAAATTTTCATTTATTTGCCTAAGTCCTGCAAGTTTAGACATTCACATTATTTTCTGTTAAATATTTTATTTTAGTGAACTTCTTACTAGACTTGTGACTTCTAGGAGATGTCTTCAAAATGAGTTCAGATCACAAGCTGCTGTGTTTAACTGCTCTGTGATGGCCTCTGCTGCCCAGAGACAGTACAGGGGTATACAATAGGTATGTAGGTATGCTCATTCTCTATCTGCTGCAAAGTAGATAGGTTGTACCTTTCACAGAGAGGAAAATAATTTTTGCACAGGAACCAGCGGGGGTAATCAACAGAGCTTTAGACTAGAAGTTAAAAGGCCACTCAAACACCAGAATTTTTTCTATTCTGACTTTGTACCCATAATGTGTTATTTATCTTCATTAAAAGCATGTTGCTTCTGTCAGGCTAGCGAAGCTCTCTTCTTTGGTTTGGAAACAAGAGGGAGTAGATCAACACTGATAAATTTTCTAACATATATACTTTAATGGCTCTGCAATGACTTAATATGCTGTACTTCAGGAATGTGAGAAAAGTACGTATCAGTTATGTGTCATTAAAACATTCCAAGGTCTATGTATAGACCTTCAATATTAAGATAGGTGTGAAAACTTTTATGCTCCTGTATAGCAAATTCCTTCTTCTTTTTAGCTCAGCTAAGAGAATGGTTTTTTCAAGTATCACAAAAATATTTTCTATACACTGCAGTGCCCCACTGAAATTGTTTATAATTCAATTCCCTTGCTTGTAAGGGGAATTTTGCTCTCTGTAGAATATTTTAAAAGAACATTTTTTTATTAGAATATCAGCCCTGTGCTTCCAAATCTTTATTTTTTTGCTGACTAGAGGATCCAGAGCGATACTTGCTTTAATAAATATATTTCAGATAAGTCATCTGTGGAACTGTTATGTTTATTTTGTTCTATTTCTTCCTGGGTTTCTGCTTCCTAAAAAGGGTTTTTACAAAAATATGATAAATACTGGATTGGTTGGATTTTGCATAGTTCAAGTCCTCTCTCTAACCTCCAGAATATCAGAAAAACATGTTTTTTTAAACTTTTTTTTTTAACCCTTCCCTTCCTCCTGTTAAAATATTTCCACATTGAGCATGAATAATTTCTTTCCCGATTTTTCAGCTCTTCCAGGCTGCTTAATGAGCTTAATAAATGCATTGTTCATTTTATATTCTCTGCAGAAGAATAAAAAAAAAAAAAGAGCTACCCATGATGCCTGTGAGCTTGAATCCCTCAAAGGGGGTTCCTTTCATGTTTCTAGTTAATTAAGAGATCTAGTAGACTTGACAAGTTTCACTCATTTGGCAGGAGGAGCTTTTATTTTGCATGAATTTGAAGTTGTTTCTTAAACATCATCTTACTTTTTTTGTGTCCCTGAGACATTTTTCCACTTTCCTATTCCTTTGAAATCTTTCATTCAAACTGTCATTGCCTGACAGCTTCAGATCCTTTTCTATTTCTCATCCACAAGGAAGGAAAAGCAGCCTGCTGAGAAAGATTATTTTTACTTAGGTTGTTAAAAACAAAACAAATGAAAAAAAAAAAAAAAAAAAAAATCAAGTGCATTTACACAATACACTTGTAGGGCTTTCTGCAAACTGGATTTTATAAAACAGCTTTGCTTGCTGATTTCACAACTCTACAGAGTTGTGCCCACTTCCTTCAAGAGAATCGCCATCAAAGTAAGGATAGTCAGAAAATATTTGATCCATCCTGTTTGTGTAGCATTTGATATGTTCTCAGGGAAAAACATCAGGTGGCTGTGGATAGTGCTGAACATGATTTAAATATAAATATATGCTGTATCTATTGTTTACTCTGCCTTGGTTGCTGTAAAATCAGCCCACATGGGGGAAGGCAGGCAGGTACAGAAAGAATGTAGATACAGCCATACATGCTGCCTCTTGACATTGTGATGTACTTAACCAAGACTCAAGAATGAGCTTGAAGACATGTAAATGGCTTACATTAGGTAACATTGATCTTGTGTCTGACACTGTTGGAGGACTATTTGATTTGCCTATCTCTGACAAAATATAGCTTTTTTTGCTTGCACGTTCCTGTGGTTCTGCAACATTTGCTCCCCAGTCTAGAAATTCTAGCATCCTAGGAGCATGAGATACTTGACAGAGAAGGAGATAATTTCTCATGTTTTGTATTCTCCAATTTCTACTTTCTTTTGCCTGTTGTCAGCATTTTAAAATCAACAGGCAGGTAATCAGATTTTGGTTGGTTGCTTGCTTGCTTTTCTTTGGCTGGTTTGTAATCCTTTAATAACATTGCTATGTTTTATTATCAATTGCTGATATAATTCTATAGTCATACTATCATTACAAATTGTAATACTGTTTCAGCAATGCTTTAATATGTGTTGACATTTTTGGAGCAATTTCCATTATAAAGATAAGTTAATAGAGTAATGCTTGAGTTTATTCAGAATTCTCTGGGAGAGATGCCCAGAACAATGTCCATTTTGTATATTTACAACTTTAAAAAGGCCTATGTTTCATTCAACTTCTCAAGTTCTTACTTTCCCCAGATTACTTAATAAGATCTAAATTTGCATCATCAGATATTTTCTACATGCAGTGCACTTGAGCATACATGCAATTCTTGAATCCTCTTACATCTGAGAAGTGAAGTTTGTTTATATGAATGTAGTCCTTTCATATCTGACTTCTTCATAAAGTACTAATGAAAATGCTAAGGATTTGCTTCATAAAGTGTTTCTTCACAGTCCATGTGAAAGCAATCTACTTTTGTCTACTTTATGAGTTGAGGGAGACCTTGAAAATGGTTTTATGCTTTTTCAAGTCTTGTCACAAGTTCACCCCATCCTCTTATCCATTCAAAAGAGGCAATATATTTTGTCACTGAAAAATAAGGCCAAATGTGGAATAAAATTAGTATGGGCATGACTAAAACTGATTTCACTGAACTTGGCTGGAGTTTTACTTTTATTGAGTTTTTAAAAAATTGTTATTTCAATGGTACTGTTACCAGCTGATGAAAGTGCAGCTTTGATTAATTATATATCACCATGCTAAACCATTAGAATGCTTTAAATGACATGATGAGAGTTCATAACGAGGTTCAAACATCCTTATCTATTTGGTCATAGAATCATAGAGTCATTTGAGTTAGAAGGACCCCTAAAGGTAATTTCCTCTGACTCCCCTGCCATGAATAGGGACACCTACAGCTAGATCACATTGCTCAGAGCCCCATCCAGTCTTGCCTGGATGGTAGCAAAAGCATGTGTGCATTTTATTAGGTGCTCTGTTGCTCTTAATGGTCTAAGAAAATCTTGTTGCAATAAAAAGGAGAGCTACCTTCTAAAAATACATAAAGAACACAGTACAGTGAGCAACAGCAGAAAAAGCTCTGAGAAGCCCTTAAGGTATTGACAATAGTAATCAGTCAGTCTTGGTTATGGAAGTGTCTTATGATGGAAATCTCTTTGGGCACATCATGCTTTAGGAGAGATTATATTTGTGATCCACTGAAAGGAATTTTATCAGAACATAATTCATTCTTCCTTTGGAATTTCTTAACAAGAGCTTTCCAGATTTGGAATGAAACTGGAAGAAAGTAAATTTGAATAAAATAGATCCATGCAAATTCCTTCCCCATATCCTAGAAGGAGCAATATAAAAGCACATCATTGCTAGCTATAGAGCTCTTAAATGAATTCTTTTTTAATGAGACCAGGATTTAGTTTCATATTCTGTCAGTGAGAGTTTTCCTTGTATTTTGAATGAAAACAGGATTTGAGTCATTTCCTTGCTGAAGAGCAGTGATGAAAATTAAGTGAATAGGTCTTATACTATTTGCCAGTATATGGATGCCTAATTGATTCAGACACTGAAAGTGTAATAGTAAGCTTGTGAAATATCAATAAACTACATGAATCTCTATACTTAAATGACCTGAAGTCAGTGTGGACAGTGTATTCTGTATCTTAAGTCCAGATGTGCTGTGAAGTCATTACAGATTGTTTCTGTTAGTAGTGCTGGACTAATTGTGTGCCAAACGTGAATCCAGACACAAATATGGAAGGATTGCAATGGGCAGTTTATGATAATTTATGACTGACTTCAGGAAATACATTTATCATTTTTATATTCTTACACAAGTGTGTCTTGTGCTTCAGCTAGTTATTATTCTGACCTTTGTTGCAGGGGTACAGTTCAGTCAAAATAACCAGTCAAAATTACCCAGGACTACCATCCACTGTGTGTGATATTTCATTGTATTGTAACATATCACTTACAGCCTTTGTATCCTTCTGTTCCCAGTGTGTCAGGAATATCTTCATATTTAGGTGATATTCAAAAATATACTTTAGTTAAAGATACGTTCTCCAGCAAAATCAGTTAATAACTATTTGCATTACATTTTAGGGATGGAATTGTACATCCTCATCACCGTTGGCTTTTTTTTTTTTTTTTTTTTTTTTTAAATAGAAAAGTATGAATGTAAGCATGTATCTAGAGTTACTGAGTCTTGCAGTTTTGGGTCTTGACATTTACCATCTTTCTGTCTGAATGGGAATAGTACTTTTTCCCATTGTTTTTCCATTTCTTCATGAAAAAAGGATTGCCTCAATTTTTTTCACTTAGTCAATTTACGATTTCTCAGTCTAGAAAGATTGGTCACTTATATTCTTCGGAAAAAGTCAAGCAGAATTTAACCTAATCCAGGATATCAATTTTAGATCAGTGCTGCTGAACAGTTTATGCTTTTGTTTAAATAATTAAAAAAATTTTTTAATGTTACTGTACATGAGATGAAAAGATTTTGATCTGACAGTATCAAAGAAGTCTTAGATTTTCAGCAAAGCTCTGGAGACCCCCAATATGATACTGGATAGGGTGCATTTTTTTCTTTTTCTTTCAGTAATAGTCATATAATTCATATTAATTATATTTTTAAGTGTTAGTAGTTCCATAGCTGCTAGTGCACTGAGACTTATGAAATAAGCAGGAAAGAAAAGGTTAGATTCTAACAGACCAGTGGAAAAACTTAGCTGTCCTCTGTTTATGCTCAATTTAAATAATTACTGAAGGCTTTTTTTAATGGATGTTCTGTTCGTAGTTTACCTAAATATTCAGATGTGATGTAGTTTCAAGCCTGCTTTTACAAAAGAAAATTTGACATATCTGAAAAAAAACATAACGTAGATGTATTTGAAAACTAGCCATTTTTGTTGTTTTTTCCCCCACCATTAACAAACAGAATTTCAATACTATGTGAATTTTATCAGATTTTGAAAAATAAAATTGGGAGGAGCTACTTGTGGGTGAGAACAGGAAGTCTGTCATGTGCTTGGCTTGGGATTCTACCCTTCTACCAGGCAACATACAAGAACAAAAAGATGCTTACATATAATCAACAGTAAGGTAGTCTTATCTTGCTCTTTGTGTGCACAGCAGTAGTCTACGCTGTACATACAATACATGCAGTGCATTAGGACATCTTGGACTTAATCCAAATAACTTTTACCCAGGTTGTGTCCATTGCTCTAGGATTTCAGGCTGCTACAGACTGTGATCAGAAAAGTCCAGATAGAGGAAAAAAAAATAAAATGAAAAGAACCAAGAGTAGCTTTTGCTATTCCAGTTCTCTCTCAATTCTGCTTAGGTAGACAAGGAGAGGACAAGCAGCTTGTGGGTACTCGGCTGGTCAGGATCAACCCACTACCACAGACCACCCACATCCCAAGAGTTCCTGAAGGATATAAAACAGCTGCACCCAATTGCTGTGTATTTATTTTTGTATCTGTCTTTTTCAAACGTGCTTGGAAAGCAAACCAAACTTTGAGTGAATCAATTTACATCTTCGTGAATTCTTGTTGGAATGGGAAATTGGTGTGAAGCTCCCTGAAATGGCATTCATTGTTGATATTTGCAAGTTCCAGACCTATGTCTGGTAGAATTCTAGTCTTCTGTAACTCATGATACAGTTTTATAGTTTCTTTCCCACTTATATTTTGAATGCTATAGGTCTTCTTTATGAAATAGTTATACACCAATTCAATTCTTACAAGGCATGGTTATTATGTACTGGTACAAATACTTAAGTGCTTAGAGAGTAAGGCCTATAATGTATATTAATATGTGCACTATGTATGACATTAATGCTCCCATGTTGTTACTATTCATTAGAATCATAAGT
The DNA here is from genome assembly GCF_019238085.1 of Lagopus leucura. Classification (NCBI taxonomy): domain Eukaryota; kingdom Metazoa; phylum Chordata; class Aves; order Galliformes; family Phasianidae; genus Lagopus; species Lagopus leucura. Next base: position 24,220,674 of record NW_024962263.1, read on the forward strand.
CATTCTTTTATTCTGGAAGTCAGAGTACTTTTTCTAGGTATGTCACTACATACATCGAACATTCAAGTTATTCTTAGGCAAATGTAACACTTCATTTGTTAGACTTTTTTACATCTGGGCATCTTTTACCTTATACAGAAGCTCCATACTAGTACCACAGCAGTTCTGTGCACAGTTTGTGAGTATATAGTAATTATTTACTGGCTAAATACACACAACAAGTAGATGGGAATAACGAGCATCAGACTAAGCATGAGTATGCACAAGAATGAATGAATCTCTGCTGCTAAGGCAATCATTATTCAGAAGCAAAAGTGTCAAACCTGCCTTGGTCCTCTGAATGGGCTGATCCTCAATCTTTCTGAGTGAGTTACTGTTTCTTCGACTCACTGCTTCTTTTCAGTGTCTTAAGCCTTTTTGTTTTTTCTGAGTCTCTGAGTTACTACTACTGTTCCAACGTTTCCCATTCTGTTTTCATTTTCACTTTTCTCATCTTCTTGTCTTTATGCTATTATCAGCTGAATGACAGAGTTTCCATAAAGCTGAGTCACGGTCACATAACCGTGCCATACAAAACTGGGCCATGGTCTACAGTCATCTGAACCACTTTGCCATAGATTACATCAAGAGCAAACAAAGTTCTGCCAAAAAAAAGCTATAACTTAAGACCAAGGAGACAGGTATTGCACACATTTCTGAAATAGTGTTAAGGTCACTTATATCAAGGGTAATGATTTCTGTTAACTTTGACTTTTACTTGATCTAATAAAGTCTGGAGAAAATCTATGGACACTTAAGCACAGTACACACACACAGAAAGGAGGAAATGTGTCATCATTAAGGACTTGGAGATGGACAGTTTGTTTACCCAAAAAGTTATAATTTCTTTTTACTTCTTTTTGTTAACCCAGTGGCTTCTGAACACTGAAAAATAAATCTGTCGTATTCCTGACAAGTGGTAGCTGAAGGAACAAAAATCTTTGACAAATAAACACAGTGTTATTGTACAGAAACATACAGTTGCTTCAAGGCCAAATGAGTAGCTGGACAGTAGAGATGCAGGGATTACCTGGCCGGGCACCCTGAGAAGGAACACAAAACCACACAAAACAGGAAATACTGTTTCTTTTACATAAGAGCGTGGTGGTGTAGAGAGGGGAAAATTGTATTAAATTGTATCTTCTGCTTTATCTCCTTCATTACTGTGTTCAAAACCTTGAGCAGTACTTTTGCCTTTTTTTTTTTTTTTTTTTTTAAGTGGTCCTCTGCATTAAATATCTTATTTTCTCTTATTTTGTATGCCCTGATTGAAATGGGTGTTATTTCACTGTTCTTGGGAAAAGAGTAAACCTTGGTGAGTATGTGCTAAAAAGGAATGGGAAAGCATGTAGTTCACAGTTTGCAAATATAATGACCACTATTTTTATCTTCTGCTCTGCTCTTTATGTTGTCATATGGCCAGCATAATTCTTGAATAATAGCAGCAGGAGAAGATAGCTGTAGCTGGTCTCATCTTTTTTCTTGTTGTGATCTTCTCATTTTTGCTTGTGTCAAGCACAGACAGAACCTCCACTGAACAGTTCAAATACACTTTTCTGGCAGTTTTCTGGACAGAATATACAAAACTTGCAACAGTGGTTTGACAATATTTTTAAAACTAGACCAATCCATTTTGCTGTATAAATCAGCACAGGATAAACTGAATGCTTGTTGCTTCAGGAAGGAGCACAATATATTTTCATTATATGTGCAACTCCAGGTCACTCAGGTTTTCCCCAGCTGCTCCTGGGTATACCATGGGCACTGAAAAGAAAACCTTACTGCGCTTACTTGAATGAATATAATACACTCAGTCTGCAGAGAGCAGCTCTCAGTGATTCCTCTTCCCTTCTGTCATTAAAAGTTTCCAGGATGTAAAGCTATTTGGCAAATTCCTGTGTGATTGACACTTATGCTTGTCCTTAAAATTGCATGGGTTATTGTTTCTTCTTTCTCAGCGAGAACATGAATGTCACATTATAGGGAGATGTTCATAATACATGCAGGAAAGAGTGCTGCAGATACTGACATTTTTTAGTAAACAGGGAAAGGGCTCATCTGCCAGGAAAAGATAGAATAGAAAATATTGCACGTCAAACTCAGTTCACTGCTCTGTGATTTTAACACTGACACTTCCTGGGGACCTTGGTATCAAAAACATTCATAATCTGATTTCCCAGAATAACTTTTTCTCATACGCAAACATCACCAAATTGTTGGTTATGGACAATTCAGTGCTTTTGCATAATGCTAGAGAAGCTGAGCAACAATTAAGCTAACTTCCTCTCTCCTCATTTTTGACCTTGAGGATTGATGTGAGAGGATCTGGAATGGTGTATCTTTGTGATAAATTCCTGTTTAGCAGCAAAAGAACAAATTGATCTCTGATCTAAGACTCTTAGTTTCTGTTTGTTGAAGGACATTAGCATTATTGCTAATCAGTGCAGTAGCAAATTTTAGTCTGAGGACATCATAAAATCTGAATGGTGATACAGGGGAAAAAAAAAAAAAAAAAAAAAAAAAAAAAAAAAAAAAAAA
>NW_024962263.1:24223350-24364728 GCF_019238085.1 Lagopus leucura
AAAAAAAAAAAAAAAAAATATAAAATAAAAAAAAAAAAAAAAAAAAAAAAAAAAAAAAAAAAAACTTAAAAGAATGCAAGTTGATTGAAATACCCAAACAATGAAACCTGAGCATTCTTCACTGCCAAGAATGCTGCACTGTGTTAGCTTGAAAAAAGTTGTGATAATCTTCTTTAGGGTAATAACTGCATTACAGATGAGCAAGATAGTAACACTGATCTATCTAGGTATGAGCTGTGCAGGAATAAAAAAATCACTTAAAGTAGGCTAAATGAACTCTGAACACATGTAAAGAGTAGACACTGCAACCTCTACCTTGACTTGACATTATCATTAGATAATAATGTCATCCAAAGGACGTAATACTTCTTGGCTCAACAAAACCATTTATTTTTTTCAAATGTAATGCCAAGTGTATACAAGTATATAATTGTTGCTTTGCCAAAAGGCAGCAAGGATAAAAGTGCTGTTCCCTCAGCAATGACTTGAGGCATGAAACACAGGTTACTGTAGCAAGCATTGGGTTCACCATTGTCTACCATCCTGCCCTCAAGTAAGTGAGTCACTATGGCATGTAATTGTTAACTTAGACTGATATCAGGTTGTAGAAAAGAGTATTTTGTATGACAGTGGGAAGTTTCAGTACTTGGAAATCCAAGAAGAAAATACATTTTCTCATTCTAGAGTTTTAATTTGGAAAATAAAAACAATTCTGTAAGAACAAAACTAAAGCTCAGCTTTGCAAAGTAATGACCATTCTTGAAGCACAGATAATGTTTATCTTTAAAGTGTGTCTACATGCATCCAACCACTGAGCAGTGAATTTTCTTTTCTGCTTTCACCAGTCCTATTTTTAGGTTTTTTTGAGGTAGTATGTGCATTCAATCTGTATGCTATTCCTCTCCCAACAAGCCTAAATTAAAGAATAATCTCTGTTGCTAATCAATTCATTTTTGCTCCCAAAGTGGAATAAATCAAGGTCCATTAATTTACAAGACTTAAATTTCACATGTATCCTTTTTCACTCTTCATTTTCACCTTTTTCATTTGGAATCCTATTTAGTTATTTGGTTTAGGATTTTTTTCTCTGTTGTGACAATGGGATGTAAAATCATTTTTATCCTGAGCTACTGTTCAGAAATAATCTTTCAGCAAGACTCTGTCACAGGATCAAGGTTTGTAGAGTGTATCTTATTTCAGAAGATTAGTAATGGGGAATCATAAAGGAGCCCTTAGAATGTAGTTTTCACTGGTAGAGCATATCCACAAAAGCAAGTTCTTTACCGTCTTACTTCAGCAACTGATTAGTGATTGATTTATTTAGAAAAAGTTGTCACAGCTTCTTTTTGGGCATTGCAGTCGGTTGCCAACTGTTTTCCTCAGCTGTTTTCTTAGGAACTACATTAATAAATCTGATCTTACTTTATCTCAGTCAGTGGAATTAACAGGAGTTGTTTATTCTAGGCTCGCAGGTGGCAAACACCACAGGAAAATTGTTTCATGTCATTTTTCAGCTGAGAACAGAGCTTCAGAACTTCTGTTTGGTCATTGGTCAAACTAAGCCTCAGGTTATTTGGACATTTGGTTCACAGATTTTCTCAACAATATTTATTCAAGGAATCTGTAATCTGTTTACAAGCCCAGCTGGAAGAGGATGAGCCTTGGAGTGAGCTCTGGCATGTATATATTTTCTCTCTTTGGTGGTGTATGGGCTTGTGAAATGCATGCCAAGTAGTTCTACTCTCTATCTTAGTATCTAATGCTTCAAAGATCTAGTGGCTGGAGTGAGTACATGTGAAAAAAAAACAGTGGATCACCTTTAAATACATACCTTATGATTTCACCTAGATGCTGAAAATCACAGAAAAAAGCTATAGCACAGAAGTGCTATAAGAAAACAGGGTTTAAAATAAACTTTCATGGTAGAGCAAAAAGTAGACCATTTTGAGAAGAACTGCATGCCAGTGTAGATGCTAGTGACAGCTCAAGAATCAATAGACCAAGTAGGCACAAAGTCTGTATCTTTCTCATCATCTCATAAGTAGCCTCAAAAGAAGTCATAGTCGAACAAAGATTACAGAACTGGAAAGTTTCTACGAATTCTCACTGCATCTGGTAAGCACTAGCACAGATTTAAGGGACGTTCTGAAGAAGGGAGTAATTCCAAGCCTTAACAATATTCCAGGTAATTCCATACCTAAAAGCATGAGCTACTATGTGGTGTGCTTAGAAGCCAACTCTTTCAGCGGAAGCACTTGTCTATTTTTATGGACATGATTAAGTGGTAGTGTTTGACTTGATTATATTATGGGTCTTTTCCAGCCTAAGTAATTCTATGAATCACTTGTGAAAGTATTATTCACTACTGTAGTGAAACATCTAAGAAGAGTGTTCACCAAAAATCCATGCACATGCATTTATTCTTCCAAGAAGCAGAATCCCTTTGTAATAAGCTAAGGCTCACAAAACACTTTTCACGTAAAACTGGAACTGTCTGCAATAAATAGTTCTTTGATTATGTTGCTTTAATTGCTATATGACAACAAGGTATAAATTAAACTATCAGTGCTGTTGAAATTAGAATCCATTAGTCACTTCTAACTCTGATGGAATATATCCTTCAAAGTGTTAGGACATGAATACCAAGAAAAGAGTTCTGCAGCAGGATGGACCTCTAGTTTTAGATTGTTCCAGTCTTGAGACCAAAAATGCTCTGAAGAAACAACAGAAGGGATTTGTTTCTTCTGTTGTTTTCCATCCAACAAAATGTTCAAAAAACTGCATAAGAAACCAATAGTAAAATCAGTGGTGAAATTTATGGATTAGATATTTATTTAATCATTCCATTTATGTGTATGTCTGTACATAACCTTGGAGAGGAATTTACCTGCCTTATTTTTCCCCTGTATAAAGGGAGCCGTTTCAGGTCTTTTCCTAAAGCAATTTTCAGTAAATATATTCACTTTTCAGACTTAAAGAGGGTAGATTTAGGTTGGATATTTAAAAAAAAAAAAAAAAAATCTTTCATAGTGAGGGTAATAAGGTACTGGAACAGGTTGCCCAGACATTGTGTTGGAAGCCCCATTTCTGGAGACACTGAAGGCTAGGCTATATGAGGCTCTGAGTACCCTGATCCTGCTGCGGATGTCCCTGTTTATTGCAGAGGAGTTGGACTATAAGACATTTAGAAAGATCCCTTCCAACTCTGAGGATTCTGAGTCTATGGTTTTATATCTACACATGCAGAAGATTACATACTGCTTCTTTCTTCCCTAGACATCGGACACTTTTCAGGTTAAAGTTAGTATTTCTATGGGCAAAAACATCCATGCACAACATAGTACGTTTTGGTGGAGTTCAGTACCCTCGTTGGACTGGATCCCTGGTGTATCTGAACTGCCTTTTGAAAGAAACAGGCTCATCAGTTTTGGAAGCACAGGGTGAAAATAATTACCTGCTTAATGACAAAGTGAATACTCTTAGTTAAATGCTATACCCAAAGAACTGTCCTTAGAGGGAAATTGGGTAGTTCTTTCATCTAGAATTAAAAAGTCCCACCGGTGAGAATAAAAACTCCTACCTTTACAATCAACTGAATTATCACTGAGAAAATTAATGAGGAAAGTCTTACACCTGACTCATTAACTTCTTTTGTAGAATAATACAAAGCTTTTATCTATAACTTCATTGCTACTCACAAAATATGCTTGTGTCTTGGGAAAATATTCGGAACATAACCAGCTCCGATAGCCCCATCACAGAATATGGCCAGTCCCAGAAGCCATAGGTGGGTCTCAGGAAAAGCCTGGGGAAGAAAGAGCAGAACAACACAGAATGAAGAACAGGGGTGTAGGTGGATTTTTTTCTGAAGGAACAGCAGCCCCATGGATAGGCCACAAAGGAGGAAGTAGGGGCAGGAGGGAAATGTTGCAAGCTGATCACAATCTACTGCTCACCATCTCCTTTGTGATGCTGGACGGTGTGTGGGGAGGGAGAGGAGTCATAAATGGAATTGAGCTTGGGGAAAGAAAGGTGGGGGGGGAATGTGTTTCAATCTCGTATTTGTTCCTGAGCATCCAAACCCACTTTAATTGGAAATGAATTAAACTCATTTTCCCCAAGTTGAGTCTCTTTTGTCCATGACCATAATTAAGTGATGTTACTTCCTCTATCTTGACCAATATACTTTGTCTTCTGACTTTCTCCCCTGGCCTTGTTTGACGAAAGGGAGTGAATGAGAGGCTAGGTGAACACCTGACTGCTGCCAAGGCCAACCCTTCACAAGAGTGGTAGCAGACATTTCTGCAAACTTCTTTATAGGAAGATGAAGCTCATCTTTCTAAGAGCGTAGATAATGTGAACAAAATTATTTCTCCCTGTGTGAAACAGTGTAAAGTTTTCTGTGATCTCTTACAGCCTAGATTAATTCTTACTTAAATTGAAGCACCTAATTGAGGCATCTAATTTAGAAGCTTAGTCATCCTGGTATGTGAAAAGGAAGAGGTGCCTTGAACCGGCACCTTCAAATCTTAATAGGACAAAATTTCACTTTGGAGGTGTTGAGCTATCATCATTGGTTATCAAAGAGGCCAAGGAACAGTGTATTCTTAAAAAGGTTGTTCAGTTAAATGCCTAAAGTTAAGTTGTACAGATCAGAGCATCTGTGGCTGAGGGCTTACAGCATTTGGTCTTTACAAAAGAAAAAGATGGTAATAACTTGTTATAATTTTCTTGCGAAGTATTGCTATTTCTAGCCATGAGGTTTATTCAAGCCTTTAATGCACAACTGAAATGTCTCTTTCTGCTCACTATATGACAGTTTTAATGCAAGATGCTTTTTGACTCTAACATAGATACATATTTTATTGTTGTAGCTTTCTTTTACGTGCATGCTGTGTTCTCCCAAAGAATATTTCTTGCAGAGAAAGAACCAAAATGTTTAATAAAAATGAACAGACGTTGAGAGGATTAAGCAGTTTAAAAATCTAAATTACCTAGTTTGAGCACTGTGCAAACATTGCATTACACTTTAAATCACATTGAACTCAAATATCTGATCACATATCTTTACCAGACTTTTATAAGACCTCTCTTAACAGAGAAAAATGTCCTTCACTTTACAGTCACACCTTATTCACGTCAACGCTTTTGGCACTATGCAGATCTGTGACCAACTATTGTCAAGGACGAAGTACAGGAAGAGTAAAATTTCATAAAAAACCTCTGTAAGCACTTTGAGAACTCGCTGAGAATGGCAGGCTCTGCCATCAAACCTGACTGATGTGATAGTTTCACAGGGTCACATATCCCATTCCACTAGTTTATTTTTTTAGTCTATGTCTTGCAGGGCTGCTCCAAAAATAATGCCTCCTATTTTATGATTACGGCCCACATTATCAGATGTTGATGCTGTTGAAACTTCCCACCAATATTCTGTTATATTTTGTTGCTGTGTGACAGATGGCAGCAGAGGGGCAGTCTGACAAATGGCATCTGACATGGAATTGCGTACAAAGCAAAGGTGTGTAATTGAATTTCTCCATTCAAAAAAAATTGTGCCCATTGACATTCACTGACGTGTTTGATGAACTTTTATGGAGACCAAATAGTGGATATGAGTACTGTGGCGCATTTCAGCAATGGTGACTGCAGCACTGAATCACTTCTACTGCTGCAGGTTTTGACAAGCATGGCATACATTCTTGTTTATCCCTGGTGAAAATGCATAGCTAATGTGATAACTATGATGAAAAAATATTGTTTCATTGCTGAGAATTTGCTCTATCAAACAGAGTTACTGCAGAGTATGCGCTGTACCTGTCGTAGTTTGACGGAGACCAGCTCAAAACGCCTGGGACAGACGGGCTTAAGGCTCTGGTGGCGCAAAAGCAAAGTTTATTGTTGTTACAGGGTTTTTATATCTTTTAGCTACAGGAGTATACAATACTTAAATCAGATAACATTCATGTGGCTGACAGCAATACATCATTATTTAATTAGCTCTTTCGTAGATTATGACGAGTACAGTAATTAGAAGGTGTTCTATTCACAGAACATGTTCTGCTCTTGGTCATGGAACGAAGTAGCTGTAAATTATGCTTGCCAGTTTCACATGACAGTCCCTTCCTTTCAGGAGGGGCCGCATGTTTCACATGGCAGTCCTTCCCTTTCAGGAGGGGCCGCGTGTTCCCTGTTTGACCCTTTCAGGCCAGCCAGGTCTGTTTTGCTTAACAGTCTTCCTCATTCCACCCTTTTCTATTTTATTAGACCAGGGGTGGTGGTGGTTTGTTTTCTGTGTTTTCCATTTCCAATTTTTTAAGATTTATACGCAAATTTTGGAGTCTATTTGTTATCATTTTCATCAAGCATGGACAAGCAAGAATTCCTATTATTATCATTATGGCAATGACTATCAGCCCATAAATTCCATTTCTAAATGATTTGAAGGACGGAAATGCAGATTTTAGAGCGCTTATAAATGTAGTAGTTTGAGTTGCTACTGAAAGATCTATATGGTGCAATTGTATCATATCGTGAATGTGCTGTCTCAATTCCCTAAGATCTAATAATGTGTTCGCATTATTCTATATGCCTTGAAGATGATCTTGTATTTTGTTCCAAGAGAATTTGGTATTATTGTATTCAACAGGAGTCACACAGATAGCTCGGTATTCTGCATGACATAAGAGAGATTCACGAGTAGCTATAATTTGTAACTGTCTTCCCAGGATGTCTACTGTATCCTTTAAGGAACTGACACACAGTTCAATCTTTTCATCCCATGTAGCTTGATTTTGTAACACTTTAGATACATTAATTGATAATTCATTAACATAAGCTGCTGTCTGAATACTAGTTATTAAAGAAATAGAAGCTACTGTAGTTACTGCTATGGCAGTAATGAGCGCAGCTATTCCGGCTATTATTAATCCGACCATTCACTTAGATCTCTCTATTAATTGCAAAGAAGCTTCTTGGAGAATTTCCATTCCCTTGTCAGCATACCAATAATGTGTCAAATTTACAGGAAGATAGACGTAATCGGGTTGCTTTACTAACAAGAAGGAACTACTGCTACTATTAAGACAATTAGAGATTACACAATCGGTACAACTCACTATGCTATTCACAATATTTAGCGGTCCGCTTAAAAAGGCATGAGGTTCTAAGGATTAAGGCCACGAGTCGTATTCTCTCTTGCATCTTTCTTTCCCATGTCTGGGTTAGAATCAATCTCTGAATCTTCCTTCGCAGTTCTCCCATCTTTGTTTTTCGGCATGATGGACGTATCTCTCTGGTATCCACCGTGGTGAGGTTTTGTCTGTAGGGAAAATACAAACATATCCTCTGCCCCAAATTAGTACAGGATCAGGACCATAAATTTTACTGTCCATTGGATTTCTCCAATTTACCATTGGTTTATTTCTTGTTTTATTACTCCAGTGTCTATCCGCAGCCAATTTTCTGTCATCATCCAATGTCAAAAAATTTAAAACAAATAATGCATGTGATAACATAGAGGATGGAGTATCTTTAATTCCCCATGTCCCCCTTTTTATTTTCTTTAGTTGAGTTTTCAATAAATGATCAAATTTTTCTACTATGCCTTGGCCTTCTGGATTATATGGAATTCCAGTTTCATGGTGAATTTTAAAATGTCGACAAAAGGTTGCAAAACCGTTACTTACATAAGCTGGCCCGTTATCAGTTTTTAATGATTTCGGTGTTCCCATTACGCTAAAACAATGCAAAAGATGGTTGCATACATGAGAGAGTTTTTCACCAGACAAGGCTGAGGCTACTGCAAAGTGAGAGAAAGTGTCAATTGTTACATGGACATAAGAAGATTTTTCAAAAGAAGGTACATGCATGATATCCATCTGCCATAAATCATTAGGCATTAATCCTCTGGGGTTCACTCCAAAATGAGGAACTGGTAATAAAGGGGCACAAGAAGAACCGTTCCGCATATTCGGAAGTCCAAAGCAGATATTCACCTCCACTTAACGCAAGCTTTTCCAGTCAGAAGGGGGAAGAATATTAGCAGCTTTAAGCTCTTTCAGTTGTTTAAAAGGAATAGGCTCATAATCATTCAGAATGCCACCGTTTGCAAGTTGACGCTGTATGACAGGGAAAACTTGAGACGGGAAAAGTTGCCCAGAAAATTCATCTATTGTTTCCCCAGCTTTCCTTGCTTCTTTGAGCGCTAATTGCATAGGGGATTGTTGCATAAGAAAAGCATCTACTCCAGGCGGGAGAGGCATTCACCCTGCTCGAAAGGCAGGTGAAACAGCAAGGGGATCTGATCGAGCCTGATCGACTATCTGTTGTGTCTGCACAGCGGCATTAGCAACCTGTAACGCTGGGAATACAGCCGCTAAGTCCTTATGGTGATATTCAGCAGCCTCTTTTTCTAATTCTCCCCAATCATCAGGGGGTAAAATATCCTTTGTTATGTTAGTGCCAGGAGGTTTACAAGGCGGCAAGTCGTTTGCTAATTTACAAATCAAAGGTTGCTCATACTGGGGAGGGGAGGGTGGGGGTGCTGATGGCATAGACGAAGGGATATGATCAAGAGATTTTGATCGCGACAAGGCAGGATATAACTTTTCTGTTGAGCGAGTGGTCCGCTGCCACTTCTCATCTCCTGTGTCTCCTCTGAGACATTCTTTTACTAGAGTCCAAAGTGTAAAGGTATCAATAGGTACCTTCTCAGGACCATGCACAGCATAATAGCCCTGGAGTCTTTCACCCACTTTATTCCAAGTTTCAATATTAATAGTTCCATCCCTGGGAAACCAGGGGCATACTTCCTCTATAAAATCTAAAAAATGACTAATCTGACCCCGAGTCACTTTTACTCCTCGGGCAACTAATAATGATTTCAGCATTGCAGAAAAAATGCCTCGTTCTGTACTTGCAGCTTGTCCCATTTTATTTAACAATCTGTCCAATTCCCTAGTCCTTACCTCCCTGTTTCAACTTACCAACCGCGGCTCGTGGGAGGAAGCGACGCCTTTGTCATTTGGAGACCGAGAGTTCCCGGGTTTCGGCACCAAATGACGGAGACCAGCTCAAAACGCCTGGGACAGACGGGCTTAAGGCTCTGGTGGCGCAAAAGCAAAGTTTATTGTTGTTACAGGGTTTTTATATCTTTTAGCTACAGGAGTATACAATACTTAAATCAGATAACATTCATGTGGCTGACAGCAATACGTCATTATTTAATTAGCTCTTTCGTAGATTATGACGAGTACAGTAATTAGAAGGTGTTCTATTCACAGAACATGTTCTGCTCTTGGTCATGGAAAGAAGAAGCTGTAAATTATGCTTGCCAGTTTCACATGGCAGTCCTTCCCTTTCAGGAGGGGCCGCGTGTTCCCTGTTTGACCCTTTCAGGCCAGCCAGGTCTGTTTTGCTTAACAGTCTTCCTCAGTAGTTTCCATGGAAATAAATAGGAGGCATTACTTTTGGAACGACCTATGCAGTCCAAGACAATTGCTCTTCACTCAGTGTGAGCCAGGCAAGCCGAAAGGTTGGACATCCATTCTTTAAATCATCCCTCTCAAATTTAAAAATCTGTAAAAAATACTAATTTCTTATGCTTCTATGCCATGTCTAGTAATTATTCCACAGCACTAATACAAAACTCAAAGCTGATGGCAGATAAATGATGAATTTGTTATTATAATGATGTTAGTTAAACTACAAGATCAATTGTTTGTGAGTTAATTACCATCTCAACAGTATTCCTTCTCTCCTCCAAAATTGGTTGTTGTTGAGATAATGCTCTATTTGAGTCTTCAGCTAAGGAACACAATCAATTCCTCTTACATACAACTCTCCCTTTGGATTATTCCAGTGATTTTGTAATAAGGGGCAGCTTTGATCAAGCTTAGTCATCATGCATGTTAGTCACTACATAAATACAGTAATTGACTTGACTTAGAAGAGGAATTTGGGCAGCTGAAAGCATGGCAATAGTTCCCCAGTTAATTTATCACCTCAGAGTTAATTGTTGGGACTGGGTTCTTTTCCTGCCCCTCCTCCCAAGCAGTGTTCTTCATAACTGTTTTTGGCTTCCTGTCCATCTATCTCCTGTTGTGAACTTCATTTCTCTAGTCCTTGTTGAATTTCTCAAACGATGCTTTTACTCTACTCCTGTACATTCATGCACTTTCTCTGTCTTTGTCTGTTCTAAATGTAATTCTCAAGGATGTTGCCTCTAGATGCTGCATTTTCTTTAGCAGCAATGCTCATTTTGAATTATCTTCTTGCTATTTCAGAATGACGTGCTGATTTATCTGTTTAAATCTTCACATTTAATCAATTTCTGGATCTAACCCAAACATTGAAATGAAAGATTTGCACTGGGTATGCATAAGCTGGACATGTACAAGTTCTGCAGAATTTTTCCCATCCTGTCTTTCTCCAGAAAAAAAAAAAAGGCTGGATTGTCTGCTGGTAACTTTGTCAATAACTTTGAAATAACAGCACTTTTATATGCAAGAAAGGCAAAATCAAGCATGGTATCCAGTACTATACTTCAAGTTCAGACTTACCCACAGCCATCTCTTTGCTTACATATCAAGTGAAGAAAATAATGTACTAAATAGAATCTGTAGTTATTGATGAAAATAAATTTGTCAACGTGAGAAATATGAACTAAGACCTTTCTTGTCATACAGCCCTACCAGAAGGACTCACATATTCAGGTCATAACTATCTGTTGATTGTGGGATTTATTTATATCTTGGCAATCAGGAAAAAAAAAACAGTCTTCATGAGCAGTCACTCTAATATACTTAATGTGAAGAAACAGCTGGTAGCTATTATTGCATTTTGTTTTGCACTCATTTTGAACTGTGGCCCTTTGAAAATACTCACTGTTCTGCTACCTGTGTTGAGTTATAACTGACATACAGGGGTGAATGGATCTGTGCTTATTAAAAAAGACACAATCACCTATTTGAAACATTCACCATGTATATTTGACTTGTAAAATTTCAGTTGTCTGTTCTGAATAGCATAATTTTTTTAATACCATTAAATAATATAAAATCTCGTGACTATTTTTGTTACTGATCTTTACAGAACTAAGGTTTTTATCCCCCTCTTTGAGTTACTTTTTTTGACATCTTTATTGAATTGAGTTCCCCTCACTCTCTGATTCCATCTTTCATTAGATGATATCTTTCATAAAGGCCTTGGCTACATATTAAAGACGAAGCCACAACTTTAAAAAAGGCGCTTAATTCAGTTCATATCCCATATTCAGATAAAGTAATTTGCAGTATGGATGATATTAAAATGAGTCAAATCAGCTCTGTGAATCTGACAAACCAATATGTAGCAGCGGGATGGTTGTGCCTTCAAAATTGGGTGCTAATCAGTTTTTTAGCAAGTGTGCAAATGACTGTGGAATCCTGAGACCATTGAGCTATTCTGATAGGTAAACAGCAGAGCAAGCTGCTTTAATGGGAGTGGAAGATTGATTATTTGATCTAAGATATAAATATATGAATACATGGTATAAGGCACAAACATGCAACCTAAAAAGAATCAGGGAAGTGGTAAAAGGGTATTCTGGTTGAGGAGGACCAGTCCAGGAAGCTTCCTCACCATACATTGCAGTTGCTTGCATAACTTCTCATGATGTTATTTTGGTTGACTTGGAATCATGATGCTGCTGAAACCTCAGCAGTCATCACCAGCTGATGAAGAAGTGTAAACCATCAAAAGCTTTCAACATGTGATACAGAGACTTTTCTATCATCTTGTTCCACATGTACAAGGAGATATAATAATGCAGTGTGATCCGACACATCTTATGAATGCTGCAGATTGTTTGGAAAATATTTGTTTTCTTTTCCATAGTTTTTTCTACGTAGCTGCCTTGCACAGACAACACTCTTCTCACTCTCCAGTCTACTTTTCAATGAGGCTAATCAGCCACACAAAATCTTGCACCCAGTTGAAATCCCTTTTCTTCACCTTATGCTTGTCTTATGCTGTTTAGACTTTAAAAAATGGGAGGTTTTAGTACTTCTAAAAGAAGAAGCAAAACTGGGGGAAAAAATGCAAATTGCAGCAGGAACAAGTTCTATCAGCACTGAATTTTCAATGTGATAAAATGAAATTCTATCATCAGGCAAACACACAGAACTGATATAAAAAGCAGTTTAAAGCCCATGTATCACCACTGTCATTCCTCAAGTATTTTCAGTATGAAAAGAGGTGTAAGAGTAAATTTTAACTTCTTGTTGCTATTGTTGTTTTTGTAGCCAACTTATGTTCTAAGAATAGCCTAATAAGGGACTAATAATTCACTTGGGGGCTTAAGTAGCAAAATTTCTCTGCAGTTGCTTTCACATCTTTAGATAAGAGTTAAGAATATTAGTTCTCTAATAAGGAATAAAATGGTTATTGCTAAACTTGTTTTACTCTCTTCTGTCACAAAGTAAGAGGAAAATGTTTAGTATTTTATTTAGAGAAAATGCTCAACCATTTTACAGCACATTCCTCTCTCAGGAAAACATACAGTTTTCAACTTCTCATTGTACAGAGCTAGGTACAATCCTGTTGTACCCCCCCTGCTGGATGAGACCAAAGGTTTGCCTACATCATTATGTTTCCTTTGACAGTGATGAGGACAAGTATTCAGGGAGAAGTTTAAGATTCAGACCTTTCTCCAATGCAATGTGTTGATCCATTATAGAAGATAGAAATATGAAGATATCCTGAACCAGAGAACACTGCTGGATCACTGTGTTTAAAAGCATCAGTGATTTCAAATAATGATCTTCTGACCTCGCTTTTGAACCCTTTATATGTTTTCCTTCTAAATAATGAGGCACTGAGTGCCACAGTTCAAATAGTGTGAAGATATGTGTTCTTTTACCAGAAAAAACGTATTGTAAAAATGACAATAAGGTCACCTTGTGCTTCTAGCTTCTTATAAGTAATAGTGAGTTATGAATCCCTGATTCTATAGACCTGCGTCACACACCTTCTCAGTTTATTTTCGGAAAGCGGTGTCTTGAAGTTTAGATTAACATCATATAAAAGTTTCTTCTCATATAAAATGTCTCCTTACATGAATCATAGGTGGTCCACATTTATGCTTCCTTTCCAGGTGTACTACATCTAGCCTACTTGACAAAAAGAGAACCTTTCAGTTATCGCCTCTGTATACCTGTTTATCAGTGACACAGCATGGAAATGGATGATATTATTATTAACTCTACTTTGTTTTGAAATCCGTAATCAATTACTTTTGTGGTGGAATAAAAGCTGCCAGAAAGTAAACCTACTCAGATTTTAGATTTACTTCAGTTTTTTGTGTAGTTAAATAAAACAGTGTTAACAAACAGCTATCAGCAAATGCCATTTCAAGTACTAATATGTGTGTGTGGCATATATATATATATTTATATACACAAGCTTCTGCTTGAAGCTAATTCAGTATCTCCAAAATTGTTATGGGACAGAAGTTTGAAGATCTTCATAGTCAAGTTGTTGAAAGCAAAGTAAATGATACAAGATGTTTGCTGTGAATATCCAGTAGAAATTCAAATAAATTTACCTCAACTTCATTTAGCCACCCTTTGTTGCTTTGGTAGACACTCAGCGCAGATACACTAATAAATGTCTTATGTTTCCTATTTTTTGTCAAAGAAGCATTTTGCTAAAACAGCCCTTTTAGGCCTGTGCCTAAGAAGAATTTGATAAGATTTGGAATGAATGTTTTAAATTCAGTTTTAAGAACCACCATGAAATAACAATATCTGCTGATAGGTGGGATAAATTATTGAGGTTGGTTAATATAACAAGTCAACTGTTTCAAGTTCTTGGAAAGAATAAAAGAAGAAACCTTTAGATATCTCACACCTGCTAATATAAAAGTGATATTGAGACTTTTTCTTGGCACTGGTACATCATTTTTTGCTCCTGCAAGTATGAGAATTTAGACTTCTCCTTAAGAATAGAGAGAAGATATTATTACTAACACTACTGTGTTGGTGTTACGCTCTCTCTGTTCTTCTAAAATGAAATTATGACACTTCATTAGAAGTAGTGAAAAAGCAAGAGTTGCACGTGAATTTGCTCTTGTTTTGGCACATCAGCTACAACAAATGAACAGTTATATGGAAGGCTTTACTGTAACAGCCACTTAGAAAATAGGAAGATTTTGCATCAAAATGTGAGGTACAGACAGAATGGAGTTTGCAGAATGTTCTTTTGCAAAAGACAGGATGCTGATACAATACAATACATATTCTAGTAAAGGAAGGTTTTCTTGCTGTCTCCCATCAATTTCTTCTGATAGCAGTTTTGCAAGAATCTATTCAGAAAGTGGGTATTGTGTGTTTACTGATCACTCACATAGGAGCAACTGTAGGATATATTAGACTTGCTGCTCAGGAGCAATTGTTGTGGTTTTGTATCACTACCTTTTTTTTTTTTTTTCTTCCCTAAGTGTCTAAACAATGACAAAAAAGGTAAGAACTTTTCTCAAAAGTCCAGTAACAAAGACTACCCAAATAAATAGCCTAAATATCACTGGTATCTGCTGTAAAGCAGAGAGGTTTGATCATTTTTTATAAGAGCCTTATTCTTTTGTTTCTTCCATATCTCTACAATTCCTTTTCCCTTTGTTCAGGTGAACACAATGAAGGAAAATGCAGTTTGCCTGAGAATATGTAAGTGGAGAGATGAAAACCTTCGCAGAAGCTGAGCAATGTTCTAAAAAGATATTTTAAAAATAGTTTTGCCCTGGCATAGATCTTGTTTCTTTTGAAAGAATATAACATGTGGTATAACAATTAATAAAATACTGGTCTCCTGTTGAATCTTTTTGTGCCTGAGACTAGCACTTCCAATGTAACCTAAAGAACTGTGGATATGTGAGACTCTCATGAAAGCATTTAAGGGAAATGTAACAGTTGCTCTCCAGTAAGTTGGACAGCCTTAAGGATCAGACAGTCATGAGTAGAGAAGCTTGAGGAGGAGGAATAGCCATAAAGCTCTGGCAGAGCACAGCATGGAAATACTGTGATATAATGTCTGAGAAGAGAGTCTTATGCTAAAGATTTTCATAAAAGAAATTAAACTTCGGGAAAGAAAAAAAAAGGAAAATGAAGATTAAAAGGATTCTAATGTGCTTCTTCATAAGACATGAGATCTTAGATGCAGACTCATATGTTAATAAATAAATAGAGAAAAAGTGAAAGAAAGAAGGAAAGAAAGATGGTATCTGAGAAAAAAAACAGATTTTTTTAAAAGTCATTTAAATTTTGTATACTTATATATTTTGATTTCATACAAAGAAAAAAAATTGCAAGTTATCTTTCACTATGTACTATATACACATCTCTTTCTACAATGTAGAGCAATTGAACAAATAAAGACACTTCATATACCCAGTCTACTTATATATGGTAGCTCAGGCCAGATGGAGCATGTTTGCATTTGCAGAAACATTTATACAATGCTTCAATTTAGCAATTTTCAGGCAGAAAAAAATCAAAGTGTGTTTTACAGAAGGCTCAAACACCATGTATTACTTTGTCAGAACTTCCTTGTTTAGCAGTACCTCATATAACTGGGTTACTAGTATAAAAAAAGTCAAAGAAAGGAAATCTGGAAAAGCTGTCAAAATTCACAAAAAATGCCTTGAGCTGAATTCTTTGTTTATCTGAAATACTATAGCATAAAAAATAAGAACTGCCAAAGAACTGCCAGATGTCAGCATAAATAAATGTTATCAATAAAATTTCCCTACTGAAAACACAGGATATGTTTTCAAACAGCATCACCTTAGACATTAATAAGTGTAAGACATTCCTTTCTGAAAATGCTACTTGTTGTCGCTCATTATGTTGTTATAAACTCACTGACGTTTATATCATTTCATTGTAGTTCTTGTTAGAAAGTTCAACAGCTTACTACTGCTTAGGTCTAGCTTGGTATTGGTGACAATTTTATCAGCCCCTTGGAAGTTCATTTAACAGCAGATAGCTTAGTATCTTTGGTTCTAAACTAACCATTATGTCTTATGTAATACTATATTGTATGTTGTTACTTGGCATAAAAATTATAGTGATTTTTACATCTCTCAATTTCCTCACCAGGAGTCCTCCAATGGTTTATGTCTCTGCAGTCAGGAGAGAATTGAAATTATATGCACAGGTATTCATTTAATTTAATTTATTTCAGACTATTTGTTTAACAACATGATCATAAAAGACAAGCTCTTAATAACTGACTCAAAACCTTAGTGTTAGGTAGGGATGGAATAAAGACTGGGAGGGTGGCAAGGCAGATGTAAAAATCAAGTGGACTGATAAGTTTCCATAAGCATCAAATTCCTTATAATTAAATGTATACCACAGAAATACCTACTACTCTTTTTCTAAACTTTGTAATTACCATATTTGTGCATTTAAATGTATGCATTATTCAAAAAAGAAAAAAAGAAAGAAAACAGAAAAAGAAAAGAAGAGGGAGTTCATATAAGTTATATGGCTATATCCATCCAGAAGACTGTATTCAATCTCATAATCCTCAAAGGTAGTATTCCCACAGACATACAGAAACAAGCTACATGACATATGTAGAATAATCTGATGATCACCTCAGATATTTTTTGTCAAATGACTCTGCTGCGCATTTGCAGCACACTCGAGAAAAGTAAGTTCTGTTTTCTAAAAATAATTTCTCATCTGCAGTACATAAATTTGATTAGAAAAGCAGATATTTTTACAATTTCAGAAGCTGCGTACAATATAGAAGGGTTGTTTTATTTTTGCCTTTCTGGGGAGGCTGGGTTTTTATTTTTGCATAATTCATGTTATCATATCAAAATTGTTTGTGTTATGATTTTTTTAAGGATCACATACATCTTATCTCATTTATGAACAAACATTTTTGCTCTATGTGTTACACTCAGGGAAGTCTGGGAAGTTTACACATTAGGTGCTTTTGAGAGAAAATACCTCATTTCAGGCTTATCAAAATGTATCAAATAAGATGATTTCTTATCAATTGGAAATGTTACAATTTCACTTCTACAGCACTGTTCTTCTGTTAAGTCTGTCTGCTGCCTGCACTATACATCCTGATCACAATTTTCATTTTATATTTGCAAGGCATTACTATCACCATCAAGCACTAGAGCAGAACCATGGAAAGAAAATTGGAAGGAAATGAAAAGACGTATCTTAAAAATGGTATTTGCCATCAGTCTGACAAAATATATAAGTAAGAAAGAAAATCTAAGTACTAACCTTCTTTAACTTTGTATTGTCATGTTGTTACTTGGCATAAAAATTATAGTGATTTTTACATCTCTCAATTTCCTCACCAGGAGTCCTCCAAAAATACTCAGTTTCACCTCTAGTTTGGTGTTAGCTACAGCCTTTCTGCTTTTTGCCACTAACTGAAGCAGGAAGAGACCTGGATGTATGGCAGTGCAATGCCTTAAAGATTAAATCTTCTGAATCTTGATCATTCTTTCAATGAGGAATTCAACAGAGTGCCTTGTTGGTTTTTTTGTTTCTGTTTTTGTTGGGTTTTTGTGTGTGTCTCCCTAATGGAAAGTAATGGTTTGAGGAGAAATGGTCAATTCAGGAAAAGTGAGGTGAAAGAGAATAAAGCCTAAAATCTGTAATCTTGTAGGAAATGTTCTTCGGCTTTCTTTTGATTGTAATTCTTTTAATTGCTTTGCTTGCAACTAACCATGTACATAAATATATATACATACACATATATATATGTATATATAGTATTTGTAAGACTTATACAAGGGAGAATTGTAGAAGCTGCACTCTGTTCTCTGCTGAATTATGTTTTCTGTTGCTTATTCCACTGTCTCCTGTTTTCAATGTATTACAGATTTCTGTTTTCAATGAATAACACCAACAAATAGGTTATTAAAAGAGAGTTTGAGAACAATAGAGTTGTTCATCATATCCAACTACACAAAAGTTAATTTGGAAAGGACATAAATAGTAGTAGATAGAAAATAATGCATTGTACTTGATTTCTTCTGCAGTTAGTCAACAACAGGGATAACTAAATTGTCACCATGTAACTGCAGATTTAGCCACTTATTGAGATGAATGTTCACATTTCTCAGCTCATTTTTCAAGAAGAAAATAGCATCATCATGTGTACTTAGCTCATATTTTTAAGATTATCTGTGTCATCAAAAGGAGTAGGAACACTCTTTGCTTCAGTGAAAGCAGTTTCTAGAACACATTTAACATGATAATATTTTTTACTGAAATTTAAGGGGATAGAAATGTGCCACCACTTAGGTTTAAAAGTGATAATTTTTATAAGCATAATTTAATTGTTTTTGACTGCAAAACTGAAATTCAAGACCCTCTCTCAACAGATATTTTTAGTAAATAATTTCAGAGGAAACAATGAAAATTACATTTGAAGGCAAGCATTTCTTTAATATGCAAAATAGTTGATGTTGAGTTCACTGTTTTAAACAAAAAATAGTTTTTAATATTGCCATTACTTCCTGTCATAGATATTTGTCCAAAACAGTGGTAAGATTCTGGGTTCAGATACATATGTATTGGGTATGTTGTTTTAACTAATTGTTGATCCTTAGATGAATATTTATTAGCAGTACCTAAACACGGTCACAACTAATAGGCTGTATATTATCTCATTATTATTTTCTAATTTGAAATTCTTGGTGGTTTTTTTCCCTTCTTTACTTAACAGAGATGTTTTTGAGCTAAGACATTTATCATTTTTCTAATGTATCTTTTTTTGTTGTTCTTCCCACAGACATCTCTTCTCTTTAGTTATTCCTTTTCAAAACTTGTTAGCTGGAAGGTTTGTGTGGCTTATGTCTATTTGTCATATTAGATTTCCAGAATCTCATCAGAACCATGTCAAATTACATCAAGCCAAGCAGTACTCTAGTCGTTTGATAGCACAGCCCTAAAAGAAAAGCATGGCTTGAAGGTAGCTGGAAGACAAATAGCTTTATCATCATTGCAATAATGTACTGAATGTTCACACGATATGATGTTTTTGTTCTACCACAGTAATCTGAAATTTTCACTGACCTATGCTTCGCAAAAATATATATAGAAAAATGCATGAATCCCAGCAAAGACTGTGTGATGGAAGGAAAATTATGAGTTATTTTTCAATGATATTTTTCAGATAATTCTTTCGAAAGCTGACAGGACTAAGAATGCTGGTCTTCATTTGATAGGGTTAGTTGTAAACCCCTGCTAGTGGAAGGATTTTCTTTCTCCAAAGAAAGAGAGTTATTAGGAAGGGATAGGTTTTTTTCTGGCCCAGACAAAGAGGAGTCAAATGTTGAAACAGGAAATTAGAAATGAGCTCCCTGAATTAAACTATGTTGCTAGATACTGCTCCCCTAGCTATAAAGTCTAGAAACATGTCAATTACATCCTCTGTCTACACAAGCTCTTCCATCAGAACTTACAGAACAGATGCAGATAAACCAGATAGAGTGCAGAAAGTGACAAAAATGAGTCTATCAGGAAAAAAAAAAAAAAAAAAAAAAAAACCCAAACCATGCATTGTCATATGCTACATCTACCATTAGGCGCAGGTGCCTCTAATGTTTTGACAAGCCTGGTCACACAGAAAATTTACCTTTCTCATTTTATTCATGGACTAGTGAAGCACAGAGACTAAGTCTGTCAGAACCAGAGAAGAATTAGCATGTTTCTTGAAGTGGGCTAAGACTTCCTCTGGCAAAATTTATATCTTTCAAAGAAGACTGCTTCATTTCTTTTTCCTTTTTTTTTTTCTTTTTTTCTTTTTTCTTTTTTTTCTTTTTTTTTTTAGCCTTTTGTGAATGATCAAACATTTCTTGCAGAAGATTTCACACACTGCCCTATATTTCTCTCCTGAGGAAGTAAGAGCTT
The DNA here is from genome assembly GCF_019238085.1 of Lagopus leucura. Taxonomy (NCBI): domain Eukaryota; kingdom Metazoa; phylum Chordata; class Aves; order Galliformes; family Phasianidae; genus Lagopus; species Lagopus leucura. The sequence goes on from NW_024962263.1 coordinate 24,243,282, forward strand.
TGAAGGGACAAGTCTAAATGTTTTCTCTCTCCCTTAAGGCCAGTTGCTATTGCACCAAGCTTAACTTGCATAAATCCCTTAAATCATCCTATATCCTTTTGGGACTGAGATTAGAGAAATTGTCAGGATGCAATTACCAACTCATTCAAGGGGAGAAAAAAAACAAGTCGTATTCCTGAAAGTTCTTTCACTGTGAAGGGCAGCAAGGTTATCAATCAGTACTTTGAATTCACTCAAGCAATTCCTTCTGTGAGAACAACATCTTATCCACTGTGTGTGATCTTATTGTTCCTTGTCCTGTCCTAATAAGCCTCCTATCCAGTCATACACAGAGTAATACATTGCCTTTTTCAGATTTAGAGTGTATGAATACTCTAGAGTAAATTATATTTAACTGCTGTTGAAGATTTAATGCTGGGAACATGTTTGTTTAAAGGGATTTTATGAATTCTCTGTCAGTACATCCACGTAACTCTGAGATCCAGAAGTTTGCCCCATCTTTCTTTAGAAATAACAGAAAACTGAGTTTCAAACAGATCAGTCCAAAATGCTGGTCACCTGCACACCGAGGCTGTGTCAATCACTGAGTAGTTCAAAGATTTCCCATACAGTATTGTCAATCTGTTGTGAGCCAGACAACTAATGGTGTTTTTAGCCCCCATAATTAGAAGTTCAGATATATTCAAGTTACTAAAGGAAAATAAATATCTGGCATTTATTGATTTTTTAATAAAATTATACAACTTTTATTCCAGTCATGATTTTAATGAAGCACATTAACAGATTCTGAAAAATATAAATATTAGGATTGGATTCCCGGCTAAGTGTTCTTTGGACCAACACAAACCACTCTTAAATTTATCCAAGGGCCTCTGACCTTTGTGGGTTTTGGCTTAGATTCATAAAACCACACTAATAATCATGGGAGCAAGAGGCAACATTTTCCTGTCCTTATGTTGGTGCTCTATCAGCTACAGCCTAGGTTTAACGTATCTGAATTTCCTATGTACTACATACCTACTATCACCACTGATATTTTCTGATCTGGGTCTCAAGCAACTTGTAACTAGTTACAAAGCCATGTTCTCCAAAGCCCTGCAGATTTGAAGAATAGAGAACAGATGCCCAAACCGTAGAATTTCCACACAGCACCTTTGGTCCTACAGCTGTGAACTGCAGTGGTGCACAGACTAATGATGAATACTTTGGGCACTTCAGATGCTAAAGAGGAATGACATACCAGAGGTCTAGACTATGCAGTCAGGATCATTACTCCAGGCTACCAGGTTTCCTCAGTGCCTGTTTAGATAACAGTGCAGGTGACATTGTGCATTGATGGGAGAACAAATTGGTGTATCTTTCAGTCTCTTCTTCAGGTGCCCAAATCTGATTTATCACATGCACTGGACTGGACTTGGCTCTGTTCCTAAGAGCCAAAAGTGTGAGCTGAATCACTTATTGCAGAGCAGGCTAATAACTGTTTTCTCTTTTTATTTGGTAAATATGAAAAACAGAAGCAAATTAGACTCAGCCCATAGGGAAGGCTTCCCACTTCTCAAAATATTTCTTTGAGGTTATGTCTTCACTGCCAATTTGGCTAATGTTAACCTACATTTCAGGTAATCTAGTCAGAATATCTGCACGACAATGAAATAATAGCTGAACTACAAAGTCCAAACTAGTGTCAATAGTTCACTTACAGCTCTAAGGCCTTTTGCTGACACATCTCATCATTTTTATTGCAGCAGTAAGATTACTTACATTAGAAATTCATTTGTGCTAATACTGAAGAGAGAATTTGCTGTGCTGTAGGATACACGTGGGAGCTGTGAGAAAGCATTAGGAAGCTAATAGAATTTGATAACTTTCATCTGCATTGACACTGCACAGTGGTCTTTTTAAACTATGATGAGATCAAAATCTGCTGACCCAGGCACAGGCCATTGGACTGAGTAAAAAAAACCATAATATGCTCATGGGTTCAAGTGTGCATGGACTGTAGTTAGGACCAACCTCCAGGGTGTAACTTTGGTTGTCTTTAAAGCAAAGATAACGCTTTCAGCTGGGGTCAAGTTGGTCATATCCTTTCTGTTCAGTTTAACTCACACATTTTGCAAGTTATTTTTGCATATGTTATGTAATGCTGCCACCAGTTATACTGCATTTAGAAAGAAAGAAAGAAATATTTAGGGGAAAAAAACATGAGCATTTTTCTGATTCTGAGGAAACATTAGTTCTTCAGTGTGCATTTTTGTCCTTTTCTTCATTGGTTATTATTCAAATTGAAAAGGGTAGTCATGAGCAGCAGGTTCCAGTGAACTCATTTGCCTTCACATTGGCTCTGAAACATCCAGAAGCCCCTCAAACAGGGGGGCTTTCCACAGTATAAATTTCAGTTGTTTGTAAATTATGATCTATATTCATCCACAATTTTCAGAATCCTCTGCAGCTCAGTCTGATACAAAAAAAAAAAAATCCTAAATACTTTTACTCCCACTATATGTTGGTACAAATATCTGACTGCATGTTGGTACCAATATTCTTACATGTTTTACTGGAAACTGAAGAGGGTCTTTTTCATTTGACCTTGCTAGCTAATGAGGAAAATCAAATTTCTTCTCAGGCCAAAAAGGCACTAACAATTCCATAATTTTATGGTAACAACAGCAAATAATGTTGGAGTTCTTCAGTTTTGCCAAATTGTCATATGAAGCAACAATAGGAATATAAGTCCAGTTTGTTCTGCCAATTTCTGAAGGTGCCATAGAGGTTAAATAACAAATAGCTAATGTTTCTGCTTTGGATGATGTTATAAAGGAAATTGGATAAACACTGAAACATAAATCAGGAAAAAGCACTAAAAAATGATGCCATCAGTTAGAAAAATGTGCGGTACTAATACCTGATCTGTCCTCTTGCTTGCTGAAAGTAGAAAAGAGAAAAACGTTTAGTATCTTGAGTAGTCTAGGCACTGATTGATTTCATCTCATAATGCTTTCTAATGTATCTTCTAGAGCTCTTTATAAATCATATGTGTTGTATTTTTTTGCCTTGTTGAGTGCTACTTGGTCAATTATAAATTGCTCAACTATCAGAACAAACAGGGAAAATCAGGGTCTGAGTGGCTGGTGTTTCTCTTCCTTCTGGTCACCTTGATTTAGTTCAGTATTTAGGTGAATGTTAGCCTAAACCAGGTGAGTGATCCCATTAAAGTTTTGTGCTTAAGTAACTTTGCAAATAAAAACCATTTTCAGCCTTCCAGAACACTATAATACTTGTTATCTTAGAAAATCAGTACCACAGGAAAAAAATCACACAACGAAATGGAAAAGTAGAAGTTCTTTTAATTCATGTAATTATGAGCTTGAGTTCCAAATCCATACTAGTTTTATATGGCTTTACGCTTTCTGTGTTTGTGTGTCTTTTATACTTGACTAGAGCTATAATGACTCTCCTGAGAATGCTATGAAACTCTCAATGAAAACTGCAAACTACAAATTGGAGAAGGCAGTTTTCTTTGTTTCATCCTGCTCTTGGCAAATCCTTGGTTTGTCTAAACTAAGATAAGGAGATTTGGAATACAGATGCTGTGTTGAGGAACACCTGAAACCTAGAGTCTGAATGGAACATCTAATCCATATTGTATTGCATAATCCTGCTGAAATGTTTTTCATACTAGCAAATACATCTAGAATTATCTCAGTACAAATTGATTTTCCCATTTAAAAGAAAAAAAAAAAAAGAACAAAATAAAATGACATAAATTAGTTCACAGGGAAAGAAAGAGGGATCACTTTTACAAAGAGAGGAAAAATAACAGCAGGGCCTTGGCTACTCAACTTTATTTATTTCAGGGATCTGGGCACTACCATGTCTCTCTCCCAGCCATTAGTTGATTTCGGCCCTATGTTCTTAAATTTGGAAGACTGCTCACTCTTGGTTTTATTCGTAACATCCTGTGGGGAATACCGTGCAAAGCTTTCTTTAGCTGAGAATCACACTTTGCATTTCTTTCAGTATCAATATATATGGGGCTTTGAAACAGATTTGGAAATATATAGTGTTAGTGGAGACTGTTGTAACTGGCAGAAGGCATGGTTCAACAAAATGTTGGTCATTATGGAATTCTTTTGAAGCTGTCAGTCTCACTGAACAGAGATAAATAAGTAGGGGTTTTTTTGTTTGTTCCTTTAACTAACTTTTAAAATGGATGTAGGATATAAAACTGAGAGGTTATGTAAGACAGCAAAACCTGTGCCTGAGTCAGGAAACAAATTCAGGCTGCCTTCTACCATTATCTCTCCTTCCACTTACCCTTAAAGAAAAGCAGAACACCACGTCTACGTTAAAATTTGAATCTATTTTGAATTGCAACCAATAAGCTATCACTCTGAAATACAGTAGTAGCAATCTCTTCTGAAAATCTTTCAATATTATATTGCATTTACAGTTATTATCTGATAAAATGATGTTTTCATTACCTGCATAGGCATCTTTTGATGTTTGTCTTATTTTTTCATCACAAAAAAATGTTGTTCATGGAATCAGAAGTCACAAATGGAAAGTAGCTTATTAATTCATTCTGTTCATCTCTCATCAAGGTAGAAAGCCAATAAACACAAACCAACATTTTCGTAAATAATCAGCAGAAATGACACAGAAAGTTGTAACTATGCCTTAACCAATGCAACTCACGTTTAGCATACAGTAATCACCAGAGCTCTTTCCAAACTATACTGACAAGGAACTTCAGAGATTTTTAGGATCCCTGTCTACCCTCATTTTCTAGGTAACACCTGTGATTTTCCATCCATTTCAGATACAATACTGTTTCCCTGCCAAATGTATTTCAGAGGCTTTGAGGACCAACATTATTGCTTTTGAAACAGATTTGAAGGTATTCCCGAGTCTGGCTTCAAAATGAATGACCTACCCTTCAGTATGTGAACAGATTAAACTAAAACCTACTTGTATTCTAGTTCAGTTTGTTCATCCTCAGAGTGCTCATCAAACTTGCAGACTAAAGCCATTAGGTTCCTTGTGGGGCTGTGCATTTAGAACCAGCTTGTGAAACCATGGTTGCAGAGTTACTGGTACCTGCACCTGTGTCATACAGCCCACATTTCCCAAGTGACAGCTGCCTCTCCTGATGTAATGCTTCAGTGGCCTTGACAGTTTTAGTAATCATGGTGAAAATCAGAATAATACCACTAGTTTACAAAAAGTAAACAAGTTCCTTACAGTGGGAAGGAGAAAGGAAAAGAAGGAAATGAGACCATTCAGCATATCTCAAGGGTAAAGCGCGGCTTTTTTAAAGCATCTGTCCAAAGTGAACTTCCCTGTTAAGAAACACTGCCTTCCTGCTAAGTTATTGTTGAGAGGATTTACATGTAATAGGAACAATGAATAATCGCCCTCTTTCTTCACTCATCCTGTCAATGAGCTCATGCACTATGCAGGACTGAAAGCTTATCACAGAATGCTAGAGGATCAGGGCACTGTGGGGATAAAGTGACTGTTAAGTTGAAATTAGAAAATACAGTGGCAAAATGATTTGCCAGAACTGCTCAGATTGTAAAGATTGAAGGCTGGTACCAAAACTAGTGCTGTGCCCTCACAAGAAGACTCACTGCCTCAGTGTGCTTTGTTCTGGAGATCCATGTCCGAAGGTGAAGCTGAAGAGGGAGGGGGTAACTCCTTTTCAGATTGAGCTGCCATAAACCAAGACTTGTGGTTTATAAACCACTGGAATAACAATGTATTATAGATGAGACAAAAAATATTAGTGCTCATTTTCTGTTATGTCCTGCTATTCTCCACAAACTTGCTTCCTGTGAAATGTCCATCTCCTTATGTGAGGTGAAGATTACTGAACACATGGTATCAGTTTTCTCTAAGCTCAGAGCTGATATCAGGTGCATTCTGAGCATTGTGTGAACATGAATAAGGCTTCACTCTGAAAACTGTTGAATTAGCATTATACACTATAACAAAAAAATGTGTTAATGACAGATAAAAAAAAAAAAAAGAAACAGCCTTTTTAGATGCATCATGAAACAAATTGTTACATTCTTTATGTCAGGTACAGCAAAAGCACAATGCTGATGCTTTCTTTTCCCCCTGTAGTTTGTTTCACAGACACAAATGATCAAAAGGACAGATTTAATTCCACTGTTAAACAGGGAGTTCAACATGCATCAGTCCAAGAATCATTCCAACTGCACTCTTCAGACCATTTGTTATAGGAAGCTGGTTATCTTTCAAAGCCACTCTTTGCTTTTCTTTGGGTATGTTATGGTCGGTTCTTTTTGCTGTCTATATCTATTCACACTGATGTTAACCTGTGACATTAGCCACACAAAATTGTTTGCACAGAGGTCTGTTGGCTCTGGTAGAGAAGGAAGACTAACTTCTTCAAAGTCTGCAGATCACCCTACATGGGCAATCCCCAACACATCTTCGCTGATCTCAACGTTTCCAGAGCAGTTTGATACAGGGAGATGTCCTTGTGGTAACAACTGTGCTGGACAGCATATTTAACAGAGAGACAAAGAATTACAAGAGCAGCACAGAGGATGAAATTCTCTCCCTTTTTATGTTAGCTAACACTCTGCAAACACTAATATCCAAGTAGAAAAAAAAAATCAAAATAAAAATAAAGTGATCTTTATCACTAAAATCCTCCCATTGGGAACCCATGAGGGAACTACAGAGCCCTGTGACAGTAACTGCCCCTTACTGCTTCCTGGTGGATACAGAAGCAGCACTCGGCTGCTCCATATTGCACAGTCAGTCTCTTCCACTGCATCAACACTGGGAGGAATTCTGTGAACACAGAGAAATAAAAGAAGAAATTAAGGAAATAAAAAATGAGGAAGGAGGGCAAGAGAAATGCTCTGATCCCTAGAAAAAGGCTAAGGAGTATCTATGAATCTCTTGAATGAAGGTCTTGAAAGAAGCTCTTCTTAATTAAAAAAAAGTTAAAAAACAAACCAACTACTTTTCTAAAAGTATCAGTTCTTTCACACAGAAATGATGCCTTATGATAAAAACTGCTTTTAAAAATAGAAAGGTTCCCTATAAACACAAAAGCCTGAAAATACCCTACGTGGCAAATTGAAATTATATAATTTGTTCTTATTTATGAAGTTTTTCCATGAATTTAATCATTTATGTGCACATTTTATGTACAGAAAGCTTTTAAAATTCTAAATGCATGTGCCCATAACATAGTAAGCACTGGGAAATGTCTAATATGTTCCACATAGAACACTCACAATATGTTCAGTTGGAAAAATATTGCTTTCATATGCTCATACTTTCAATCAGAAGATCCAAATTTTAAAAGGTCCTCAATGATATGATTTTCTTCTCTAGGCTGAAAGAAATATTTTTCACAGAGTGTACAGAATTTATTCAAACAAACAAGACTGCAGCTCAAGAGTGCTGTGAGTTAGAAAATCAATTGAAAAGAGTCAGATAAAATACATACACAATTACCAAGTGATAAACAAAGAGTTACGGGTGGCAAATATGGGTGACATCTCACATACAGAGATGAACAAAAAAACAGCTACAGCTGATACAGAAAATTTAACACAGTTAACCACAGTACATTTCTGGATTAATATTTTTGAAACAATATTTAACTTTGTGTGTTATTGGAAAACTGAAACATCTCAAGAATGAGACACAGTTCTGTGTTTAGCATATTAGGAAAAAAAAAATATCCAAAGGGAATATAAGTGGCTGGTTGAGAAGTGAAAGACAAGTGGTCAGAACAGCAGAAAGCGTGAAATAAAAAATTGTGTTTATTGATGCAATTCTGAAATGGAGAAGTAACTGAGTTACTTACTGTATTTGCCAGGTATTCTGAAGGACAGAATGAATCCTACAGTAGAAAACAAAAAAAAATTATATAAGACATGAACACATATAGGTTATTTAAAACAGGAAATAAACACTGATTAGTTGTGCATAGACTGTGCTATAAAAGGTTAAAAGACAGCACATTACCACTCACTGCAGTTATCCTAATCTACTGAGGTTCCAGTAGATCAGTCATGCACAACTCCAGGGGAAGAATCTCACCTAGGCTCTCCCATGTGACTAAGGCCAAGCAATCTCATACTGCTGAACACCAAGCAAAACAGGGTTTAAATAGAAAATCTCCGTTAGCTAGTATTCCAGTCAAAGAAAATTTGTGAGTGTTATCTCTCAGCTACTGTGCTGAAAATCTAATATCATAGAATCATAGAATCATAGAATGATAGAATCGTTTGGGTTTGAAGGAACCTCAAGAATCATCAAGCTCAAAACCCCTGTCACAGGTAGGGCTGCCAACCTCCATATGTAATACTAGACCAGGCTGCCCAGGGCCCCATCCAACCTGGCCTTGAACACCTCCAGGGATGGGGCATCCACAGTCTCTCTGGGCAGCCTGTTCCAGCACCTCACCAGCCTCACAGTAAAGAACTTCTCCTGAATCTTCCCTCTTTCAACTTAAAACCATTTCCCCTTGTCCTGCTGATATCTACCCTTGTAAAGAGTTGACACCTTTCTTGTTTGTATGTTTCCCTCAGGTACTGAAAGGCTGCAATGAGGTCACCCCAGCCTTCTTTTTTCTAGGCTGAACAAGTCCAGCTTCCTCAACCTTTCCTCAGAAGTGGAGGTGCTCCAGCCCCCTGATCATCTTCGTGGCTCTCCTCTGGACCCTGTCCAACAGCTTCCTGTCTTTTTTGTACTAGGGTCCCCAGACCTGGACACAGTACTCCAGATGGGGCCTCACAAGAGCAGAGTAAAGAGGGACACTCTCCTTGCTGGCCACCCCTCCTCTGATGGAGCCCAGGCTCTTTAATACACAACTTTTCAACTGTTCTGCGCACTATAAGGTCCTTCTTAAATTGGCAATACCGTATCAACATCAGAACTCGTAGGCAAATTGTACTCTATTAGTGTCCAGGCATGTTTGCATGAAAGCTAGATCAAAAGAATAAAATTAATAAGATAAAAAAAATAAAAGAATAAAAATTCAAGCAACAATGTTGCACTATCTTATACATTCCAAGAACATTTCTGGCTGTAGGCAGAATTTGAAATACTGCCTGACCAGACCTGGCTGACCTGGATCAGCCGTCTTTCCAGAAGTCCATTGTATATGAATTATTTTGGCATCTTTTTCATCTGATATGTTTCTGAAAACATAGAGAAAATGCACTGATTTCTTTTACTGCATTTGTTACACATTTTGTTCAGGTTACCTCTGCAAAGAATTCACACATTGGATTTTGACTAATTGCTATTCATGACTGTTCCTTTCTGCTCTTGTTAGAAAGACTGAAATGTCTTAAACAGGAACACAATAAATATCAAATGACAAATCTCAGACAATGAGATATTCATCTTTGATACCAACTTTTATAGATAAACTATTATTTGTTCTATTATTCTTGAAACATGCTGGATAAGGCAAATTCACTGCCCTCTGTTTGCAGTATCTTTTGGAAGCTTGAAAAAAAAAAGTTGCAAAGCTGTAATTTCAAACCCACAATCTTCTGTTGCTGTATGGTGTATGTCTTATATAAATCAATGTTGCTGACTGAGGGTATCTAAATAAGTGGAAGCACTTGTGTGCCTGTTCAGATCTAGTAAACTCAAACTTTATTTCATTTTAATCATATTTCATTCTTTAAAATTACTCCATTTTTTCACATTAGAGAATAAGATGAATTAATTTGCTTGACATGGCTATCCTTGTTCCTCAGAATGTGCGTTGCAACTGCTTTGTCTCTATTTAAAATTATATTATTAATTGACGATATAAAAAGGGCGGGTTTTGGTTGATGTTGCTCAGGCATTTTCTGTTGTTCCATTTAACTCTCCTTACCCCAGAGAGAAGAGAAACAACAGGGATGAGGCATAGATTTCAGTTTCTGCTTGTTCACAGGGCACATCTCCAAATGGGGAAGCTCAGAAGCATCCAACAGGAGGAAGCAACAGGAAGTAACAATCCTCCAACTGCAGGAGGGGCATGCTATGCTGGCATGGCTCCTCCAACCAGGACCTGATCTCATGAGTCCAGAAAATCAAAGTTGAGGAAATTTGTTTCTTTTGTGCACGTTGCAATTATCAAAGAGTAAGGCATTGGAAGAGACAGCTTTGATAGAGCAAAGTCTATCCATGACACGTTTTCCAGTAGGTCACCACCTGCTTTGGCAAATTGTTTGGAAAGAAACTCCATTTACCACTTCATCTGCTGCAGACAAGCAAAACAGGTTATATGATATAATCTTTTGATATAAGGAGAAAACTCATAAAATGACGTAACAACAACAACAACAAAAAAACAACATTCCTGGTAAAAGAAAACAATATGACAGCTGCTCCCACATGACACTTTGCTTCAACATAGCCATATTTGTTTATCCCAGCAATAGCAGAAGTTTTGATTTTGCCAACTTTCTGACCCACCAGAGATGGCTGAGAGATGACTGAATCTCAATGCTGATGGAAGTGAATCCAGTTTGTAAAATGCTGTGAGATCTCTTGGGTTGAAAGTTGGTATAAAAATATGATTTATTAAAATAAATGTTCTGTAAGTTATAGAGCAGCTTTCATTTACAATTACTTAAGGGGCTTTAAACGTAGCATTTCATATGGTCTCTTTGACAAGTTGGATATTACAAGATTTAGCAGACCCAGAGAAAAAAAAAGCCAGAGGGAGAGAAAATTTAAAGCCTATGATTTTTTTTTTTTTTAATGATGGGGCTCACCAAAACCCACATTTAAAACAAAATGTCTTTTTCATTGGTCAGTCATTTGAGGAATTAAAAGCAATTAAATGGCACACTGACTTCAAATTTGCTTCTTCCACAATTCAAATGTATCTTCTTTGGAAGCTAACAATGAAGCTCTAATTACTCTACATCTACTTTTGGCTATGGCACAGTACTTCACAAAGCATGCTTATGCACAGTTCTGCAAGCTGGAGCCCGGTAAATTAAATCAACATTTATATTTCCCTTAAGTAAATAAATCTGTGAGGGGTAAGATGCAATCTTAGGAAAAATTGTGTTTAGGTTAAGCTAGGGACAAGCTGCTTAGAAAACTTGAACTTTATTGGAAAATCTTCAAAATAATTGTGAGTACTGGACTTCAGCTTCTCTCTTCTGTAGCATAGAAGGTGTCTATACAGACCCTGACAGGAATAACCATGAGGCCAGAAAAAGAGCTATATCTTCTGCAAACAAGGATCTTTCTAGGCCAGCAACCTGCCACTGACATCACCTAAGGTTTGATGATTAGGGAAGAGCATAACTGTGCAAATGTTATTTTTCAACATTTGTTGATACTTCAACAGTCTGCAGTTCTTATCTGAGTTTAAAGTGGTATTATTATGTGTAATGGTGTTTGGTAGATTTTTCTCATGGATTTGTTCATTCCATTTTGTAGAATCATGAAATCATAAATGACTTCCAATCCCTCTTCTGTGAACATGTAGATCAGGCAGCCCAGGGCCCCATCCAATCTGGCCTTAAACACCTCCAGGGATGGGGCAACTTTGAACTGATATAAATATTACTGTCCTGCAATAAACAGAGTAGCTAGTACATGCACTAAGCCTCAAGGGAAAAAAAAAAAAAAAAAAAAAAAAAAAAAGCAAACAACAGTGTATTTAATTATTTAAGGTGAATATTTATTTCACACAAATAAAATTAAGCACCTTATAAAGATATTAACTGGAAAGGTTCATTCATAGAAGATAGCTCGAATTCTGAACCGTAAACATACTTCAAAGTTTCCTGTCATTATATTTTTTCAAGTCACTCTGGCCATTATGAAGAAACAGGTAAACTATATACCAGGAGCTGCATTTATTCTTCAAAAAGTGACGATGTCATATATAGTTTAGCACAAACTGGCTAATAAGGTTAAGTGTTTTCAGGTAAGGAATAGCTTTCTTGTGAATCAAAGGCATTGTTTTTCTGTTTTTTTTCTTTTGTTAGAGGAGATTGATTTACAGTCAAGGAATACATTGTTGAATTTTGGATGGACAGTAACTAGGAAATGTTATTAGATTAATTTTAAGTTGCTGAATGAATTGTGAAACTCTTTCTCCTTAAAACTGTTCTGTTTATTTGCTTGTTTGTTTTAACAAATCAATCAGGAAACATTTTGTTTCTTTTGTTCTTTTCACTTTGAACAAATTTAACTTTCCTTAGGTGAAAGTGAACAGTGATTTCCAAGATATAAAATTCCGCTTCTATCTCATTTGCCTCCTACGTGGATGTACTCCTGAACTAAGCTCAGTTGAAACACTGCAATCCTGTCATAATTTACAGACCTGTGGTGGAGATACGTCTCTGCATTTTCAAATGCTGGATTTGCTCTGTTATCAGGTCTGATAGCAGTACCACTCCTGACAGCCTACTTTGGGGTATTCACTTCCACCACAGGTAGAAAGCCCGGATGAAAAAGAAAGCTGCTGTGCACGAGCTAGCAGCAACCAAATCCTTCATATGCCCTTAGTGTAAAAAAATGGATTTTTGAATTCAGTGTTAGATAGGAAGAAATTAAAAAGGAGCAATGAAATCCCCCATATTCACAATCAGAAAATCAATTTGTAATTGTTATTGCGTGTTTTCACTCTCATAAGAAAGAGGAAAAACATAGTCATAATCAGAAAACACAATAGTAAATTCAAAAAAACATGCAGTACCCTTCATCTAAAGAGACCTGAAGCAGCTTATAATCACTAATTAATTAAGCCTTGCAGCATTTCTGGAAGTGATATGCAACTTGAATAATGCATTTCTCAAGAGACTCAAACTGTGATCTTTTTTGTGCAACCCACAGTTTAACAGGAAAATTCTCGATCTTGTATTTTTATACCTAAGTTATTAATGTATTTTTAAACTCTTTCAACTCCAGTAAAACATCTCACTGTGATGTCCCCCCCACAGAGGACTAGTGGCTGTAACAACTGCAATATAATGGAGGTGGAAAAAGATGGGACTTGTGCCTTACTCCAGGTACTCAGAGATTCACTTACTTAAAGTTTGATGGTCAACCGAACACGTTCTTCCAGAGAATTTCTTATCATGCAAAGCAAATGTATTATCATTGTATGTGTTCCACCTTTATTACTGTCTTCCATATAGACAAGGTATAGCACAGCTAGCTTTTTCCTAGGGGCAACAAGCACTTTTACAGAGAGCATGTTCTGCGTACTGAAACCTCATCTACCATAGAATCTGCCTAACTTTCATGATCAGTAATCTACAACAACTCTGGTAAAGTCATTAATTGGGTTTGGATCAGCCCTCATGAAGTCTACTCAAAGCATAAACTGGCAAAATCAAGTTTTAATGATTTGTTAGAGAGACAAGCTGAATACTTGTGAATATTTCTACCAATGAAAGCTTTCAGTTGAGCACTTTTTGATTTGCACTAAACTACTGGAATTTTCAGTTTTAGTTATATCCAAAGCACAAATCTGCCTCTAAAGCTCCTCCAGTCTTTCAACAAACCTAAATTATGGTACTGATATCTAGAATAGTATAATTTCACTACTTCAAGGACAATGCATCCGAAAGCATGCAAAGATGTTCTCTGAGCTGCTGTGCATCAAAAGGAGCACTTGTATTTAAAATATTATGTGACCTATCTTTGGAATTGATGATCAACATGTATTGATTTATGTATAAAATCCTGGACCACCTTCTCAAAGGCTGACAAAAGAGAAGATTAATGTTGAAGCACTGATGCTCTGGTACAATGTGTACTAACTTAGAATAAAATACACGTTTTAAACCATGCTTTCATTAATATGGACAGAAGAAAAAAAAATGCAAACGGGGAAACTAAGAGAGTTATTCTGTTTGGAAGGATGATGTTTGAATGAGATTTTCTCAAATTATTCTTCTCTGTCTTAACACCTGAGCCTCACCAGAACTATAAACTTAAGGAAAACTCTCATATGCCGAAGAAGTGGAAAGTTCTAAGGAAATTAAAGTGACAAAAACAAAACAAAAGCAAAACCGAAACAAACAAATAAACAAAAACCAACTGCCATAGCCAAGAAAGGATATTACTTATTTATTAGTTTACTGTTTAGCAGTCCACCAGTACACAAGTATGCCAGACAGATAATCGGTTGTATTTTTCTGTTTAATATGCTTCCATTCTGCACTAACCCAACCACAATCTGCAGATGCCTGGCGTTCATCTTGAGATAAACCTAAGGTTCGTCTTCATCTTTCATGCATGCACTACTTCATAATACATGACTATGCTTTATAGAAACATTTACCTACCTTAATGCTAGTACACATTCATGTACAGTCATATGAATAGAATTACCACATGCAGTCTATTCAGTCTATTTGGTAATCCCTACGTTATCCTAATTTTGTTATTCTGAAACCTGGATGCATCGTCTGCATATCCAAAACAATATCAGCCTCTTGGCCAGTGTTCAGTATGCTGCCCCCCATCCCGGTTTTAAATTAAGGTCAGGCAAAGAATCCCACACACATACATTTTGAAAAGGTCAGGCTCCGCTCTCAGTGACAGCAGCATGCCTGAGAATAGTTGTAGGACCTAATGGCTGCTGTCTGTCACACTGACACAACTTAAAATGAGAATAATTTCTCCTTTCTCTCTCTCTTTCAGTAGTTATTGAGCTATGGAAAATAAGATTAGAGCAAGGAAAGTGCTGCTGATGAGTGAACTTTTAATCTAAGGGACATTCTCACTTATCTCAAAATGAAAGTAGTAGAACTATAGTCACAGTATGTCAGCTCAGATGATCACCATGGTTTGTTTGCACAGCATATCTTCTGCATTTCTGTCCTACAGTACTTCTGCATAAATAGAAACAAATGCATATCATTGTAGCATCTATTTATTCTGAAGTAGACCACTACAGGGCAGCATGTTATGCCATAGTTATGAGTCCATTAAATCACCATCAATCTCAACCTGTGTAGAAGACATTTAACTACTTGCTCTATGCAAATCTATTAGCGCAATTGGTTGCATAAATGACTTTGTTGGTGCTTCAAATGGTAGTTTGCAACTCTGAATATGATTTATTTATTTAGCTCTCCTTAGTGGCTTGTCATCATGCTATATTGAGACAGATTTAGGTTAATATCTGTGTTCTGAAGAAGTTTTCTTCTAAATTAGCTCATTTTCATAGGCCTCAGAGTACCATCAGTACAAGAAACCAAGCCATGCTCTGTGCTAAATGAAATCATACAATTTACAGGTGAAGGTCAATGAATTTCAAATGAAGGCCAAAACATACAATTAAGATCAAATTAAGAAAAATAAACAGAATAATAAAATTTGTGAATCCTTTCTTTTTAGAATAAGTAAGGCAATCGCAAAGTATTGTTGCAAGTTTTAAAAGAATAATATGACTTTCACTAAGCCTGGATATTATGCATAGGAACTTCACAAAATGTCAGCTAGGGAAAAAAAATTATATGTACTCCAAAAATCAATGTCTATTTTCTTTTTATACCCACTAAAATAGTATATGAAATGCATCTTCTGAAAGTGACACAGAACAGGTAAAAAAGGAACTTAAAAAAAGAGCATTATACTGAATTTATACTAAATGAAAGAACTAGACTTGTGTTAGGGTTGTAAAATGAAGCCAAGTGAAAAGAAGATTTGGTTTTGATGAGGATAAATCAATGAATCTTCTTTTCAGTAGACTTCTACCAAACGAGAGCAATGAAAAGTGTGAAGACAAGATGACACATAGAGTTTGCTATATGAGTTCTTTCTAGGCAAGGATTTTCTAAGGAATTTCTCTATCACTTTGTACTCAATATTCTTCAAAACAAATACTTTTTGGAAAGTGGTCATGGTACTGTTTTATTGTTGTTATTTATGTTATTATTTGCATTACATACTACCATTGCAACCCTCAACTGTAGTGGGACATCACTTGTTTCAGGTTCTTCATGTTTCATAAATCTGAACTAATTGTCTTCTTTCACAGCAGTTGAACTGACAAATAATTCATTGGGCTTTAGCAAAAGTGTTTATGATTGAGCAGAGGATAAAATATGGTGACCTGCAATTCTAATGCAAATGTCTCGATGCTGAATATAGTGATTGCTACAGAGATAAGACAGACAACAACAAAGGGTAAATGACTTAAGCTGATGACAAGAGATCCTGAAGGAAAGAACTGGAATGAGATCGTATACAAACCAAAGAATATCCAGAAAAAAAAACTGCTTCTTGGCAATGGAAAACAAATCCCTCTATCCTCATCCAGTCCTTACTGTTTCTACCCAGCCTCGGCTCACAAGTTTTGTGGGCACGTGAATGAAGTGTGTTTGAGGTAGTTTATCTGAAAAAGCAGCCTGCACATTTTGGAAAAGGGTTCCTGGTCTTTATTTCTGATTCACAGAGAAGGACAGTACCACTGGCAGTATCATATTTATGAATACAAATTCTTAATGACCATCTGCTTGTGTTTAATACATTCAACTCACTTCCTGCCATTTATAGAATTCAAAACCACTGGTTTCAAATAGTGCATAGCTTCCAAATGCAGGATACAGGAATATTTCAAACTGCAGGCAGTAGCAGCAAGTAAGGCTGTGGGTTGGACATGCCTGCTTTAGAGCCTGCGTGTGCATCTTGGCATGATTTTAGATGTTTTCAGTAACTCCACAGCACTGTTCAGAATCTCCTGTATATTCACCAACAAGAACATTCTCTGACTGACCTCAGGATCTCCTATTTTTCAGACTTTCTCCTGACAGCTCCTCTATAGAATTGGTGCAGGAAAATTAAGATGACTGTAGCCCCAGCATTAAAAAGGCTTTGTGCTGCCATACACTCTGCAAGACAGAAAGGAACTGTCGTGCACTCAGCACCATGGAAAAATTCAGCTCTTTTCTTTCAGAAAAGAACTGAGATTCCTTAAATAGCCAAAGCCTCACCCCTAAGTAACCTAGCTTCTGGGAAAGCAGAATAATTTTTGTTCAAAATTTAAGAACAATAAATGAACACCAAACATTAAAAACTAAACTTAAGTAGGTATACTGTGATAAAGTTGTAAGCAACTGAAAGAATGATAGTAACAGAAAGCATCTGTCCCTTGGGGTATCTCTTGCTACCAGCTTCAAACACACTCTGATAAAACATACACAGATAAACACACACAGACAGCTTTGGTGCCCTTGTGGGCTTCCTCCACATTCTCTGATCTCTGAGACAACACAGAGTTGTGCTCATTTCCACAGTGTCACTTATCTAAAGACACAGAAACATTATCTTTACTCAGCAAAAAAAGTACTTTGCTTTTGAGAATGACTTCATTGAATCAGGTGACTTGCTGCTGGCAAAACAACGTGAAAGGGATTTCATGCGCACACTGTCTAGTTCTTTGAAACCACATATAACCTCATTTAGTTCTATTGCTAAAACAGATCCAAATATTTCTAATTCTCAATTATAATTGTAATATGGAACAGAAAGCATAAAGTTTCAGCTTTTGCCATTTTTTAAATTTTATGTAAAAATAAAGTATTGAAGTGATGTGTATTACAACATCATGGATTTGCCAGGAAGCCATGAAATGTTTCATTGACATAAACAAAGCCAGATTATTTGATACAGGGATTCTTCAAGTACAGCACTGTCTGCCTAAAATTGCCCAGAGTCTGAAGAGTAATTCCACTGAAATATAAAGAAAAGATTTTTTTTTATCATAATTATGGAGCTATTCCATAGAAGATGACCAAAGTAAGTTCCAAGGTAGAAAAAGCAAATCAGGATGTTATATCAGTTGGGCTTTTATTTAGTTAGTTTAGAGTGAAAATTAAGTCTTTCACAAAATTGTTCCTTCAAAGTGTGTTTGACAGTAAGAGATCATAGCTCTTGTGGTCTCTTTTATAAATCCATGTTTGTGACAAAGACTTGCTGTAACTGATAAGAAGGAACATCGATAGGACTAAAAAATAAATTTGACCCTGTTGTACAGAGTAGCATACTCCTTGTGGGAGAAAAAGTCATCTATTTTTAGTTAAGCTATACTCATAAGAAATGCATCTTTCCTCCCACACTAAGAACTTATTTTACTTTCACACCTCAGTGGACTGTTAGTAAAACATTTCAAGCAGAAAATCCAGTAAGATTCAGCCAAGTGTACTGCAGACTTGAAAGTCACTCACCAAAATTTGCAAATGTTCTCTATGAGTTGCTTAAGTCCAATTCCTCCCTGATAATTCAGCTCTTCCTACTCATTCTTTGGTCAAGCACCCCATGTGCAGTATAAATCCCTTTTTTGTTTGTTTGTTTGTTTTTGTCTTGTTTATGATATGTAAAAGTCATTGAAAATCTGCTTACTTAGCAAATTAACTTTCCAACAGCATTCCATGGATAATATGCTGCTCAAGCTAAGGTTTAAGAAATCATGTTATATCTGATGAAGTTTTCTGCTATTAGGAGCAATGTTCTACCCACAGAATAAATTAGGCAGCTAGATACACCACTGAAGAAAGAAAAAAAAAGCAATAAAATGTCAAACACTTTTCATCATGCAACCTCTTTCTCAGTTCTATTAGAATGCTTGAAATAAGCTTGTAATGTGCATAATAATTATCTGAAATGAAAATTTGTCCCAACTGTAGTAAGTAGTTTTTTAAAAATAATGTCATTGAAAGTAATTAAGCCATCCTCAAGTATAACTTTACAGGAATACAGCTCTGTTAAAACTTCGGATTTCCTTAGCTCTTTCTTTGAAGACAAACAACTCTCTGCTTTGGAAAATGTGTTTTGAAGCCAGTACAAGCACAAGAGAAAGTGAGAATATAATCAGAAATGATTTGTTCGATTTGCACTTCTAGGAAAAAACATCCATTTGCAAAAATGCAGTGCTTGGAAATACATCCTTGCTAAAGTCTTCTGCAGATCTACTAGAAGTCATTACTCAACCTTTCTTCATAGGAGAGGTGTTCCAGTTCTCTGATCCTCATGGCCCTCCTCTGTACTTGCTCCAACAGCTCCATATCCTTCATGTGCTGGGAGGCCCAGACTTGGATGCAGTATTCCATTTGAGGTTTAAGGGGGACAATTATACTCCTCGCTCTTCTGGCCACCTCTCTTTTCATGCAGACCAGGATACTGTTGGCCTGCAGAGCTGCAAAATCACACTGCTGGCTTCAGTGATGGGTCATGGACATATGGATAAATTGATGCTCATTTCAGCCTTATAAAGAACTTGTTGCATCTTGTTGATTCAAACTCAGAATGGAACTTTCCTTAACTGCTGTGCAAGCAACCTGTTGACTCATTCAACTAACCTTAATAACTGTCTGAGAATGAACGAACAGAGCTTTAGTGACTCAAGTTGAAAGCTGTAACATCTAAGGAATACCATTCCACAAAGGCAGAGTGATAGACTGTTTATCTTCACATCCTGTCATGGCTCCTCACAGCTGATAAACATCAGTAAATGGAGTAGAGGGTAAACAACCACCAAAGACCCTCATCAAAGACACCAAAGAATCCTCTAGACATGAGTGCCCTAAGGGCAGTGTCAGACTAATTAGACTATATAACGATGAACATGCATATTTACCTTTGTTCCAGGAATTCACTGCCTGGCATTCGCTGACTGAGAAGTCCAAAACAGACAAAGTCCTGCCTGCATGGTCTTATAAGGGCCAGTCAGAGAAGAGTCACCTCCCACAAATTTCTACATTCTAGAGATACATGGTGTCTGGATATCCTTCCTCATCATGAAGGTACATTCTTAACTTGTAGTCAGCTGCTTCTCCATCAGGATCCAAAGGTCTGTTTTGATACAGCTGGACTCCTGTTAGTTTGTCCCCAGACCACATTGCTGAATCAAAGAAATGGATGTGTATAAACTTAACTGCAGTGTTTTGCTACTGTTAGGCAAGATATTCTTTATTGGTAGTGCTGGGGTTGCATCGAAATAGCTCTCTAAGAATGCTCCACCAGTTGATCATTCGTGAACATACTATATTTTCACATATATTATATATTCATTACATTCCCAAATTCATTCTCCTATCCACCCCCAAAGATTGCCCAAAAGACATAGCCTTACTTGGTGATCTTCATTGTCATCTAGCCCTCTAGCGTCGTGATGGTCCGCTGTCGGTCCACTGTTAGTCTTTCGGATGGTCGTTTACTTCCTCCCAACACTCCTTTTGTCCCAAAGATTGCCGTGGAATTCACGGACAAATGGAGAAGTCTCTGCACACACAGATAAGGAAGACAAAGGGGAACATCTTGATGCTGTCACATTTTAGGCCTTTTTTTTTTTTTTTCTTTTGCCTTGTTAAAGCAGAACAGCCTTACCACATGCCTCCCCATCTACAATACTACATCACAATTGTCATCAACAACATCTAAAGACTACTGTGGGGTAGCAAGCAGGCACTAACAGAATATTTTGCCTAATTACTTCTTCAAATCACTGCACCATGCTGTTTTCTTCACTCCAAATGCACAATATTGCTCTTTCCTACTCTTGATAGTACTGGTTAAAGGCACTGCTACACTTTATATACATCTGAAAGTGATCTGATGCCGGATGAGAACATACATGGCTAGCTTAAACTACTGTAAGTACGTATTTGGGGTATTTAAGTCACCATGCTGATGTTTTAAAGGGCTTGACAGAAGAAATATAATTTTTTTCCAACACAGAAAAGGCTGTATGATTTAGAGCTGTATTCCACCTTGCAGAAGGAGTAGCTTTCTGCTGTTAATGACTTGTTTGCATCAGAGCAGAATCAGATGTTTAGGCAGCAAGACTTCTGCATTCTAAATGAAGATTCCACAATTTCACCATAATTAGATCCTACGTATGCACAGAGGTACTTAAAATCTTTCCAACACCAGTTTGTACATATCCCTGCTTCCTGGTATAATTCTAGAAATGATCGGTCTTCAATACAGACTGCCCTGGATAAAAATGCTAGCAAAGAAGACAGAAGTCTCTATCACATTCACATAGCCACTTTTGTGCAAATGGAGAAAAAGTGGAAGAGCTCAAAGCTGAATGTTATACTGTATTAACCTCTCGTGAAATTTTACTGCAAAGAAATTGTAGGGTCATGCTGCTCCTCAATTAGTATGTGAAATATTTGTTGATACTCTTAATGTCACCTTCAAAAAGTCATTGTCAAGACGGGTTTTTTAGCTCTGTAATGAGAGTATCAAAGTTGGATTCTAGAATCAATCCTGTCCTTGCCTTGTAAGTAGGCAATCAGATCAGGAGTTTTAGGCTTTCTGAAAGTGACATCTTTGGGTTCCTGCTTCTGAGAACATGAACATGAGAATGCCACATAGAATCATAGAATGGCTGGTTTGAAAAGGACCCCTCACCTAATATTTCTAAGATATGATGTGATTTTGACAGAGACAGTAATAAACAAAAGCAAACATTTAATCAAAAATAAAAGATTCTTACATGCTTTAGAGATGTGCTACCAAGATGGTGGCAAAACATTTCACTTGTTTTTCCTACTAGTTCAAAACCTATAAATTGACCAAGCTGCTACTTAAGAAATTTTTCATGTAAATTACTTCAAGGTAGCTACATTTAAAGATTCACGGAAAGATTAAATAGTAATTATCATTGCAGATGGCTCAAGCTGAAGAGAGCTCTTCACTTCACAGCAGCAATTAAAGGACGCAAGCTTGCTAAGATGGATAATGAACAGGATATAAAGTACATAAGTATCACATTGAAAATCAATGAAACACTCCCTGCAGGTTCGATCCAAAAAGATTGAAGAAGTAGAGAGTGTTCAGACACAAGCAATGAGAATTGCTAGGTGTATAGCATTCAGAAAACCATTTTATGAAGAGATATGAGATCATGATAGAGTAATTTTGGAAAATGAGTCATACAAGTCACAAGAGTACATGAGAAAGGCAGTGAAAGAGATGTATGTAGATACAGGCACAATTCTGGTATATAAATAACATGTGCATGTACTTATCCTTCAGTCCCATATGAATAGAAGTAGTAAGTGTGTACAGGTAGGATTATCTAAGAATTCCCACCTACTGGGTCTTTGTTTCTTCCTCACATTTTATATGTGATATTTGGGAATAAGGTTATAAAAGGCTGTGGGTTAGCTAAGAGTTTATTTTCAAATTCCAGTACCTATAAAAAGATTGTCTGAGGTTTGTATTAATTAAATGAAAATATGTTTGCTTGTTGAATGTGCTCTCAGAAGACAACTGACGGTAGAAGCTTAGTAGGATACTAAGCAGACGTTGATGGTAGTGATCATAGATAATCATAGTAGATGATCATAGTTGATGATGATAAAAGAATATGTATTTCAGAATCAAACTTAGAATTGTATTGTTTTGAATTTGAAGATGAGTTCAAATATTTGGGAGATCTTTTTTTCACAATATTCCCCTAAAATATCAATTACACTTTACCACCAGAGTTTTGTCACTGGACTGCAAAAAAGCAATCCCTGCTCTGTTGCTGTCATTTTTTGGAAAACACAAACATCAGTGGACATTTTCAGAAAAATATTTCGAGATATGACACCACTTCTCTCAATTTACTTACTGTAAATAGTAAGTTTAAAAATATAATTGTAAATTTTATATAAGGAGAAACATCCCATGGCCACCCAACAGCATCTCTTCTCACTGAAGCTTATGGAACTGTTTAGCATAATAATGAAATGAAGGTATACTTTTCTGAGTATCCAAAATAAAACGACCAAAAACATTCCAACACCGAAACACATCAAATTTTAGAAAACCCTTTTTTGTTTTTGTTTTTGTTTTTTTTATTTATGTATTCAGATTTATCTGGCCAAAAATCCTCTCTGCACTTTCTCCTATTCTTCCTGCATTCTCCTTCTGAGCCAGGACAGCTGAACATTCTCCTTAAAACAAATGCCTCATGTGCAGTGCAGAAAGATGAAGAAGTATCCTGTTTCATGCCTTTTATATTAACTATAGCTCTGGTTACTCTCCAGAAAATGATCTTTAAGAGACCTTCCTAAGGAAAGTGACGCTGGTGAAAAAATTTGTGTTGAAACTAGCACTTATAAAACAAAAATTACTTTCTGATTGAAAATGGAATAACAGATAAAGAGATTTAGACATTGTAATAGTGAATAGAAAAAAAGGAAATAAGTCAAACACTTGATACATCTCTAGTGACATGACAAGAGATGAATAGATATAAAATATGTATGCATAAACATGCACATCCACTCATGGACACATATTCTTCCACTTGTTTTATTCTCTGGTTCTTACTCATCAAATCATCAAACATCACCAGCAAAAATAATGCAGTATATTGTGTACAAAACTATCCTCTTGTACAGAATTGCATTATCTGGCTTGGCTATGTACTAGATTTTTTTCAGAGAAGCCTCTAAATCTTCTATTTTCAATGTTCTGTTTGAGCCTGTTTAAAAAATAATAAAAATAAAAAATAAATAAAAATTAAATGTTATTATAGGTAAAATGAAAGTTGCAGAAACTTAGAGGTAGCTGAGAAGTAGACTTTTATTGAACGTCAAACACTGGCTGACGTGAGAAGGGTCACCTTGCCATGTCAAGGTAGCCCAAAAAAAGAGACTTGCAGAGAAACTGTAGAATGAAATGCACGAGTATTGATGATAATGTGCCAGAGGCTCTTACTGAAGATCTCAAACATTTTATGTTTCACTTGTGATTGTTCAGCACTTCCCTCTAGGATTCAGAACAACCGAAAGTCTTCATTTTAGGAAAAATTCCAAAGCTACCACAACAGCTGATTCCATCATTGCCAGACTACTGCTATATAGTTATTCTGCTTCAAGATCTTCTTAGAGCCATTCATGATACCTCTGATGACAGAAGGAGAATGCAAATCATCGTAATATCTCTGCTGTCATGACACAACTGTATATTTTGGGTTAATGCACCCTGCGTGCAGCTGCTTACGTTCCAACTGATTATAACAGAAATATCAAGTTCCCACACTTCAGTTTGTTTTTTGCCTAAATTGTTAGGAAATGCATACAGTTATTCATCTTCTGTGAGTAAAACGTTGTGGTCCTTTTTTTATCAGTTCTCACTTCTGCTGAGTGAAACAAGGAGTTCTGGTCTGCTTCTCTCAGGGAGGCTGAAAAGGTACCTTAGTTATTACCGTTTGCAAAGCTCTAAGAAGTGAGAGTCCTAATTTCAGGTATCAGCATCAAGATACAATTATCCCTTCCATAACTTCTTTAAATGGCCTCAAGTGTACACAGCCCAAACAGATCAAACAATCAAGATGGCACTGATGCTTTTAGTGTGTAGATTATAGTGCAACATAAACATTCCTACAGAGATCCCACTGAAACTACCTGTGATTTGCGGCAACATTTAAAGCAAACAAGAGCCTCTGCTACCAATTGATAGTGAGTGAAGAGGGTCCACTTTGATTTCAGTTAAATCAATAAGAGTGTTTTCATTTGCTTCATTAGATAGGCACTTTTGTTTTTACAAGCTTTCTAATAGTCCATTTTAGAATATGTTTCTCCCTAAGGAGATCAAAATGCATCCTGTACTGCCGTACAGAGCATATTCCTACTGCTGTTTTTGGATCAAAAGGCATTTTCAATGCAGTAGCAGTCAATGTGACATTTTACAGAACACAGCATTTATGGTGTTTGGCACTTCTTTGGTCATTTGTGTGCCACACAAATAATAAGCCAGTTGCACAGTGTGACATGCAAATACTAAAAAATGTTTTCCTAAACTATCAACAGATAACAATACAGTCAGCCCCCCTAAATGAAAAGCATCACTTTTTTTTTTAACCATAAAGGAATTGGAATATGAAAAAAAAATCATTTTACTGCATTGGCTAAGAATTATAAAGTACACAGTATTTCCACCCCCCAGAGAGTTCTTACAAACTGATAGCCCTTGTAGCTTGCCAGAGCTCTAAACCATTTCAGTGCATGATGTTCTAACAACTGAAAAAAAAACACCTTAGAACAGACTCATTAAAATGCATGCAAATATTCAAACAGAACCTTCAACTAGTAGAGCTTTCTCTTTAAAATGTAAATGGTCTGTTGCTCATGAGGTTAGCAGTTTAGAAAAACAAGACAAAACCTTTGAACATTTTAAATGAAGATCTACATTATCTGAAAGTGATTGGGATAGATGGGTAGTGCTTAAAAGGAAAGACACGGATGGTTTGTGTGCATGCTAATACTTTTTTTTTTTTTTATTATAGCTCATACACATTCCTGCCAGCAACTGTTTACATTGTCTTTCATATAATACTGAAATCAGAACTGAAGAGGAACTCATTTGTTGGCTTTTAGAGCCCTGTTGTGAAATAATGTCTTGAACTCTATTAGGCCATCCGTGCAGCATCTCACTGCTAGATGACAATTTGGCAAATGTTTTTTAAAATTACTATATTTTACTAATAGATGGAACTAGATGATCTTTAAGGTCCTCTCCAAGCCAATCTATTCCCTATTTTCAGAGCCAGCAATTTCTCCATTTAAGGTTAATTATTATGACAAAAAAATTCAGCTGGCAAAGTATGAAATACAAGTCTACTAGTAACCCACTGAGGTTTGCTCATTTCTAATTTCAGCAATGGCCTGATTTCCACAATAGCTGGAGTGAGTCACTCAGTGGCCTGGTGTGACTGAGGCTGTACCCACGCAAAAGAGAACACAATCTGGACTGCCTTCTGGCCTTTGCAGTCTGGATGTTTGTGTGTTTTGTTAATACAAACCAATACAGCTTTCCTGCTGTGTAACAGGCAACTTACTACTTTAGTTATTCACTGTTTCTAGCAAGCACGTAATTTCCAGTTTCTTTAGAATAGATTCAGCCAGCAGCCAGACTGCATTTCTTGAGCATAAAATGTGAGGTGAAAGGATGTACACAGTGAGTATATTTTGTATATGATCACTTTGCACATACAAAAATGCTGCATTAAAGACTATCCTTCCTTGAAAGTTACAGGATATTTTCAGTTTTCTCCATGGATGCTAAGTTCTAAACCTGTCTGCCTATGTTATTTGGGTAATTTAATGTAAGGCTTTTTATGTAATAAAAGACCTGATTCTACAAATAGACACTCTTTTAAAATGTAAATACGCAGTCAAAGTGGATTTCTGAGAATAATAACTATGAATACTTGCAGAACAAACTGGAAAAAAAAAATTCTCCCCGATTTACTTTGTTAAAAATTCACTTTTTCATACTTGGAACAAAAAGAAAAGCCCTGATTGCATGCTTCCTTCAAGCGTTCTCACAAGCTAATGCAAAAAGGGTAATCTTTTAAAATGGACAGTGATGGATCACTTTTCTCAAGACAGAAAATGTGATGTCAACAGTTTAACGATGGACCTGGGGCCATTTGTGAAATCCATTTGAAAAACCTGAGAAGACACATGTGAGTAATCCATGCTGATCTCTGCTTTCTGCAAAATAACAGCTAACCAAGTTTAAAGTTATTCCAGATATTTCATGTGCTGCAGATGTCCAGTATAAAACATGGGTCCAAAATTGGTAAATAAGTGTGCAATATTATTTCAAATTACATGAAGAATTCTGAGATAGATTTTTGAACCTATCCTGATGAACTTAGTGCAGCTCAAACTATATCATTTACAAGACAGCAGACAACTACAGATTGCATTAATATAAACAGGTGAGGTAGTTTAAAGGGGTTAAGATGTACCAAACTCTTTACATAACCAGGTATTATGAGGCTTATAGAAAAAATCTCTTTCCTTAAAGCATCTTTGAAATCATAATTGCACCAGCTTAAGAGATGATTAAAATAAAATTATTTGATAAAATGTCATTATTAGACATCCTTAATCATTCTTTTCCTGATATCAGAGTGACCACCAGTATTTCCAAAATGTCATGCACAAGCTGACAAAGACGGCCTAATGTTCTTTGAAATGCTTTGAAATATTTTGAATGTATTCTCTAGTAGGAGATCTCTAATTTAACAGAGCATTAAATTTATTTCACATTTACCTGGTTTGATCAAGCTCAAGAATCCAGTCCTCTCCATAAATCTTTCTTGAGCACAGCTACTGTATCTATTCTCTAAGCTGTGCATGCAGAGAAGATATGTTCTTCTTCTCCCACATCCATGCTGGAGGTGTTGGGAAGTTGGCATATCCAGACTACAGTATATCAAGACACATGTGGATGAGACACTGAGGGACACGGTGTGCAGGCATGGTGGTGATGGGTTGATAGCACCAGATGCTCTGCACCAGTTCTTTTCCAACCTTAGTGATTCAATGATTGTATTGCTATAACTATTGTATAACTCTTTTCTACTTCTTTTAGTGACATTAGGCAGCTCTTGAAATTTGAAAGTGACCAGCTGCAGCCCATAGGGAGCTGTTATGTACTCTTAAAATTTATTGGTGGAGCCTGTGATTTCTTAACTTTCTAACAGATAATTCTTGGAATTTGATGATGGTGGGTTTTTTTCTGTTTGTTTGTTTGTTTGTTTATTTTTTATTTTTTATTCCCAGCACCTGGTAACTGTTTGTGTTTTGATATAGGTACTTGGATATTTTTAGAAAGAGATGAATTTTTCCCTGGGGTGCTTTGAAGTCTTTGGTATTGTGATATGTTTAGGTAAGTTTGATGAATAGCTTTCCCACAGGTCTTCACTTTTCTATACAGAGAATGCCCTTCCAACCTTTAAGCATGTGGCTGTTATTCCAAGAAGAGCTGGAAGCTTGCTTTTCATTTCTGTATGTGCATCATTTATCTCGGGTTAAAGTAAATGCCAGATTACTTCATACTCCTGCCTGTGAAGGGGGAAGCATTTTGCTGCAAGGCTTTCTACATATTCAAACCAAGGAATAAAAGAATAAACCGTACCTGGTCTTACTCAGCAAACTCTCTAGAAATCTTTATATCCCTGTGGCTGAATATTTATGATTGAACTCCTTTTGTGCTGCACAAAAGTAAGAGTACGATTAAACGAAGCATGTTCAGTGTGATCATTTCCTTCTATTGACTGCATCTCCTTTGTATTTTCCAGTTTAGTGTGGTTCATCAGGTTGGATTGGATTTTTATTGTTGAGGTTTTTGTCTTGATTGGGCAGATACTTTTTATTGTCTTGATTCACTTGTGTAGGCTTAGGGTTTTTTGATATTCTATGGTTCTGTTATTTTACTGCAATTTATATAATACAAGAAGTCAAATGAAAAGTAAAACAGCAACATGGGCAATAGAGTAGGATGAAATGTAAGGGAGAGAAAAAGAGTAGAGGAGAGAAAAGCCTGCTCCAGCCCTGGCACATGAGCATTCAGAGATGGAGCTGTGGAACACAAAGGCTCTGACTGCTTGTTCAGGTGCTCACTTCTGTGATGTGAGCTGTGAAAACAAATTATTGAAAAGCAGTGACTAAACCTCCATTTCTGTAGCCTGTGCTGTTTTAGTCCTTTACCTCAGAGATGTGACTAAGATTCTTTGTACTGACCCACTTAAGGATGAAAACAAACAGCAGCCAGCTAAGAAGCAATTCCTCTTGAAGAAAAATAAACTGGAAGTCTTAATGTAGCACAGTATAATCCCCAAACCCTTAGGCTGGTTTTGCTTGTGACCTAGCAGACAGTGTTCTATGTAATTTTCATTAATTTATGTGATTTCTGACCATGTCAGTTTTGTTTTATGGTAAGCTAAATATGTAATTTAACAGTCTCAAAGAGGGGAGGGTCTGCAGAAACACAGCTGACATTAATGTGAATCTTCACGAAACAGTGAAGATTATTTGTCCTAATGCATTTGGGACTCTAATTTGTGATAACACTATCTCTGCCTGCTGTGCTTATTCTTCTCAAAACAAGTATTACTGATTTTATTAGCTCCAAAATCTTTACCAATTACAGGCAGTTTCCTTTATCTTATTTTGACAAATGTCCCAGGGCTTTGAGTGGGTTTTTCTCGTTCCTTTTTCTTTTTTTTTTTTTCTTTTTTTTTTTTAATGTAGACTGATTGAATGTGTTTTCATTTTCTAAATCCTAATCCCACTTCTCTCTCTAAGACCCTGTAGAAGTACACAGAAGTGAACTGTTTCACACAACAAAAAGTATTCCCTTGTCTTTCACTTTGGTGACTTGTAAGAGTGAAGAACGATGACTTTTCTCTACATGAGAAAATCCCCAGTGAACTACATTTTTCACTTGCAGAGCTGGTTTTTAGTGATGTCTATGATGCATGGGTGGAAATACGCAAGCAATGTTTAACTGCCCTGTGCCAAAACCTGAGTAACATAAGAAGGACTCAATATGGATTGCACATGCTACATGTTGTGGTCAGTGCTTAATCTGATAAGTAACAAGAGCCATTAACTAACGACAGCAATTGATATCAACACAATATATCCTGACCATAGATTTCTGTGCCTAGTTTTCCAACAAAACATCTCTTTTAAGTTTTGCAGTCTGAACATATTTCTAGCTATGCTGACAGTATGAATAGTATCAATACAAATTTATTTATATTTATTTATATTTACTTTGTTTATTTATAAATGAAATTTTGTCCATGGTGAAAAAGTGTGAACTGCACAAAATATTTTCTGTATGCCAGCATCTTCCAGCTCATCGCTTACTCTTAGTCCATCACAACAGCAGCAGCAACAGCAGTGACATAAAATGCAATTCTGCTCCAGTGTGCTTTGTGCTGCTCTTATTAGCTGTGGGACAGCATCTTAGAAACACAGAATCATAGAATTGTTTGAGTTAAAAGGGATGACCTTAAAGGCCATCTTGTCCAACTCCCCTGTGATAAACAGAGACACCTACAGCTAGATCAGGTTGATCAGAGCCCCATCCAGCCTGACTTTGAGTACTTTGAGTGTCTCAAGGGACAGGATTTCTACTGCATCTCTGGGCAAAATGTTCCAGTGCCTCACCACCTTTATTGTAAAAGACTTTTTCCTTATATCCAGTCTGAATCTCCCATCTTGCTGCTGTTTCTGCATAAGCCTGCAGCAAGTACAATATTTCTGTCATTTTCCTTTTATTCTCTATAGCACTATGAACAGTTATGTGCACACTTCTCTTTTTAACACAGCCTTACTGAATAGGAGGGCACTGACGTGTTAAAGATGTAAAAACAAACAGACAAAAAACTTAATTCATCATTGATACTTATTCACACAAAAGCTTATGTGGTAGCTTAAAAAATAACAAATGAGAGGTGGGATATTCTGCAGTACTGCAGGGCTGAAATCAGTGAGTACTCTTCAGTCCTCAAATAGGAGGTGCCTTGCAAGAACAGTGTAGGATCTTAAATGTTATACCTTTGATGTACCTTTTTGATGCTGATTTTGTGGTTCTATGGCCATTATGAGCAATCCATGCTTACAGTTTGCTCCTAGATACATCCTCACAGAGAAATGTACTGCTAAGACATAGTAAGGATCATGAATGAAGCTGGAGAGACAGAGTTCTAGTATTGAATACACAAAATGAACTCTCAGAGCTGTAGTGATTGCAAGCCTGTAATTGGTGTTTCATTCATGATGCTATTTAAACAAGAGCTCAGAACAGAATGCACTTCCACACTGTTGATTGGGAAACAGATTGAAGTGCCCATAGCTGAACCTTGATTTGGGTCCATAAAAATTACATTTATCATTTGCTTTTGCTCTTCAAATATAGTTATCAAATTGCACTGTATAATGAGAGTGGTACAAGCATGGAAAAGAATTAACCACAAAATTCCAGCCTGTAAAGATGATCTACATTAATTTAAAGGTAAATCATGCTTTCATATAGATGCTCTTAGAGCTTAGGAACTTAGCAGGTTCTCAGCACAAACATCCAGGATTCCCAGTTGGGTCCCTCACTTTAGTATTGTAGCTGTATGATATGATTGTTAATTAAAATCTGTTCATTTCAACAACAAATGATTATTCCCCTCTCAACGTATTCGTAATACAGACTTCATATCAGAAAAACAAAATGCTTCAGTCGCAGATTTTGCTGTTAATGAAATGTCCCAAGGATACATGCATTATGAAACAATCACCTGGAAAGGATGAAAACTTAGAAAGGGAACCTCAGTGCAGGGTCATAAATATCTCATTCTAGATAGAGTAACTGCTTGTTACTGCTGTCTTATAAAACTATGGCTGTAGCATACACACAAAAATAAATTAGCCAGAAACATTTGGTCAGCTAAGAGTAATTGCTGTCAGGGGTTAAGCAAGTAACGCAAAACTGCAGACAGGTCAAGAAAACTTCCAACAGCTTCAGTCTTGAGGCCTTGCAAACTCAGTACAAAGCTTTTGGTCTGTTACTAAAATTGGCGATATTGGATTGCAGGGCTACCCAGATACATATGCAAAGTAATCATATTAATGGGTGAAATTTAGCTGTGTATCAGGAGAACATGGAAGAAGCATTTACTTTTCAATAAATGAAATGAACAGATGAATGTTTCAACAAGTAATTTTATTTCTTGTTAGTGGTAAATGTGAAGTCTTAAATTGACGCGTAAGATTCTGACTATACAGTTATTATTACAGTTGATTAACTCCTTACTGCAAGTTACAACGTTTCCTAAATCTCTTTGGCTGTGATTGAATAATTCTGCTCTTTTACTTGAGCACTGTTTAATGTTTGAGGTGAAGCAGAAGTCAACCTCATCTGTATTTCAGGAAATCGAAATAAACACATTGCACTTCTCTCCACTTGACCTGGTTTGTCAGTTTATGTTCTGCAAAAAGAGAGTGGTGTTCCATGGTCTCTACAGAACTGGAGAGCAATGGGAAAGTAATAAAAATACCAGTCCTAGACTGCTGAAATAAATTGAAAGAGGATATGAACAGGAACACTGATTTAATCTCATTAGTCTCTGTGAGCTCGTGGGTCCTTCATGAGCTCATTAAACTTTCTCTTGTTCTGTAAAAATGAGTGACATTTAAGTATGGATGCTATACTCCCTCCACCCCACACTTTCCTCTTCCCCCCCACCACGTGGCTTCCAGTTCAGCACCTCTGCCCCTTCTTGCTATTGGACTCTGTATGCTAGATCAAGTTCACCAGCAGATCTGTGAGGCAGTAATCGAGGGAAGCTTCTCTGGGAAGAATGAAGCAAAGCAGAATAAGCTAAAAGAATATTTTAGAGAAAGCCTTAAAC
Organism: Lagopus leucura; assembly: GCF_019238085.1. Classification (NCBI taxonomy): domain Eukaryota; kingdom Metazoa; phylum Chordata; class Aves; order Galliformes; family Phasianidae; genus Lagopus; species Lagopus leucura. The sequence continues at coordinate 24,275,470 of NW_024962263.1, forward strand.
TTAAGAGAAGCGTAAGAGTGTGAGCCCTAAATATTAAACATGCACTCACGGTACACAAAGTCTTTCAATCTTTCTGCAACAGGACTCCCATGCCAAGAGTTGTCACAGACTACTCTTCAAGTAGTTCAAGAAATATTCTCTATTCAGCTCTCTATATGGATCTGTAGTACCTCCTCACCATGAGAAATTATGAGTGCTTTTCTCATCCTTTCGGAGACCAATTTAACCTCTCTTGTATGGGTTTAACTAATCTTTTCTCCAGAAAAATGCTACTGTGTTTGGAATTCCGCTCACCTGCAAAATGAAGGGACACAGAAGGTAGAAAAAGGGACATTTTGCCTGAGATCAGTATAGAAACACTTTCTGAGCCTGCAGGGGAGGTGGCTTTGAGAAGTGTCCAGTATCATTATAACACTGCTGTCTCATATTTTTCAAAAGTCATATCAATCAGAGAAAGATTCCAAAGACTCAACGAAACCAATTGCTATGAATATCTTTAAGAAGAACAAGAATTCTGATAAATATTACTTCCTACAAAGACTGTGAAATAAACCCTCTTTAAAGCCAATTTTTAGCTACATGAAGGACAAAAAGACTGCTGTGAAGGGCTAGCATGGAACCTGAGTGCAAATCCTGTCTGACTCAGCTGATTACCTTCTGCAGTGAGACAAATAGCTCTGTGAAGAAGAGAAACAGTATATACTGTATACTTCATCTATAGGAAGACCAGGGTCTTCCATACTAACCCTATTGCCAAAATGATTAACTACTGTCTAGATAAGCAGCAATAAAAGTCACTTTGGTAAGCAAACAATAAGGTAATGGAAAGTTGACTGCATTGTCAGGCTCAGATGGTATTCACCAATGTCACAAACTCAGCTGTGTCTTTTACAAGTTGCATGCCTCAGAGATCAATACATCAGTACCATTAAACAACCTTATTAATTACTTCAGTAATTTTGCAAATTTTTGTATGACATTAAAGTGAAGGAGCAGGGGGGTGCCAGGTATTGAGGACAGTTTATTTAATGATCCTTCAGAAGCTTCAAAAATGTGCTTACAAGAAGCTGTCAACATTTGATATGGGCATTTGCGAAGCCCTGAGCTTGGAGACAAATGATCATATATGGTAGGATGTGCTGAGAGCTGAATGGATAGAAGACTGCTTTGCAGAAAATGACCTTTCTGCCTTGGAGTTCACATGAAACCTGGGTCAGAAGCATGCTCTTACTCAAAGCAAGCCAGCAACCTCCTGGGCTCTGTTACACTTGTGTAGTCAGTCTTGACAAGCAGGTCAATCTGAGTCAGTCATTTCTGAGACTTTGCCTGTGTGCCTTGTGGACTCACCAGTGAATACTAGGCAATATTCTTTCCCCATTGAATAGAAGGTGACAATCTGAAGCGGGACCAGTGGAGAACTCCCAGGGACCTGGAACCCAGGATGCATGAACAGGCCAAGGAGGCTAGGTTTGTCCAACCTGGAGAAAGTCTTGAGGAGACTTTATTGATGTCTGCATCTACCTGCTGGGAGGGCTTAGAGAAGATGGAACCAGGCTCTTCTCAGATTGCAGAAGGAAAGACCTAAATGAGCACCAGCTGGAAGACAATAATTTGTAACTCAGTGAGAGAAAGAAATCCATATTCACCATGGTAGTGAAAGACTGGCAGATGACTCAGAGCAAGGCTGTGGACTCTGTCCTTGGAGTACTCAAACTCATATCTAAGCAGCCTGTTTTAACCAGATACGCTATGAGCAGGAGGCTGGATTGGAAAATCCCCAACAGTCACTTCCATCCTATGTAAATCTCTGATTACAAGTCTGAGGTTATTTCTCTGAACATTTTAAAATGTGCTAACTGCAATATCCTTAGTCAAAATACTCCAAGGTCCTTTACGTTAGTTTTGAATTTTCTCAGGCATTTTGGCTGAGTAATGATTTTCCAAAAGCAACTCTTTTGGGAAGAGAAATTTGAGGATTTTATGGATAACAGCAAAATGGAAAAACAGAACTGTGGTTTGGAGGGAGCTGACTCTAAAATAAGCAGCAAAATTTATCTACTTCTAATCTCAAATGAATTGTGCCAGCAAGTACTGGTTTGGCTCTAGGAGCAAAAAATATTTCCCGTTTCCCTTCTTCTCTTGCAGTCATCACTCATTATCTTTTCTCTACCTGATTATGAGAGGGGAGAAAGAGAAGATGAATGGTTGTCAAGGCTCCTTAATTCTGAATTTCAGGGGAATTGTCTCAACTCATTTTCTTCACTTGCCTACTCTTCCTCATCTCTGCTAAGAAGAGTATATTGGGAAAAACAAATAAACAAAACATTAACCTCAAAACAAGCAAATAATAATAATAAAAAAAACCTACAATATACATGTCAGTTGAAAAATCTATGGAAAGTCACAATCTACTACTAAAGCTCAGAAAAACCAGTGTTCCTGAGCTAAGTGTAGGGTGATAAGTCCACCTGTTTGGCTACTTTTACAATGTTATCTTTGTTTGCTGTTTAGAGTTACATTTTATTACTTCTCTGATTATTTAACAGAAAAGAAAAAAAAAAAAAAAAAAAAAAAAGAAAAATTTTTTAAAAAAGCAACAAAAAAACTTTTCCTTTAAAAGCTAAGAAAACTTTTTTTTTTTTTGAGTTGGGGGATGTGTACTCGCTTCTAGGCTAGAATAATGCTTGATTCACTACAGGATGCTTATGTCGATGTGAAACAATACAATTTGCAGCAACGTTTCATAACATGAATCATGTAATGAGATTTAAGCAAGATCTCAAGGGACAGAATGGGGTAGGTGCCTTTTCTGAGCAGAAAATTTAATTTACATCATCCTGACCACAACCTGCAGGTAGACACATTGTTCCCGGGAGTGTGACTGCAGAGGGTGCAGCAGGATGATGCTCGTAGCTACTAGAATGACCACAGCAAGATGATCCTATAGTTCTGGCTGTCAGGAACGTGTACATAATGGTAAATGGTAAGAAAATATGGAACTCTTGGAAGCAGTAACTCTAGGGCTGTGCAGCTACTTGGACTTACATGACTAAGTCTTGCAATGCATCCTTCAGCTCTACATGTGTAGATGGAAAGTAGTTGGAAAATGTTGAATATTATAATTCAAAGTAGTGCCTCTACTGCATCTTTTTTGTTGTGGTTTGGTTTTTTTTTGGTTTTTTTTTTTTTTTTCACTTTTGTCAGTTTTGCTGACATGGCATGAGAGTGAATGAGAATTCTGACTTGCTCAGTGCTCATGACCCAAAAATGACATAAATTCAGTTAGTCTGGTTCTATGGTGTGGGCACTTAGAGACCTCATTTACCTCAGCAGTAAACAAAGATCTTATAGTTTACAAGAATTTTGACCTCTTATTGATAGTCTACATGCCTTTCCCCCATTCTGCATTTGGTTTTCTGATATTTTTCTTACTCCATATTTGAACTAAACAGGTTATCTTTATAGCACTCTGAAACATAATTTATGGAGTTAAAATTAAGACACTGCACCTTTGTGTAATCTATATGCGGGGGGTAAACCTCGAGTATTTTCTGTCTGAATGATTTATTTTCATTCCAGACAGACTTAGTACAAATTACTGAATTTCTCCTCCTGCTTTAGGTAGCTTCAGTCCTAATATTCCCCAACATTGATATAAACAAACAATATTCAATTGCATTTTAGAGTCACAGAATTATAGATTCATTTGGGTCAGAAGAGACCCCTAAAGTACATCTAGTCCAACTCTCCCACAGGAGACAACTCTCCCCAACAGGGACACCTATAGCTAGATTAGGTTGCTCAGAGCCACGTCCAGCCAGGCCTTGCAAGTCTCCAGGGGTGAGGCTTACACTACCTCCCTCTCTGGGCAATCTGTTACTATGCTTCACTACCCTTACGCTTAATTCATCCAGCAGAATATATTTTTCTTCATGTTTTGGGGTAGAATATACTGGTATTTCTGTGGTGACTGAACTCAATAATTCCTTCAGGGAAGGTATTCTTGAGTTTGTGTCATTAGAGATGTGCACTCCATGCATCTTGCCCCTTTTCTTACTAGCAGTGTTAACTGCGACACAGTGTTGGGGATGGTGCCAAGGCTCGGAAGTGTCCCCATTATACCTGTGTATGCATCATGCTGCTCAAACCTGAACAATCTCCCTGAGAACCAGGAGCTGCTGCCACATCAAATAACCCATGGGGAGCTCCTGCTGAAAGCTGCAACCAACGGTGGGCACTTCTTGTAGAGCTGAATCATTCTGCAGATGGAAAGTGATTGTGATGTTGTGAGTGCAGAGCTGTGGTTGGAAGCATTTGCTACATCTGTGCTTGAGAAGGAATTACCAGTATTTTAGAGCACAGTGCTGTCATCCTGAGAAAGAACCAGAGAGGAAAGGCAGGGGACCTGGAGTGGACATGGGGTAAAGCAAGCTTCATTGGACAGGGTATTTCAAAAAACAAGTGAAATAGAATGGCAATAGCAGGCTCTAGGAGTTGAATTAAAGGGGTGGGGAGGAAGGGACAGGGGGGAGATGAAGACTAAGGTAAAGAAGTCCAAAAACAAGTTAGACAGTTGGGGAGTTTAAGTCCGGAAGGGATCCTCCTGGGAAGTGGAACTCTTGCACCAAAAAGAAGAGAGAGAGCAAGGCTTATTCAGAAAATATACCAGTCACCATCCTAACTCAATAGCTCCATTTTACTCCATTTTTTAATAACTGGCTAAACCTGAAAAGACATTAAGAAAACTGATACCAGTTCTCAGGATAAATACTGAGCTTGGAGGTTATAGAAATCAGTACCGACTTTAGCTAGTACACTCCACTACACCAAGTATCTGTTACCCCTCCCACCCCCCAGGCTTTAAACCTGTTTCAACACTATCACAGTGGGTTGAATGACTGCAGAACAAGGAATACATGAAGATTTCAGGGTTTTGCCTTTTGCTTTTTTTTTATTATCTTTCTTTAACAAGCTTCTCCTCATTGCTTGAAAATGTCATTCTAGCCAAAGATATTCTATAATTAAAGAGCAAAACTGTCCAAATAATTAAAAGTTTTCTCTTGCCCTCAGCATAGCTCTGGGCATAGAAACAGGGAGTTTAAGGCAAACTGCACTGCAGTAGGAGTAATTGAATTATTTAAAATGAATGTCTACTTTCTGAACCATGCTCAGTGGAAAAAAATAAGAAAGAAAAAAGAAGCAGCAAAATCAGAAACAACTGAAAAACAATAGGGGATTTTCCTTGCAAAAATTATCAGAGTTAAAGAGTTAAACATCCTCCCCGGGCTGCATTGATACAGTGCGATTTTGTCTAAGCCACTGGATGTCACATCCCTAGAGTTTCTGGGCTTGATTATGGAGTTCCTGCACATGTGTGACTGGCTGCCATCAGTTGCTTTCCTACGAATTTCCTAGAGAAAATACTGTGACAAAATGCACGTTAGGTGTTTTTTGTTCAGAAGAAATTGCCTGTTCTAGAAATCCTTGGTCTCATTTTCTTTTTCTGTTGATGGAGAGAGAAGCACCTCGTCTAATTAGGTACATCTGATCCCAGTTTTCCTCTTGCAAATCTCCCATTTCTGATAATGAGGAGCTCCTGCTCCCTCTGCAGGGGCTAAGCAGGCTGCAGTCATAAAATATCCAGCTTCTGCATGCCTGAGAACCAGGTGAACACACAACCCGAACCATAATTGTCCTCTCATTAGTGCAGCACTGAAATATTTGCCCAAATAAGTGTTTGGAGCAAGTATTATTCAGGGTTTTATAACTGACTTTCTTACTGTCTGCAGTGTGATACTGCTGAAAATATAAGTTTATTTTGTGTCTGTGCTGATTGTTATCTTCTGGTTTGTTAGGCTGGTTTTTAGGATATGGGATGGTATGGCATCTTTAGGCACCAGAACTTTACCTTCTTTCACTGCTGTAATAGCAGTGTTGCTTGGTAGAAAGGATTATGCTAAATGTGACAAGAAAAAAAGGCAAGGCATGTCTGTGTTAACTGCAGCTAAAGTTCTTCGTACCAGACCGGAAAAAACTTCGCTTAGCATGCAAAGCCCTGAACTGCACCTCTGCATTTCAATGGTTTCTTTCGTATAATGAAGCTGCACTTCACTTATTTGCCATAAGATACTTATGTGGCTGCCACCCAAGTGTTTGAAATAGAGATAACAACTACTCCCTTTTCTTCTTCCTTGGAGACAGGAGAAATTGCTTGATTAATTTATTATAGGCTTTTGTTTGCTTTAAATTTATGTGGATGACTGGGCACAATGTGTTGGAGGCTTGGTGAGAATAAGTTATCAAAGAAAAGCTGAAAAAAGGGAGATCTGTGAAAGTTCATTTCACCCAAGGGTGCTTTCCACCACCTGAAGTCCTCTTAGTGAGTTCTGTTACTAATAGGATGTGCTGCTGCATCTGCTAACAGTTTTGACTTTTCAGGTTGTCTGGTTTCATGTCTAAATGTTGTTTGCAACCATCAGTTCTGGCACCCATCGTGCATGCTTTATTAGTTTATACTCTTCCTCACAGTTTTTTTTTTTTTACTTGAATCCTTAGAGCAACCAATCACGTATATATTCTCAGGCTCTGCATGAGAAAAGACTCAAATTTAAATGAAAATATGGCTAAAAATGTGCCTTTTCTTGTAACACTTCAGCTGTAAGGACTGGAAGGGGAAGTTAATTTCTTAATCTCCACCATGTTAAAGAAAGAGGAGACTTCCAGCAGAGAATGAAAAGATGTCCATCTAAAAGAGAACTTCTAGCTGGAAAAGGGAGATTTGAAACTATTCTTTAAATTATGCTCGACAATTTTTTGTACTCAGACTGGTGGAATTTAATCAAGAAACTCAGTGACAGCTTCAGCCCTGTCTTTCAGAAAGCCTCTTCATCCAAAGCTAATAAATCACTTTCCAGTAGAGAGCAAGCAGGAGGGATGCCTCGAGGGAGAAGCATAAGCTGGCCAGAGAGACCTCTCCTTTTCACTTTAGAATCACAGTGATAATGTGAGGGAGACAGACAAAACCACAACACATGCAGCTGTTAGAGAACTTTTGCAACTTGCAATAAATAAATAAATAAATAAATAAATAAATAAATAAATAAATAAAATTAAAACTGGTTCTTGGCATTCCTGATGTTTGTTTGAAGCTTTGTATGCACATATATCAGCCGAGCATGCACATGCAGCATGAGAGACAAAAAGCCTGATCTGGCTCATGTAAGAACCTGGAAGTGAATCTTTTAAAAACACTGCTGAAAATCAACACTTGTGTCCACTGGGGATTCATGTCCCCTTGGGGACTTTAATTTCCCAGACAACATTCACTGAAATGTCTGCACTAGTGTGAGATTTTAATTGTTTCAATATTTTTCTAAAATATGAGACAGAGAACTCCTTCTGCCCCTGATAACTGCTCACTCAACTCTCCTGCCTGCTTTTCAAGATAGCAAAGATGACTGATTAGTATGAAATGGAATCACAAAACCATGTTAAAACCTCATGATTTTGTACTCTGGTATATCTTCATATTACCCTTCAAACTACCTTCTGAACTCCTTTAGTTCCATCGTCAGTGTGTTTGTGTTTGCCATTGCTGGGTTTTTTTCAGCTCTCCATGCTCCTGCTCCAGTAAAATAAACAGCAACAATACAAATACAAAAATTTCCAAAATGGCACAACTAAGACAAGAGGCAAGACAGAATAGGTATTATGGCTATTATAGTTTATGAGTCATAAGTGGATTGGGAAAAATTCCTGTGGGATGCATAAATGTTTTCCTTTCAGCCTTTAGGAGCTCAGAGAAACACCCCAAAATCAGGATGCCCATTCAAACAGCCATGTCAAAACAGCACGTAGCAGATGAGAGCTACTTCTCCCGTGTTAACAGCAATAGAATTAGGGGGAATGGCCTCAAGTTGTGCTAGGGAAGGCTCAAGTTGCTGATTAGGGAAAATTTCTTCATGGAAAGAGTGGTGAGGCACTAGAATAGTCTGCCCAAGGAGGTGGTGGAGTCACTGCCCCTGGAGATGTTTAAGAGTCACGTTGTATGGGAACTGCTGAGTCACGGCCTGAACCTCTGATTGATCACCTGAGCAATGAGTCAGCCAGAGGAGCACAGGTGAAGGCAATTCACCTGTGCTGCCGGAAGGGGTGGAGCCAGGCTCCACCCCTCCTAGATCTATTTAAGAGCTGACTACCAGTGGGGAAGGATCTTGTCTGGAGATCCCCTCTTCTGGTGTTTTTTTTGTAGATGAGCCTAGTATACAGGTAAGCCTTCCATTTATTCTCTCTTATTATCTTAGTCTACTTTGCCTAAATTTCTTGTTCTTTTTGTGATTATAGCATCTTAATATCCATTGATTATACACACATGAATATGATACTGAGGGACTTAGTTAGCGGGTATTGTGGTGATGGGCTGACAGCTGGACTAGGTGATTTCAGTGGTCTCTTCCAACCCTAATGATTTTATGATACTATGAAAAGAACGGATAGAGTGAAACAGAATGTGGCCAATAGCAGGTTTTGGGAAAGTCACTTTTCTTTATTTCTTTTGGTGGATCTGAAAGACATCCTAACACACTAACAAGAAGACATGAGTGCCTTCATGCTCAAGGATTATGAAAATGTGGGTTCAGTCTCATCTTTCCAGAGCAGTATCTCCTTCGTGCTGTGAACTTAACTCCTATAAGAACAAACAACATGTACCCCAGTGAGGTGAAATACATGCTTCTGATATGAATTTCATTTCCTAAAATTAAAATAAATTAGTCATGTAATTTTCTGAAAGTGCTTGTTTCTCTCCAGTGACTACAAATGGAATCCAAAGAAAAAGCTTCAGTGTAGACCCCAACACTGCATCTATGTCCAGTACTACATAGAATAATTCCTACCTGAAGGATTCATGCATACCTAACATCATGCAGCACCAAACCGCCAAACCTATTTAGCATCACAAATATTTGCACAATGGACTACTATTCTACCTTACTTCTTAAACATACTGGAAATGGTTTCTTTACATTGTTGGTTTTAATCATGTTTCAACTGTTGGCCTCACTATCAACTCTTTTGTGTCCTGATCCCCAACAATTTGGGAATCTGGTGTAGCCTGAGTCAGAGCTGCATTCTGATTGTGAGTTTCAGATGTAATTCAGACAGTAAGTATTTAGTTAATCTTATTCAAAGGAGTGGAGATCTGCATTAACTGTACATTTGAAACACTGTGGAGAATCGAGACACTTTATTTCTGATACATTTATTTTTCCCCTTGAGAAGTCAAAAAAGATCTATATATCTCTTGAGAAGATGGCTGGCTTTATAAATTATTGATGCGTAACTGCAATAATTAGCTGGCTTTTTTCAGCATCAGGTTCCATATATAGCAGAGCTGCTAATCTCTTTCTGTTTTTTGATGTTTTTGTCGTCTTATTAGATTACATCTCCATGATTGTTTTTGATCACTTTCTAATGAATATTGTATTACAGAGTTTTAAGTAGACTAGAATCAACATGCTATTTATTTCTTTGGGATTAAATGTATGTGGGGAGTTTTAAAGAGTATTTAAATTGACTGGAAAAATTCAGTGTTTTGGATTTTCTGTCCTTTCTCCATTGATTGTGTGTGTGTTATTCAGTGCTAGTTTAGTTTATAAAAACTCCTAGGGCATGTACGATTTTTGCTCTGTGGCAGATGGTGCTAGATTTGCACATCATGAGGCTGATTTTGCTTATCAGGTCTGTGTTATATTTTAGTGGTTTGCTTCTCCAGTCACCATACTTCAACTGTCCATTGGAAACAGTTTTGGGCAACCTATTGACCAACTTACATGCTGAAATATGGCAGCGTAGAGTGAAACATCAGATATGATGTCTGGTAGATCCCTAAAGCACTAAAGCATCTGACAAATAAAGATGAGTTCCACAGAACATTGGTTAGTGTTTGCTGTGCTGAGCTTCCAAATTCTGTATCTGGTTTGGATGCTTTTCTACAGTGAGTGGATGCTGATTTGCAAACAAAGAAGCTTTTTATTGACATCATCAGAGCCATTCCTTCATTTCAGAAAACCTGTGAAATGAATCAAAATTCTCTGCACTCAAACTACTGAAAGCATTTCACACACTGAGTATTCCTCTGCTTAACACATTTCAAACTACAGTAACTGCTAATATGATAAAAGCAGTGACAAATCAGAGTTAGCTCCAACAATCATGCACAACTTACCATAGCAAACAAATCCACTCTGAGGAAAGAGAAAGCTCAGCGTCCATTTCAGGCCTCCTGCTGCAGCCTTTTATGCTTTTTATTTTTATCCTGCTTGTCAAAATAGCAGCCCTTTATCACTGCTGATTGCAGAGATTTTGACTCCTCGCCTGCTGGGTTCTCCCTCTGCTCCATAGGGGTTTCCTAATTGAATGTTTCCCTTGTGACTAGGAAAGCTTTGAATAAGAATAGGAAAGAAAATTATTAATATGGTCTTGAAACTTAACCTGAGCCTTCCACCCCATTCTTGCACACAAGTTCTTCTTCCCTCACAAAAGCACAAAGTATTCTTTCAGGGAGCCGCCTCAGATCTTTTACTGAAGCTAACTGCTTCTATTATATACTGAACATTGTCAGTGAACTACAGTAAACTCCTAACTTGAGGTTAGCAAAATGAGAGATTCATAGATATATGAGAAGCAGCTGAGCACCCTGTTTGTTCAGCCAGAGCAGAGGAGCTGAGGGAAGATCTCATGGCAGCCTGCAGCTGCTCACAAGAGGAGTGGATGGGCAGTGCTGAGTTCTGCTCAGCCTGAGGGAATGGCATGGAGCTGCTTCAGGCTGGGGGTCAGGAACAGGTTCTTCACCAGAGGAACAGGCATGTAATAGGCTCCCAGGGCAGTGGTCATGGCCCCAAGCTGCCAGAGTTCAAAGGGAATTTGGACAATATTCTCAGGCATAGGATTTGAATTTTGTGTGGTCCTGAGTGGAGCCAGGAGCTGGACACAAACTGGCTGGAGGGCCAGGCCCAGAGGTGGTGAGCAGATTAAACCCAGCTGGTCACCAGCCACAAGTGGTGCTCCCTGGGGGTTGATATTGGGACCCGTCCTGTTCAATATCTTCATAGACCTGGATGACAGCATTGAGTGCACCCTCAGTAGAGAGACAGGACAAGGGGAAACGGCCGGAAACTGCAGCACAGGAAGTTCCGCACAAATATGCACAAGAACTTCTTTACAGTGAGGTGACAGAGCACTGGAACAGGCTGCCCAGGGAGGTGGTGGAGTCTCCTTCTTTGGAGATGTTCAAGACCTGCCTGGATGCCTACCTGTGAGACCTGCTGTAGGGAACCTGCTTTGGCAGGGGGGTTGGACACAATGATCGCTGGAGGTCCCTTCCAACCCCTACGATTCTGTGATTCTGTGAGGCCCTAGAGCATGTCCAAGAAAGGCAACTAAACTGGTGAGGGGTCTGGAGTACAAGTCTTACAAGAAATGGCTGAGGGACCTGGGATTGTTTAGTCCAGAGAAAAGGAGGCTCAGGGGAGACCTTATGACTCTACTACTACCTGAAGAGAGGTTATGGTGAGGTGGGAGTTGGCCTTTTCACCTGCATAACTAGCAATAGGACTAGAGGGAATGGCCTCAAGTTGCACCTGGCAAGGTTCAGGTTAGGAAAAAATTATTCTCTGAAAAGGTGGTAAGGCAATAGAATGGGCTGCTCAGAGAGGTTGCTAAGTCACTATCCCTAGAGGTGTTCAATAAACATTTGGATGTTGTACTGAGGGACACGTTTTAGTGGGATGGTGTTGGTGGTAGGTGGGTGGTTGGACTGGAGGATTTTGAAGGTCTTTTCCAGCTATGGTGATTCTGTGATCCTTGTGGGTTCCTTCCAACATGGGATATTCTATGATTCCACATAAGTTACAGGAGGTATGTGTCTTGGCTCAAGACATCAGTGCCTCCTTTCTCTCTCACCTTTCTGAGTCAAAAGCAAGGAACTGTTTGCCCCCCATGCTGAGATTTTAAGTAAGCAACTCTTTCCCATCTCATCTCTTGGTAGGTGGCATATGCCTGGTAGATGGTGCAAGACTTTGCACTGAAGTATGAATGGAAAACTATCTCTATGGTACTGTTATTCTTATTAATGCATCAGCAGGCTGCTTTCTGTGCTTTACTGAAATAGGGACCAAAGAGTTGTGTTTCAGCTCTCAATAACAGCAAAAGCTGAGGTCAGTCCGGTAAAATGCCACTGAGGGAAAGCAGTCTCCACATTTTGTCCTCATTTTCCCCCTTCCAGGGTTATATGTATCCTTCAGTGTTTTCCCTGTACAATTTCCCTACCATTTGCAGCAGGTTGGTAAATCCACTTCTGTTACCCAGCTGTGTGCACTGCAAGAAGTTTGCAGCTAAGAGTTCTCTCTCTTAGTAAGAGTGAGCAAAAGGGCTTCTTCAAAAATTAGCTGTTCCTTGGCAAGCGATCTGCTACTGAATTTCAGCTTCAAAGAAAAAAGATCTTGAGAGAAATGCCTGTTATGGATAGTCAGCTGGACTGTGGTGCTTCCCTAGATCATTCACAGGAGTTTAATTTCTAATTAGAAATTAAATTAAATGTGAGCTGTCATATGAAAAAGGTGGATTTCAAGAAGTTTCCTTATGTGGGTACATTGGTCTGCAAAGCCAACACTGGCACAGCAGAATGTTAAAACTCAGTGATCTGCAGCACAGCAGGCACAAGTGCTATTAGGAGGCTAGCTGAAATGTCCTGAGTGGGGGTGTCCTACAGCAGCAGGTGGAAATGCTGTGGATTTTCAGTCTGGGAACACCTGGAGACCTGTGTGCAGCCTCTCCTGTCCATATGAGGTAGGAGGAAGACAGTGATGGCTGCTGGGATATTGCTGTCCTACTCCCCAGCTCTGTATCTGTTGCTTATCTGAGCAAAACAGTGGTGGCTTTGGCTTTGAAAGGTGCTATCATAAATAATGGAGAAAAGGAGGTCCTGAGCTGTTCCTAAGAGCTTGGTGCCAGTTTTGACTGTGCCTGGAAACAGTCCGGGCTGTAGGCAAGAAAATATAAGTCATTATTTTGTAAATGAGGCAGCTTTGGGAGAGCTAGGTACAGAGACTAAAGGTGGGACCAGGCTTTGAATTCCCACAGCTGGTAGTTAGAGTAGCATGCCTCTTCTCATGAGGCCCCGCAGGTACATGAAAGAGCACAGCAAACGTTCTTTGCACTGTGTGGTGGAACGTGTTGAGTAGCAGCAACTGCTGCTGAAGGCAACAGTAGATGTACGTGCAGCACTGTGTCAGTGAAGCTCAGTGAGCTGCTCATGGGCTGCCTGGTGCAGACAGTGCTGGCAGGGAGCAGTCAGGGGATGTACAGCGTGGCCACACAGCAGCCAGCACAACCCCAGCATGAGATGTGTGAGCTGGCACCACAAAGCAAGAACCTCAGCACAGGAGGCAGAAGGATATAATAAATAACAGAAGTTGGAAAATACATGTTTTGTAAGGGTTATTTGTGAAAGTACCTCTGCATTAAATACAATTTAAATGAAGCTTGCACCTCAGCCAAAGAGCAGAGTGTTCCTCTTATCAATGCATGTTTTTGTGAACAGACCAATTGAAGTTTTTGGCATACAGGTGCCTAATAATTATTATATATGCTGGAACATGTTCATCTCATTTTGATATAAAACCATGTCTTCAAACAAGGCTCACGTGTGCTTCTAGAGATATGATTTAATTTTACAAGTTGTATGCTTTTAGAAATTGCTGGCAGACTGTCTGGATGTCTGAATTTTTATCAAAAGCACTGATTGGAAATGCATATGCATTTAGTTTGACAGTGTCCTCAGACAGTAATTTCCCCTCAAGTCAATGATAAAACAGTACATTTCAATTATTTGCAGATACCAAACACTTACATAAATACACATCTGATTTTAGTGCAGGAAAGTGCATTTCCTGAAATTACCAATACTACAATCATGACTCTCAGATAAGAAGAAAATCCTATTCGATCATTCTCACAGAAGCAGTGCATTCTGTGCTAAATAGCTGCTGAGGATCTTGAAGATAACATCTATAGGACATAACTGATTAAATATCATAATATTCGCATGTGAGTATTATGCAGCCTACATGTGAATGAACCTTCTGTGTTAAATGCTTATACCTTGATTCAATCCTGTAAAAAGGGCTAAGTATATTTCCAGGCATATCTCTATTATCACTTTTTGACTTTTGGATTACTTGTATTCCAGAGGTATACAAATGCCTTTAGCTGGGTCATCCTGTAGCTGGTACTTCTAACAAATATAATGCTATGGGGCATTCCTCTTGTCAGAACATTTTTACTTTATCATCTGTTGTTATGGCTGTATTATTTTCCTCAAATATTCCACCTTGATGATATGCTGAATTCTCAGATTTTTGAGAAATGCCTATGATACAATTACTTCAACCATAGTGTTTTCCTTTATCTTTTATCTCCCATTTTCAAGGAGTTTTAAAATTACTAACTTTCTATCAAAGCTACAAAATCAAATAAATTTGTTATGGTCCTTCTACATAGGTGAAAATATCACTGATGTTAGGACAAAATATTGTCAGAAATATTAAAAATGTGTATAACAAATCATGGCAATCCTCGCATGCACACTGTAGAAAAGATAAAGCTGTAGGGTACTTATTTCAATATTTCTACTGAATAACAATTTCAACTTATATGAGATACGATTGTTGAAATATCTTTTTTAATCCAAGATGTGAAACACAAGGGAAAAACAATTTCTACCTTAAAAAAAAAAAAAAAGGAGACTTGAATGTGAGCTGTCAGTCTCTCAAGATGTATTAATCAAGCCCTACTGCCATTTCTATTACTGCTTTATCATGAACCATCACTTGGAAAAAGAAAGAAGCAGGTATTTCAGATCACTGCTACCAAATCCTAGCTGACTGACTAATAAATTATATTTAATGTCTCTCATTTGTTTCACATTTTCTCAAATTTATTAATAAGGCTTTGTCACAACTGTTTATTTTTATTTTTCGTTTTATTTCATTACCTTTGCTTTCTAAACAAATCAACATTATAGATTGAAAAATAGCCTAGCTAAAAAGGAAATACATCTGTAGTATAGAATGCAAATTATCCTAGGTCAGGTTTATCAGAGGAGAAAGCATGAGAATATGAAAGAATAAAAGATAAAAAGCAGGGACCTTCTGAGTCACCATGTTCCTCTGGAAACAGGTTATTTGTAATGAAAAGAAATGTAATGTAAGTAATGAACATAAAATTTTTCTGTCAATAACTTAATAATGTGATCAGTACACTGTAAATTTTGTCCTGGTTATGAAGAATAAATCAAATAATTGATCCTTCTGAGTTTAGTGATAGGCAGGATTAGCTATGTCTGCCTGGACCAACACCTGGACAGCCTGGCTGCAGGTGAGGTGCAGTCAGCAGAGCTGATGTTGGTGTCTGTATGGGAGATGCCCAAAACAGCACCAAGGACTCGACTCTAACCCAGAGCTTGACTGTATAAACAGTTCAGGGTGGTTTTGGTCTTCTATCCCACAAAACTGGTATAGCCATACGCTTAGATCCGTTCATGCTAAGACTATTTTGTCAGTTTGCTACAGGCAGTATGAAATACTGGGACAAGTAAAGTCCGCAGTGATAAAAGTCCAAGTCAACAATTCAGAAATCTTGGTGTGTCTGGATCTATTTCCATCTAACCATGACTGTAATGGCTATGCCAATTGTACTATAAGGCTGCATTTCTGGACAACTCAGTGTCTGGTCTCTGCTAGCCATAAGATGTTACCATAAGGAAGAAGTCTGTGTTGAATGTGCTGTGGGATTTTTTAAGTTAGTGATTCTGACATCCTTTAACTTCTTGAAGACCTCATGCTGAAGGAGAACAAATGACAATGTGACTGTATAGGACAGCACCTCTGTGAGTGGAGGATTGTGCTCTTATTTCATAGAATAATAGAATCACTTAAACATAGAATGGCTTGAGTAAGAAGAGACCTCAAAGATCATCTAATCCCAACCCCCCTGCCACAGGGGTTGCCGACCACTAGATCAGGCACTAGATCAGGCTGTCTCAGAGCTCCATCCAACATGGCTTTAAACACATCCAGGAACAGGACATCCACAACCTCTCTGGGCAGCCTTTTCCAGCATCTCAGTACCCTGATATCTAATCTAAATCTTCCCCCCCCCCCCCCATTTTGAAATTGTTCCCACTTGTTCTATCACTATCCAGCCATGTAAAAAGTAGATTTCCTTCCTGATGATAACCCCCTTCAGGTACTAGAAGGCCACAATGACGTATCCCCAGAGCCTTTTCTTCTCCAGACTGAACAAGCCCAGCTCCCTCAGTCTCTCTTCATAAGAGAGGCACTACAGTTCTCTGACTATCCTTGTAACCCTTCTCTGGACTCACTCCTACTTCTCCACATCTTTCTTGTGCTAGGGGCCCCAGGCCTGGATGTAGTACTCCAGATAGGGCCTTATTTGCAGCATCTAGCTTTGTGCAGCTTCCATGCTGCAAGCCCACGTTCCTTCAGTAGCATAACCTATTTCTCAGAAGAAAACATGTTCTGGAAGATTAGACAGGCATCAAATATTCCCTGGTTAGCAGCATAAACAAAATTATAATAATTATGAATTGTTTCAATAGTGTATATGTATTAAACCCAGTTGATTAAATTGATATCAATCCTTTTCACACAAGCCTGAGCCAGTCTCTCTGAGCAAGGCTTGCTGCTATTGTTACATGATGTTAGCCAACAAGAAAAAAATAGCCACAGCCTGTATCTGAAGATCAGTTTTTCATCATAGAATCACTGTAGAATGACCTGGGTTGAAAAGCACCATAATAATCATCTACTTTCAACCCCTCTGCCATGGGCAGAGTCGCCAACAACTAAACCAGGCTGCTCAGAGCCACATCCAGCCTGGCCTTCAATGCATCCAGGGACAGGGCATCCAGGATGAGTTACCCAGGCCCGGCCAGCCTTTCATCACTGCATCCTGCAGCAGCTCAGCACCTCTTTGTTTTGGTCCACAATGCTATGTGTCTTTTTGTCTATGTACATATAAAGCTCCTCAGAATCTGAACTGATGACTGATATAATTAAAGAATGATATATTCGAGTCACCAATTAAAGAGAATTTATTTCTTTCACTTAAAGATGTAGATAATACCACGGTCCTTACAAGTCAATAGCTTATTATGTTTGAATTATATTTTTCTTCTCATTCTAATCCTTCTGTAAGTAGTCATTAGAGACTATGATGAATTTTCACCAGTTTCCTTTGTGTGAGCTAGCAAATTCAGAGGTATCACTTCCAGTATCCTTTTCTACATCGCATTAGTGCTACTGAGAACAAACCATATGTTCATAAAATTGTAACAACAAAAGGAAAAGTTGACTTGACCCCCAAAGGTAGTTACATACCAAAGCTCAATGACTGCCCATCATCAGCCAGACTGGCTAAATGATCAGGGTTTTTAAGTCTCAGCTGAGGGCTGCATAAGAACTCAGCCCTATAATGCAAACCTACACAGTGAGGGATGCAACAGGGTGGGATGTCTGATGTGAAGCTATTGCTAAAAGTACCAGTTAGCTGTGACTCCTCAGTGGGAAGTGTCCCACTTCCTACTGAGATGTACAGCTGTAGGTTCCTTATTGGTTTGGGACCACAAGAGCAGCTGTGAGTACCTGTGGCAGGGAAGGGGAGATGTGAGACAAGGATAACTAAATGAACTCTCTGTTGGAGGTATAAGACTTTGATGTCCATTGTGTTGACCTCTGCTGAATAGAATGAGGAGATATCAGTGTAGGCTGAGTTCAGCATGTTTTATTCATACTTTCTATCAACATCCGAGCACATGCTTCAGAAGAGAAGGATCTCCATTGCCTGCAGGAATTCCCAAAAGACTTCTGGGTCATCACCATTTGCTTAGTACCCTGTGCCAGCAGCCGAATGCACCTGTGGTGTGCTGCTTCCTCCATCTAAAAGGTCATATCTCCCACTGATCTGGTAGCAAGAAATTGCTGGGGAACAGGTAAAATCATAGCCAATGTCTAAAAAACAGATTACACAGATGCAAATCTGCATATGAAACAGTGCTACCACATGTTTAGTATTGAATAAAACAACATTCACAGTTCCATGCTGTTTTGAAGTTGGAACATACTTATTCATTTGTATTATTTAAAACATTCTTTTTTACACAAATGCACTCATTAGAGTCAGAGCATTCTGTATGGCTGAAGAAAAAAAGAATCCGTAGCAATTAATTTTAAAAATTGGATATACATGTATTGAATGCATGCATGCATTTATATTTGTATGTCCATGTGTATATCTTTATTATATATACTGATTTTAATATGGATACTCAGCAATGGCATAGTGGCTTCAATTCAATTATTATGAGTGTATTAAATCTGAAAGCACAAACAAGAACAAAATAGAGTATTTTGTCTTATAAACTTGAGAAAACATTCTAGTTAATAGGGAATGAGGAGCCAAAGCATTTCAGCATTTGGAGAATGCAAAATATCATGTAGATAATTCACTGTGCACAAATGAGCAGCATTTCCTAGAGGGCAGGGCTTTTCTCTGGGCTAAAACACATACAGATTAGACTAAGCCTGCATTTATGAGAAGGAGAAGGTAAATTCATTTACAAAAACGTTTTTTTTCTTTGTATAAATAAGGCAAAGCCCAGAGTGCTTCTCACAGAGCAATTTGTTTACTGAATACAGGGACTTTCCTGTGTGCAGTAAAGGATGCCTCCTGCTTTCATTATGCATGCTCATTGATGTGCTGGGAGTCAGGAGCTAAGCAGTGCGGTTTGCTGGGGTTCTGGCCCTAGTCCCCAGAGCACTTGAGGAGACTCTGAGAACCCATAGACTCCTCAGAGGATGCTACTGAGATGCAGGGCTAGTTTTACAGCCTAGCATAGGTATAATAAATATAAAAGCAGCCTGGAATTCCTGGAAGACCAAATTGGATAAGCTGGCCTTGATGGTAACAGTGCAGTTCCTGTAGTATAAGTTACAGCAATGCTGGTGACCTGCTCTTCACCCAAATCTGTGTGAGATGCTCATCGCGCCTGCCCTGAGCAGCCCAAATGAGGGGATGCAGCTTCCCCTCTGCCCTCTATGGAGCAAAGCACAAACAAGAGCGGTCAGTTTCCTCCTCTGTGACTTCAGTGCTCCACTGACAGGAAAAGTAAGTCATCAGCATTACTTTAACAGAGCTTTGGCAAGACACCAGGGGGATGATGCTTCCTACAAAGCAAGGCATCCTTTGCTCCCTCTCTTTGGGTTTTATATGGAAAATGTGTTTGTATAAAATTAAATCTAGATTAACTTTTGTGAGGAGAGCAATATTGTACAGGATAAATAGCAGTCTATTTCAGAACTGAAATGTGCTGAAAGTGAGATGTGTATAAGAATTTCTCCAGAGCATACGGCCCTCTATGGCAGATTGTCATCCCAGATTGCATGTAAGACTTTGCCTGCTGAAGCTGTCTTTTCCCAGTTTTATTTCCAGCAACATCCATAGAAATCTTTGCCAAACCAGCCTTCAGTGCCAACTGATTTGTTGTGTATGGCCTCAAGTGCTGTGTTGTCAAGGGTTTTGTTTAGGCACAAGAAAGAGAAATTTTGTTTCACACACAGGATCCCTGAAACCTCTCATTCCCCTGACCTTTCAGGAAAGAACATCTTGGTTTTGGGTTGTATCAGCTGTAGTGAGGAGAGAAACAGTTCAAAATGCAGGTAAGACATTCACACATATTTGCCTAACACAGAAAGAATATTTTCCAAGGGAGTCAAAGACATCAGAGATTCCACTCAGGAAAATGGAATACGAAGCTCAGTACCAAACACAGCCAGCATCTTTCTGACAGCCACGTGTTTTCAAAATGTGTTGCAGAAGAAGCAGTATTGATCTGTTGTGCATCGGTAATGAGAACTTCTCAAGTCTCTTAGTCCTCCAATCAAAATACTGGTCTTCAGCAGAAAAACAAGTGTTCACCTTTATGAAGTGCTTCTTCAAGCACTGTGTTGCTCAAAAAGGCTGCTTTTTTAACATAAATATTTTCTCTTCCACCTGTCCTCTACCAATGACTCTAACTGGTATTTTCAGACTTGGGAATGCAACAAGTAGAGGTAAGCCACTAAAAATCTATGGATTTTCAGTGTTATAGGTGGAAATTTTTCCAAGTTAAGCAAAATAAGAGATAATTATTTGGCATGTCCTTGTGTACTGCTCAAGTGAAAGAGAGTTCTTCTGTGGGCTGCAGTAGGTATAGATCAGGCCATCCACTAAAAACCACTAGCCTTGCTATTGCTGTGTTGAAAGAAAAAGTTTACAAATAATATGATAGAATCAAATTTTGGTCTATGTTGGTTAACTTTGGTAGTTATTTCATTTCAGTTCTCTTTTCTGAACTTCCTGACTGAGAACATGTACCTCTCAGATCAGGAAAATAAAGCACTTTCCTAGAAATTTCTAAATATATAGGAAATGGGAAGCACTATATTTTAAAATGCATTTTCATTATACAAAAGCTCAATAACTGATAAATCCCAGTATTACACACAGTGGTGGTCCCAATATTGGAGGAAGATAGTTAACATTTTGCTCATCTTCTTCAAGCCTTGATGATTAAAATGAATGGCTACAGCTTTTTGTTCCAGGCGTGGTATCTGCATACATTCTAGCCAGTGAACTTAAAGGCTGGACACTTGAAATGAAAATGTAAATGGTGAAGTCAATTTCCCAGAACCAACTAGGCAGTGAAAGACAGCTGTGCTTCTGAGGGCTGCAGACTTACAGATCAATAACATTTCAAAAGAACCCTCAAACTATTTACCACCATCAAAGCACAAATATCTTTGGCTGGATGTGAAACTAGAGTATTATATATATGCTTCTGTTCCAATGTCTCAAATGAACAAGCTTTGAATCTGTTGCTTTTTATATGCTGCATTTTTGTTTCCTTTTATGTAATGGTTTATTCAGAGCACTTTCTTTCAGAAAGGGTTTGTCAGTCCGTTGGAAGTTATTTGACTACACAAACACATTCACATAGCAAGATGTGTGCTTTTTATACCAGACATTAATGCAAATACATGCATTGCACCCAATTCCAGCAGACTCTGTCCTGATAGAGCCCCGAGACTAATCTACAACTTTGTTCTGGTCCTTTTTGCAAAATCAAAGTGAAGGAAAGCTATGAAGGTGTTCAAAATCCTTGGCAAAAGCAACAGGGGATCTTTTCTGACCATACACTGTAGGAAACCTCCATTGCCTTTCCACTAAACATGGAAATGGTAAGTATAGACAGGTGAGCATCAAAGAATATACAGAGTTTTAGACAAGTCTATATTACATGGGACAAGACCAGGGAGATGACTGTCGCAAGTTAGCAACACAACTCAGGGCTCTCATGCAAGAAAGATTTCTGTATTGCTGTATCTCTCTATATATTATTTTCCTAAGCAAGCCTTTTATATTCTAACATGCATATTCAGTACATTTCCACTAACGATCCATTGGCTAGAAAGCAAGCAAGTTCCATAACAAATCTTCATAACAGCAGAGAGCTTATCTTATGCTACAAAACATCCTTGTTTATTCTGTTCATCTCTCTTTCCCAGTACCATATTATCAGCAAGTTGACATTCAACAAGGTGGAGCCAACCTCTCCTCCCACAGATGACTGCAGATTAAACATCCTTAGAGGTGTCTAAGTCGCATGGGCTCCAGAGTAGATTCAACCACCTAAGTATTTATGCTTCATTTTTATGACTTAATCTCAGGTTTGGTGCCCTGTTATTTTGCCTTTGTGAAGAAGCAGGATGAAGCTTACAAAATTTTTTGTTTTCCCACATGGACTTTCTGGCTAGGGGAGAAAAAAAAAATAAAAAAAATCAAATGTGCTGCTGCAGTATATTATGTAACTTTTTTTTTTTTCCCCAGTTGAAAAAGTGTTGATTCCTTTCCTTTTCTGCATCCTGGCTTCCTAGCTGCTGGCTTCCTCACTTTCATTACAACTCTGTCACTTTAATTTGAACCTTTCTCTGTGCTACATGATGTTCTCACTTTAGCTTGTGAAGTTTGCTCCAAGTGGACTTCAGTCTTTTTAAATGAATCGACTGCTTTCATCTTTAACCAGACTAAAGACATGATTGTGTGTAGTTTACCAGCATAAGGAGGAAAAAAATCAGTTTGCTTGGTAGAGACTCAAGAAGATCTTTTAGCCTGAACCATCTCTGCTCCCAGAACTGAGATTTCCTTAGGTAAGCTTACTGATGTGGAACATCATTTTATTTATTCACCTATTTTTTTGTTGTTGTTAAGATTATCCTCTCCAAGACCTTCTGTCGAGGTTATACATTACTCTCCTGAGACATGGTTTGGTTGCTGCTGCAAACAGTTAGTTAAAGATTCTGCAGTATCCTGCACTATTTCTTCATTCATTGCCGTTACAAGTTAGTACTTTTTCAAACAGTAGCAGTGTTTTTTAGCTGAGAGCCTTCCATCAACAGACACTTTCTATGAAGCTACAAATATCTGAAAACTAGGACTTACGTACAGCAGCCAGAATCACTTGTAAGAGGTGTTTCATGGCCCATTAACAAAGCTGTCATATATGGTTTGCCTTTAGTTAATTATTGATAGGGAGTTGGTCTTAGTGCAATATTCCAAGCTAATATGGAGAAATCCTTTTAATCTGCATAACAGATCAACATGCCAGTGCCCTGTTTACCCCCGTACTTCTGTCTGGATGAAGCTGACACACACAAACTGAAAAGGCTGTTCAGTTTCCAGTGCCAGCTGAATCCCTACTGTCATTACTAACACCATAATTAAGGAAGCCAGTTAATGTCAGTGGCAGTTTTTGTGAATGGAGGCTTATCCACTATGGGATTTTCATTCCCATGACAAGAATTACCAAACAGTTTCACAGTAGTTTCTCAATAGAGGTTTTTTTCTGGGTTTGAATTTACCCTCGAAAAATAAAGAGATCTGCAAAAGTCTCACAGTTCAGCGTTAACCTTATGCAATTCAATAAATATTTTTCAGTTAAATGTTCCCATCCTGAGAAGAACTTCATTGCATGCTGCCCAACTCCCTTGCGTACCCCAAAGACTGCACGTCTCTGGAATACCTGACTACAGGTTTATTTTCTTTATCTGCAGTCTCCATCACTGCCAAAGGTTCATATGTTCCTTAGCTGGTCAATGCCATTGTGCATAGGAGAAAATATATTTTAAACTGTAGCCTTTGTGTTTAGAGATTTCTGCACTTTTAGGTCTGCCTTTTTCCATTAGCTTTTTAATAAGTACTTGTGACTAGTGAGCTCTAAACTACTTTTCATTGCTCAAACAAGAAGAAAAAAAAAAAAAGACAATGTGCTGACTGTCAATTTGACTGCAGTACTTAAGACTTCTCAGTTTTTTTAAGAACACTTTTCAGGCTCAGCAGACATTCCACAGAATCAGCAAATTCTGAAAAGTATTGAATGATTCACTTTCACTCATATACACACTATTGTGTGGTGCTCATTTCTTCTGATAGTCAATTTTACAGCCAAAATTGTCTTTGAAGAGTACAAATATACAAAAAACCTGGATATACAATAATCTTTGTATTGCAATAATGTATAAATAGATTAGTCTACTTCTACCATGAATTTCTTCTGAATTTGGTTTTCTTCACCAAATTCAATCCCACATAAATATTTCTCTTTCTGAATTGATACAGAAATTAATGAACTGAAAACATGATCACTTTTTATTCTATCACTGTAGATAGAATTCTTTTCATTGATATGAAGGACATACTTTTCTCACACCTACAAGCTTATAAACAGCAGACATAAGAGCATTGCAAGATGTATGCATAAGGAAAATGCACCTTAAGGAAAATAGACAATTTCAAGTTGGTTAGTTACAGGAATCTGATCCTGGCAACTTGCTCAGAAACTGCTTTGGGCCAGTGAGGATTGATACTGGCACTGTTTGCTGACATATTTCCAAGTTCTGTTGTACTAGACTGTGCAGTTCTACAGTTGTCTTCCTCCACAGGGGAGACTAGGCTATTTAAAGGGATGTTCTCCAGTGCCATGGTCAATGGCTTCTATTTCTTTCTGCACTTATCATATGGTTTTGAGTTGTACCAAATAAAAGAATTTGACAGCACTGGATCTTCTTTCGGGATCTAAGCACAGGTTGGAGTCCAGCCCAGCACTGCAGATGTTTTCTACTGGAAGGATCTGTGCTGAAAGAAAGATAACTTTGATTATCAAAGAAATTTCTTCCAGCACTCCATTCTGAGTTTTTAGTTTGTGGAATACTGTTGTAAGAGGTAAAATTCCTTACCTTATTGTCAAATACTTGATCAATGGGTAGTCTTTACAAATGTGACAAAAAATCTCCTTCACATTCGTGCTCTAGAGTTACCTCCTTATTGCATGAAAAAATAGAAATCAAAGCTGAAATAAGACCAATGCAAAATAATAATAAAGAACCATAACCACAAAACAAAAAAAAAGAACTACCATCACAAATATATATATAATATATATATAATATATATTATATATATAATATATTATATAATATATTATATATATTATATATATATATATATGCAACAAAGAAAAAAATGAATAAGTGCTATTTAAGATTTTATTGTAGAGTCACAGAACTGTTTGGAGAACAGGCGCAACTCGTTTCAAGAAATTCTGGAGGGCATAACTGCAATGTTCTTCTATTTGGCAGATACTACAGAGCAAGGAAGCTGAACGAAACTCACAGGAAAGAAAATAAGTGGTAGCAAATTATTTTCCAATTACAGAATGCTGCCTATTTTGTAAACACAAACTCCATTCAGTGATATTGAATAGCACCTTTAAGGCAGAGGACTTTTCAGCAAGAGAGGATGAATATTACAGCTTCAGGAATGTAGTTATTACTTCAGTGACAAGAGAGGTTGTGTCAGTGATACTGTGATGTGTTCATTCTTCTGAATCCAAATAATGGGATCATGCATTGTGCCTTTGCAAGAGGTATTTGAGCATACATAACATTCCCTAACGGGTCTTTATCACCCTCAAACATATATGGGATAGATAAAGAATTTCCCTATTCTGTACACATAGAATTGAAAGGTAGGCTAGATTAAGAGATTTGCCCAAGGGCATAGAGGAAGACTGAGTCTAACCACTGCTCTTGTCAACTGAAGCAGCATTTATCAGGTTGCTGATTAAGTGAAAGCTCCTACACTCTTTTATTGGTGATGTTGGTCTGACAAGAAGGATTCATCAGTTCTGGTAAGGTGGCATACAAATGAACCATGTTAATTTAAGTATCATTAGAAACACAAGACAGAAGGAAAAAAAAAATCAATGCTTTGTTTTATAGTAAAGAAAAAATCAATAAGGAAAGAAATGGTATTTTCTAGTATCTCAGAGAATGTGTTGGACAATAGGGAATAGTTAAAGCAAATTAAAACTATTTAATATAAGTTGGTTGCGTCCTTCTAGGAAAAAAAAAAGGTCTAGAGTTATCATTTTGTAATAAAAACCTCAGTAATATCAAGAAGTAAAAATCGGTGGGAAAGAAATAATATCAAGTCAAGGTTGTTTTTTTAATTAAACTGGTAGCTAGCTGCAGTGAATCTCTGAAAACTGCAGAAAAGATGCTAACAAATAGAATTCAAAAACAAACATCTACAGGAAATGAGAGGCCATGCGTAATCCAAAAACTATGAGGCAGGTATATATAAGAAACCTGACAGAGGATCATTTCTGGTCTTGTTTTTCTGTCTCTCACAGTAGTCCATATCAGATGGAAAGGGACAGAAAATGTGAAAGCAGGCCAAAAACTGAATAAACTTTTCATAGTACTGTCTCTTGGTAACTTGCAGTTCAGAGATTTCCTAAGGGTTGCACCTGGACCATTCTAATAACCTTTCACTTTCAAACCTGCACACAGCGGAGGGGGTTGAAACTAGATGATCATTATGGTCCTTTTCAACCCAGGCCATGCTATGATTCTATAATTTCTTTCATAATTTTAACTGCTCTTTAAACACAAAATATTCTTTAGAAACAAACTTCACCACCCTAAGCATGTATTAAAAATAGCGGGTTTGGTTTACTTTAAACTTGCTTACTGGTCACTGGGTACCTCTAATTCCCATAGCACAACAAGTGCTGAAAAATTATTCTTAAATTGTTTCATATTTATCTGACATTTCTGTTTCTCCTTGCTCTCTGTAGTCTTTGATATTTATTTTCCATCAAATACAAATCATTCCATACTTCCAGATTTTATTTTGCTCTTCTGTTTGGCTTCACAACTACTTTTGGTCAGAACTGTACATAATGTTCAGGATGTGAATTTACACAGTGTCATAATGGTCCTTCTATTTGTTTTCAACTTCTTCCTAATAGTTTCAAATATATATATATATATATATGTATGTTTTGTTTTGTTTTTTTTTTTCTCTTTGACTGTCAGTTAGTTTGGGACATTAAATTTTTAACTCATAAAATTTTTTCCCTACTGTTAATACACCCAGTGCTGAATCCATCAAGTATTTGACCCTTTTTTTTTTTTTTAATGTCGATTGTCAAATTATGTGAAACTTTGTCATTCTACTTTTCATCCATTTTCCAGATCCTTTCATACTACCATGAAAAAAAAAGAAAACCAGAAAAGATTTGACCCTCATGAATTCTACCACTCCTGTCTGTCAGTGATGAAAGCTGGCTCCCTGTTTCCTGCACTTCAGCTAGTTTTCTATCCATGAGCAGATCTTTCTCCTGAAGCACAACAGTTTAATTTTTAGCAACTTCTGATGAAAGACTTTGACTGAAGTTTTATAGAAAACTGCAGTTTATTTCACTTCACTAGTTGGGTCATTCTTCACCATATTTTCAGTGACTTCAGAATTTTAAGAAATTTGTGATGCATGATTCGTTCCTCAACACAACAGGTATGCCATGTGTTTATAAATTCTTATAAGTTTTTTTATTCATATCCTTGTTGATTTCTTCAAAGAAGACCAAGAGATTTGTGAGGTATAATTGTCTCGCTTGAGTCTCCAATAATACATTATATTTTTCGTATGCCTACTGTAGTTCAGTATGAAGCTAAAAATCTTGGATGAATCCTGAGAAATTGTTGCTGATCTTTATATCAGTTGAGTTTTAAAACCTCAAGTTTGAGAAGCAAGCTTTGATGCATTGCTATAAAGATTCTGCCACAGTGAAGAGATACAAAAAAATTCATTTAGTTTCTCTGTTATCTCCTGGTTTCCTCTAAGAGCTCCTTATGCAGTTTGTTTCAAAGAGATGGCCAGGTTTCTTACTGCTTTGCAAAACTGAATTATGTTGCTCTCTAGTGACAGGGATTGGAGAATGTAACATGCAGGGTTATCCTCTTATGGCTGGTTCCAGGAATAATAATAAAATAATTTGTATTTATACATGTGTGCACTCCTGGGCTGCATATTGGATGCTGTGGAAAAGAAGACTCGGCACTCAAAGAACAGCAAAGGAGAAAAAAGCTCTAGTAGGTCCATTCTGAGCTGGAAGTGAAAGCAAAAAGCAGAATTGATTCTTTTCTCCCTCAAATCAAAGCTTCACAATAGAGTTCATGAGAACATCCCAGCTATTTCAACAGTGACTGACCAGCTGTGATAACCTGCTTTCACTGATGTAGTCCTTTTGAAAGTAGAACATGAACATGCAAGGACAAAGTTGTGGTTATGATGTACTTTTGCTGAAGACAGTACCTTAGGAAACAGATTTTCTAACTTCCTGATTGCTGTATTGCTTTTAAATAGATTTGTACAAAGGTGAAGAGTCTGACAGGTTTTTGTTTTGTTGTTTTTTACCTGGGATTTTAAGACTGATACAGGCTGCCTGTACTCTACATTCTGCTAGTTGGAGTTTTTTTATAAGAAGTTTCTATTAAGCAATATTCTTTGAATCAAAGCAGATGCAGCCATGGCAGTGTAGCTGTTTCACAGGAATTTTCATCAGGGGACAACTGGGCAGGAGTAGAATAACTCTTACCCAACGGTTGAGGCAACGCAACAGGACACGGGGAATTTTCATGTTCATGCTTTACTGCCCTTACAGGTTGCTAGTGAACCATTACCATTGGGTGATCTTCAATGCATGTATTTTTTTTTCCACATTTAAGCAAATAACCCTTGAGGGAAATGTGGAAATGTATAGATCATAGATGTGCCTGGACAATGTAAAGATGTAGCACTAAGAAAGCTACTAGAGTAACTATCTCTTTTGGGAATGGAAATTAGATATGCTGGGCTGTCATTCAGCTCTTTATCACCAAATACAATTTCATATGAATTATTTAATTTGATCTCAATTCAACTTTCTACTTCTTGAAAAGAATGGAAATTCACTTTAGTTGTCATATGTTAGTGATCCAGAAATGCTACAGAAGTCTCTCTCATAAGTCTTCTCCTTCCTAAACATATCCTTTCAAATTCTTAACTTTTGTGGTGTGATGATTTCATGCAGAAGCCAAAATAGAAACAATCTAATTTAAAAGGAAATCGGGCTACTTCAGTAAATGATTTAGCCATATTTTTACAAATATGTCAAAATCTAAGGCTCTTGCAATCACAGCGTTAACGATGCTGAAATTCCAAGCCAACCCTCCCCACAAAACATGACACTTGGCTCTCCTCGCTTCCCTGCCTTTCTCCTCAGCAGGTCACTTGCTGCACAGCCTGACCAATTCTCCAGGCAGCTGAGACATCTCTTTTTTTTTTTTTTTTTTTTTTTCATTAAAGTGAGGTTTTATTGTGTAGGGACAGAAACAGGTCAGATAAAAGAAGCAAATTTATTGTTTGTTTTTTTTTGTTTTGTTTTGTTTTGTTTGGTGTGTGTGTGTGTGCCTACGTCTGTATTTTGTAATGTTGTGTCTTTCATTTTTAAAGAATGCAATTCTGCAACACGTACTTCTTCAGGTCTGTTTCCAGGACTTTTCTTAGATTACTATAGCTAAAATAAATACCCATTTCTTTATGCTATTTTTTTTCCTGAGTATGAAAAATCCAAGTTGCTACCCCATGCCAGCAAGGTAGATGCAGCGCTCCAGCTCTGTCTGTATTATTGCTACTTTTTCTCCCTGATGCAACATCAGTGCCACTTATAAAATATTGCATATATTTGTGCCGAGAGATTTGACCTGAGGCTTGTCATCAAGCTCCTACAGCCTTGATATAATTGACTGACTTTGACAGTCCTTTTCAGCAATTGTACCAATTAACCCTGGGGACTGAGGGCTCCTCACTTCAGCACAACACTAAATTTCTGTCCTTTAGACAAGAATTTAATGGATCATCTAAAGCAAGTTTCTTCCTGAATCACCTACTGAAGCCTCTCTTCAAGATGAAAAATTGTGGGACCTATTTGTAATACACTCAACAACTAAATAATAAAGCACTTTGAATAAGACAAGAGCCTTTGATTGTCCAGTTGCCAACTGGCAAGTAAAAGTGTAACATATCCACCCATGTGGCCTCTTTACCCTGTGGTACATCTGGCAGTCTTGAATCGCTGTGGCAGTTCTGCACTGGTAGGTGGCTCAGCACACCGAGACTCTTTCTCTCCCTCCTCAAAAGGAGAGAGGGAGAAAATACAGTGAAAAAAGCTCAAGGTTGAGATAAGGACAGGGAGACTATTTCCCAGTTGCTGTCACAAGTAAAGCAGAAAATTAATGCAATTTATTGCCAGTTGATAACAGTAGAGAGCAGTGAGAACTAAAAGTGGACCAAAAACACCTTCCCACATCCACCTTCTTCAGTCTCCTCTCCCTGAGCAGTTGTGCTCAGTTCGCAAAACTCGTACCCTCTATCATTTCCCAGCTCCACGGGGCTCCCTCCCACAAAGCCATCGGGTGTACCTCAAAACAAACTAGCTTTTTCTTGCTCAGTCTGGGCATTGCTGCAGAAAAGAGAGTTGAAGGAACAGTTTTGGTATGTGCAATGCAGGCTCTGAAGAGCAACATTTAACACCAAACCTGGAAACCAACCACTAAGACAGCAAAGGAAGCAGTGAATGTATTCTCATTCAATCTTGCTTGTATCAAAAGCCTGAATCAACCTGCCAGAGAAATCCCCTTAATACCAAAGCAAGAGCCTAGGCATAGACCCAGTGAACTACTACTGGAGTTCTGCCTCTGCTCCAGGGATTTTCTTCCATCTACAACTCATTGTGGATTTGTTTAACAGCAGCAACTCTTTGTTTAAAACCTCAGGTGCACTTGATATTTTCTTCTTCTAAAAGCACGTATAAACTTCTCAATTTTTCTAAAGAAAAATTAATCCCAACTGAGGGGGAAAAAAGCGCTGGAGAAAGTGCTTCTTTTTCTTCCTTTATCTCATTCAATTCTGCTTAATTGAAAAAGTACAAAACTTCTAAGAGTCTATTCTAATACATATTCTTATTCCTTACTTACATGCTTTACTAGGAATAAAAAATTAAACTCCGGGCAAAAGTCTTTGAAGAAAGAGCATTGTGCCATAATCAGCCATGTCACTTCTGTGAAAAACACAGAAATGTTTTTCACTAGGCTTTTACACAGAGATAGCCATAATATTAACAACATTTGTACTCTGAGATAAATGCAACCGGAGGGCCTGAGCTATAGAGGCTCTGGTCACTGGCAGCTCTGATCAATTTCAATGGGAAGTAGACACCTCTGCAGATCAGAATTTACTGGAACAGAAACTCAGCCTGAGGACAAAATGAGACTTTTTAAAGAAATTTAATTTACAGAGAGAAATGTGACTGCTTAGGGTGGTTGCAGGTAGCATGTGAGGATCTCTCTAAAGGCCTCAGCGAGCGTTTGATGGAGTGAAAGTAAGACATCTAACATTGTGGCTACAATGTTAGTCTCCTAAATTAAAAAAAAAAAAAAAAAAAAAAAAAGCAATTGGAATTGATTGATATCCAGTATACAGAGGGGCAAATGAAACCCCAACAGGATATCAGCCATAAAAGAGTGAATGCTATGGTAGCTTTAGCTCTAGGGAATAACTTGTTCCTAATTCTTTGACTGATTCTTATGCAGAAGTTAGCAAAATGAAACAAACCAATTTTACTGTATGAAAGTTCTAGAATTCATCCCAATAATCCATGAAAATTGCGTATGTACAAATAAAGATCTCTTCTTGAATCTGTCATGAGAAAGGAATTTAAGCATAGTCTTGTAATAAAAAGAAGACAAAAAATGACATGAGGAAAAAGAACTCTAATTACTTAAGTTTCAGAAATCAAACAGCTAGCAGAAAAAAAGCTTATTTCAAATGTCAACACCTAGATTACTTTCTCAGCTGACTGCTATTTTGCAGAAAATAGTGATGGGGACAGAACTGTGGCTAGGAAGCAAGATAACGAGCTAGGCAGTGCTTTTAGGGTATGATAAGGGCTAAATTTTCCGAAGTCCATGTTTCCGCTGTGACACTAATTGCTGTTGCTTTTCAGAGCAGTTTGATGCCCAGTAGGCTGAGGTCCTTTGACGAACTGGCTCCCTGCTATCATAGTTACGTGCTTGGCTAGCAAGGACTGTGGAAAGGCTTCCTGAGTCTTACAGCCGCCAGCTGAATTGATCTGCCCGTTCTTTTCCTCCACTGCTGCTGTTCTTAGGCAGACTCTGAGGTATAGATATTTGTGAAATTACTGCACTTGTTCAGCAGTCTGAATCTGCTTGAGGAGTCAGTAATTTTGCTAAAATCTCATTTAATTTTACTAATGGGGAAAGGAAGATTATATTTTGAAAACCTTAGAAGAGTTTAATGACCTGTAAGGATAGCCGTATTAGGACTGGTTGGCTCAGCCAAACCAATTCATGGCCGATCCAGTTTAATATCCTTAAAAGTCTTCAATAACCATTTTACCCCTAGAGCATGACTTGACTTTTTACATTTTTTGCTAGAGCTTTGGGCAGTTCTTGGTCTACAGTAGTCATCCAGAAAACAAGTTAAATAGGCTTGCAGAAGTAGGGAAGCAGGAAATAGGACTGAAATCGTAGAGCACAAGGCCCCACTCATGTGAAAGCCTGTGTTTATGGAATACTTTCTAGTTAGGGTGAGATTTGACAGAGCTATTAGAAGAAAATATGGCTTAAATCCTGTCTGTTTCTAAGCGCTGAATTGAGCTGTAGGGTAGCGTGAGGTGTAGTTTGCTTAACTCTTCTTGCTGTTCTGATTCAACTGAAGTGATAGTTCCTTTTTCAGCAAAACGTGTTATGTGTATCAAGCAGAAACAAATTAATCACTGGTAGGATAGTGGTTATTTTAATGGGAAGGTAGAACCATGGGGTTAAATCTGCTCAGGCAGGGGAGGGAGTGATCTTGTCGTTCTGCATAGAACATTCAATCCCTGATCTACTGGTCACCAGCACTACAGGGAAGATTTTTCCAGAACCTAAATTGTCTCCTTCTTTATTTATCTTGTAGGAACCTAATATAAAAAGTCTGAGCTGTCTGAAACAGCTCTCAAGCATTACTATGGATAGCCACATAAATTGCATTGTTTCCTGTTACATTCTTCCAATAAACAATAAACTAAATCAGCATGACCAACTTGCATTTATTATCAAGATTACATAACACATCTGTTTCTTTCATGCTCAGCCTGATACCATTAGCACCATGCTTACTGTAGATGTTCTAATGACATCAAATATTGCAAGGACAACTAAGCAAGGTTCAAAGTTTCTGCATGAATGAACACCTACAATTTTGCACCCATAAAAGGAATCTACTATATCAGCTTTTCAGCTGTGGAATTAGTATTTTACTGAGGAACAAAGGCAATGCAGACAAGCAAATGCAATACTGAAACAAGAGAGAGAACCAGGAGCTTTGAATTATCTTCTCAGCTCAGTTGCTGACCTGTTCACTGTAAGATTTCAGGCCACTCATTGCTGCTCTCCCTTCCCTTCTTTCCCAGCCACTAGAGGATGTCCAGTTCTAGGGATACTCAGTAAGTGTTTGTGTAGTGCTTACATGTTGGGAGTCCAGTCTATTTGGGGTCTCTAGACCTTATATGTAACCAAAAGAAAAAATAATTCTTTCATCTGTCTGTTTCACAACTCAAGTATTAACTCAAATACTGCACAGTCTTGCTTTTTTTTTTTTTTTTTTGCTCAGCTCTGACAGCTCATAATCTAAATCATAATTTCTGAGCTATATAACTTTTTTCATTAAAGGCAGAAAGAAAACTGTATCACCACCCTCTGTGATTGCAGAACTTCCTGAATGTAATCATCTCCAGTAATTAGATCTAAAGACAGAACACTTGGGAATGTGCAATTCATGAAACTTTCAATATACCACAAATTGTAATTTCTCCAGTTTTTTTAAACTATGATATTATCAAACATATATGAATTAATTTAAAAGCCTTTAATTCAAAAAATGGAAAACAAAATAATCCATTGCCGATTCCGTACTTTATCAGAATCATTTGTTAAGGGATAATTCTGTAACAAAGTACAGAAAGGTTATGAAAGGAAAGCAGAAAGGTTGAACACCAGAATTAGCAACATTTTCTTATAGACTGATGCCTTTAAATCATTTAGCTCCAGTTTTCATGAGCATGTAAGCTCTGATTGTGTCAATTGTAAAATGGGTATTAAAGCAGGTGCTGTCTCATCCAGAGCTGTTGGTGTGCAGTAAGGGACGAGGTCACAGTACGTCTTCAGGGACAGCCAGTACAATGCTGCTATTCTCTACCAAGCCACCTATTTCTGTGAAGCTACGAGGACTCAGTTGCTTTGCCAAGCTTGGTTGACCCTGGCCAACAGGTTCAAAAGTAAAGAGGGCAACAGAATAAGATGAGGATGCATTATTTATACCTACTACGTGTCATTGCAAAAAATTTCATTTGCTACAAACTGCAAGGTAACAATAAAACAAAGGAAGGGCAAAGAGTAGAAAAAATTTGAAGATATATTCTTGGAAATATCTCACTAAAATTTCTCTACCTAGGCGTGTATATTCAGTGAGTTTTGGAGGCATGACTGCTCTCTGAGTCTGAAAAACTGTTGTATTACAGGATCAGCTGTTTGGTGGTTACAGTCTAATTCTATTAACATGGAGAGGCTTGCAGGGTTTTTCACACATTACTACGAATCCCTTAATTTTTTAATATCTGATTTCTTTATTTTATATCTTAATTCCTTTATTTTTTCTTATCTTCATCTTAAAACTTGTGATAGTCAGTTCTTCTATTGAAGAAACTTACTGTAAAAACAAAGGTATCTAGAGCAACTTAACAAATAAAGCAAGAAGGTAGTTATAAATAGTATAGGAAAACGTTAACACCAATCTGTATTTTCAGCTGAAATTCATTTTCCATCTGAACAGTTCTAAACACAAGCTTTAGAAATACTTTGTTCCATTTTCTAACACAATGA
Organism: Lagopus leucura; assembly: GCF_019238085.1. Classification (NCBI taxonomy): domain Eukaryota; kingdom Metazoa; phylum Chordata; class Aves; order Galliformes; family Phasianidae; genus Lagopus; species Lagopus leucura. Next base: position 24,309,972 of record NW_024962263.1, read on the forward strand.
CAGTGCAAAAACTAAAAAGGTTAGTGCTGCATCCCTTTGGTTTGCAGAAAGGAAGACAAAGGCATACTACTAAATATATGTTTCTGAAAAAGACAGTGTATTTAAATATTCTGTGCAAGACCACATACATGCAAACATGCTTAGTTACCTCTTTTCAAGGCAGAAATGTCTAATAAGATTGTGAACATGATTAAAATCCTATTTCCCTTGGGTTACTAATACTGGGGTGAAAATAGGTGCATCAAAATCCATTTATATACCCATTCTTGCATCCTGTAATTAAAAGCACTTTGAATACACGATTACCTTTGCTCAGAATGAGCCCATATGCACAGGTTTCTCCTTGTTGACTATGTTTCTCCTTCTCTCTCCAAAAGTTTCACTGCACAATTATTATTTAACTATTGCAACTAAAATGGAAGTAATCCTTCTCTGAAGTTTACATTGGGAAATCCTCAAGTACCGTTCTGCAACAAGCGTATAAAAATAGAAAAGATTTAAAGTGGCAGAACTTGTACACATTTTGTACATACTTGTACACAGGACGCCCCATCCCTGGAGATGCCCAAGGCCAGGTTGAATGCAGCCCTGGGCAGCCTGAACTGGTGGGGGGCAGCCCTGCCCACAGCACGGGGTTGGGGCTGGGTGGGCTTTGAGGCCCCTTCCAACTGTTCCGTGATTCTGTGTCCAAGAAAAGGTAGCATATATTTCCATTTTTCTTTAATGGAAATTAATGTCCATAAAGGGAACTGCTGCTGAGTTGGAATATATGCACTAGTCTCCACAGAGCTTAAAGGGGTAGACGGGCAGAGAAAGTGATCTCGCTATAGAAAGAGAGCTTTTCTCTTCATGCTATTATTTGAGGTATGCATCGTTTAAAACAAAACCAGGCTTCATTCCTACATTTTGGAATAAGCCTCTTTACGTTTAATTAAGGACGCAGGTATTTTATTTCTATTATACTTGGAATGTGCTTAAGTTAATAGACAAAACATAAGCCAAAGGCAGGTTTCTTAGAACGTTTCAGTAGCAGCAAAAATCATCTTTAAAAGATGTTTCATAAACTTATGACTTCTAAAGCTTACAGTTCCCTCTGGTCTATGGAGATTTTTTCTATTAGAAGTAAAAATAATAAGAAAAAAATATGCATTTCCAAGCCTGCAAAAATGTGATTTATTGAAGTGTAAGGAGAGTGCTTGCATGGAAGAGCCTGAACTCTAAATGACAAAGGGATTTTTAAGTTTTGTATTCTTGCATGTTAAGCAGAAAAAAAAAAAATTGCAACAGATCACTATCAGTGATAAAATGAATAATTTAAAAACCATTAATGAAGACAGACAATTGTAAGTGCAGTTTGTGTAATATGTCTTCAGTAACTACTTACAAGTCAGCTGGAGACATCAGAGCAAAGAAGAAGGGAAGAACTGGAGCAGTGTGTGCTCAGTAGCCTTTGACAGCTGGAATGAAGAAAATAGAAGAAATAAAAATGAAAAGATGAAAGCTAACCTAGTTAAAAATAGTCATGGAAGCTTGCTTTTTGTTGTTGTTGTTGTTGTTTTTGTCTTTTGTTTTTTTTTTTTTCATAATGTGCTGTTTAAACTGCTTATCTATAATTCAGCCTCTCAAATATACATGAATTGTTGGAGCAATACGTACCTTGGCTTTGTCTCCTTTAGTTTCCAGACTGACTGCTATTTGGAGGCCTCATTTCAAACAACTGGACTAATGCTATTCCATAAATTGCTACCTTTCTAAAGCTGTGATGTGAACCTGCCTGAACAACTGCCACTTTAGCACCACAATAAAAAATGCCTTTCATATAACAACACTCTTCCTTTCAGGGGGAATAATGAAACAAAGTAAAATAAAAAGGAATGATCATCTGTTCGCAGCTAGCAGATCTGGTGGTACACAGAGCTGAAAGAGTTGCTCTTCGGGTATGTTTTCTGCCCCATAAACTCAGAATTGGTGCACACAGAGCATACACCTCCTGCTGCACGACTCACCCTGAGCACACCTTGTATTCACAAGTAACCACAACACCAAAGCCCACCTGAATTTTGCACGGGGTTTCGTGAATACAGAAACTTCCCAGGTTCACAGAGGTGCTTCTTCTTTTCTCTCCTATCTCACTGAAGACAGAGGACACTGGGGAAAATCCTCAATATGTTTGCAGATGGTATCAAGTTGGGAGGACGTGTCAATCAGCTTGAGGGTAGGTAGACCCTGCAGAGGGATCTAGATAGGCTAGATAGCTTGTCTGAGGCCAGTTTCAACAAGATCAAGTGCCAGGTCCTGCACTTTGGTCACAACAACGCCAGGCAACACTACAGACTTGGAGCTGCGGGTGCTGGTCAGTAACTATGAGCTAGCAGCGTGCCCAGGTGGCCAACAAGGCCAGCAGCATCCTGGCTCATATCAGAAAGAATACAGTCAGCAAGACCAGGGAGGTAATTGTCCCTCTATACTCAGTACTGGTGTGGCTGCACTTCAAGTACTATTTTCATTTTGGGGTTTGTTTCCTGACTAACAGTCAGCAATCTCCAGCACGAATGTCATTCTCTCAAGCCTGGTCTAATGGAGATGGCCATCACACTAGTTTGACTTGAGTCATTCTCTGCCAACCCTTTCAGCTGCTGAAGCCTTTGGTTTAACACCAACTGGTTCCTAGCTGAATTAAGCTAAATTTGCACTGGCTTTTTAAAAAGAAGCGTGCCTAGTGCAAAGTTCCCAGATAAACACAACACAGCAGAAGGGAAAGTATCTTGAAGGGAGATGTAGAATTCAGTTCTCACCCAGAGATGCAGTTGGTCCTTGCTAATGGGAGAGCAGAATGGGGAAACCTGGACATGTGCTTCTTATGCCAGATCCATTCTTGAATAAACAGAAGGGCTTCAGTTTCCAGCTTTCTATGTTACACGAAGAGTTTCAAATTTACATTTGAGAAAGTGGCCTTGAAATAAGATTGTCACGTTTCTCTCTTTTAGCTCAGGATACACATTGAAAACACCCAACATTTCTTCTGTATCTGATAGCAAACCATTTGGATTATAATATTTTGCAATTTTACTCTGTGACACTAATGAAGTAGTCAGGAAGCGTCCTACTGTCAGGTACCATCCATCACTTGATATATGTATGAATCTGAATGCACAGAGGCTTAAGTCCAATGAGAAATCCTTCAGATAAAGAATGAGGCTATTTACCTCCCACTTTGTCATGGAGGCTCAGATCAGAAAGCTCTGAGACTTCACCATTCTTTTTATATAGCACTATCTTGACCCTCCAGCCCAGTCTGATTCATGTGACGTGTAGATAGACCTGGGAGAAGCACAGGTGTCTAATAGAGTCCTGAGGGCTGAAGGTCCTCTCAGCCTTTGTACCAGAGCTTCACCTGTGAACATGTAAGAGCCATAAACTTGCTTCTCTCTGACTTACCTTCCTGAGTCCTCCACTGCCTTCTGCCTTGCTGTATCCAGAACTAATTGCTGCTTGGAAGCACTTGTAAATGTAAAGCTGATACACTGTAAATGCAAAGTTCAAGCTGTTCCCCTAGAATCAGTGGTATTGTATAGTGGTTACTGGTTACTCAACCCACCTCAGGGTTTAACTGCACAGAATTACTGTTTTAGAAAAAGCAAAGATTCAATTCTTTATTCAGAGGTAATTAGAGGATAACTTTTAATCATAGAATCATAGAATCATGGAATCATAGAATGGTCTGGGTTGAAAAGGACCACAATGTTCTAGTTTCAATCCCCTGCAGGGTCTCCAACCACCACACCAGGCTGTCCACGGCCACATCCAGCCTGGTTTTGAATGCCTCCAGAGATGGGGCATCCACGACTTCCTTGGGCAACCTGTTCCAGTGCATCACCACCCTCTGGGTGAAAAACTTCCTCCTAATATCTAACCTAAACCTCCCCTATCTCAGTTTAAAACCATTCCCCCTTGTCCTATCACTATCCACCCTCGTAAACAGTCATTCTTCCTCCTGTTTATATGTTCCCTTCAAGTACTGGAAGGCCACAATGAGGTCTCCCCGGAGCTTTCTCTTCTGCAAGCTAAACAAGCCCAGTTCCCTCAACCTTTCCTCATAGGAGAGGTGCTCCGGCCCTCTGATCTTCTTAGTGGCCCTCCTCTGGACCTGCTCCAAGAGCTCCACATCCTTCCTGCACTGGGGGCCCCAGGCCTGGGTGCAGTGGGGCCTCACAAAAGCCGAGCAGAGGGGGACAATCACCTTCCTCTCTCTGCTGGTCACCCCTTTTTTAATGCATCCCAGAACACAGCTGGCCTTCTGGGCTGCAAGCGCACACTGCTGGCTCCTGTCCAGCTTCTTGTCCACCAGGACCTCCTAAGTCCTTCTCCACAGGGCTGCTCTCAAGGAGATCTTCCTCCAGCTTGTATGAATCATCAAGAAGTACTTCAAGTCAAATAATGAGAAAGGCCTAGCTTAGCTCTATGAGATGTAGCCTAGAATCTGTATGGCATCTGGTGCTTCATTTTACTTGTGTAACCATTTGGCTGCTTTTCTTCCAAATGTTAACCTTGAATTTTAAAGTTTCAGAAAATGAAACCCTTATTTGGCTCATTATGAGAGATGTAAGATGGTGTTAACAAATCATTCTGTAAGCCAAGCCAGGCTCATGGACGTTCATTGTGAGAACCCAGCAGACAAGCTGCACCTGCATCCTGCCCTGGAGAAGTATAAGTGCCTGAGCTTTCAGAAGTAACAGGCACTCAGGAAGGTACTTAGCACTGAAACATTAATATCCAGCCAATCTCCATTGCTCTCCTGAGCACCCATACTGCAACGCTACCATTTTAATGACAACACTTCTGAAAACTTCACCTAGCCTAGAACTGTGAAGTGCTTTGGGTAATGCGGCCCAGCTTGCTGGGCACAGCAAGCTGCTGGAGATCCGTTGCAGCACTCAGGCTAGTGCAACTGGGACTGCACTGGGACATCTGCAAGGCAAAACTCACTGCAGATTATCCTGGGATAGCATCTAATGCAGGTTAGCATTAAACAAAAAAGCAAACATGTAAGTAACCTTACTGCGCTCCCAGCCCCTGCTCAGTTGCAGATGGAAAACACCACACACAAAGATCTCGCTTGGGCTTTTCTTCTGCCCTTCCATCCCACCACTCTGACTACCTGCGCTTCAGCCATCACTGCTAAAGCCAGCCGCTCTGCCCACTTTCTGTGTAACAGAGAAAACCGACAAGGTATTTCAGCACAGAAACACCTGTCAGCCATCCGAAAGCGCAAATACGTTTTCCAACTCGCGTACCACACCCCGGATCGCTGCTAAGTGGGGCTAAGGAGGGCGCTAACCAAAGCGGAGCCGATCGATGCAGACAGCCTTGGCCAGGCTGACCTCGCCGGCCCCTCCGCCACCCCCGGTCCCCTCCGGCTTCGCACCGCGTCCGACGCCCTCATCCCGGCGAAGTTCCCGCACCGCCACCCGCGCTCCTCCCTTCCGCTGCGGGGCCCGGAGCGGGTCGTCGTACCCCGGTTCCCTTCGCCATGTGAGGGAGCGGGGGCCGCGGAGGAGCCCGCCCCTGGGGGCGGTGGGGCCGGCTGGGCGGCTGGGCGTTGGATTTGGCGGAGGGACGGCGGGCGGGGTGGGTGGGCAGCCCCGCCGTGGCAGCCCCGAGCCGCCGGCGGGGCTGAGCCCGGCTCCGCGCAGGTAGGGGGGCGCCGGGCCGAGCCCCGCCGAGAAGTTCGGGGCTGCGGGAGGAGCGGGCGCGGTGCCCCGCGGTGCCGCCGCCCCCGCCGGGCCGGGCCGCCGGTGAGGGCCGGGGAGGCGGGCGGTGCGGCGGCTTTTAAATGGCTTTGAGGAGCCGTACCTCGGAGGTGGGGTTGCGCCGGGAGCTGGAGCGTCTCGGCTCGCCGCGGCCGGAGCAGCGTACGTATATATGTGTGTGTTCGGGGTGTGATGCGCGGTGTGCTGGGGACGGAGCCGGGAGCGCTGTCGGTGCCGCGGGAACTCCTCCGGGCTCCGCCGTGCCTTTAAAACACGGGAAGGAAGAGATGCTGCGTGTCTGTTTGGGGAGTTCGGGAGGGATGTAGTTTGGCTCGGGGCGCTTCGATGCGATGGTATGCATTTAAAAACCAACCAGCACTTCAGGCTGAGTAAGAGGTTCATGAAAAACACCGTGCATGCAGATGAGCGGGACGCAGCAGGCTCCGCGCTGCTCCACGCCGGGCAGCGCTGTTACTCAGCCCCGGCCCCAAGACTGCAGCCGCGGGAGACCCTGATCCCGGGACGGGGGTCGGCGTGCGAGGCTCGGGCGGAGGTCCGCTCCGGAGCGGGGGGAGGAGGAGGAGGAGGAGAAGGAAGAGGAGGAGGAGGGATGGCCGTGGCAGCAGGCTGTGCTCTGCCCGGTGCGTGCGGTTCGCATGGTGCTCGAGGTGTCGTTGCGTAGGGGTGGGGGAGAGGTGCCCGGGCTGAAGTGTTCTAACCGCTCTCTTCCTAGGGGCTGCGGATCCGCCGCGCACTTCCCTCCGATGTGAGCGCAGTGTCCCCTGTGGGATGCAGTAGGTGATGCCCAGCTCTACTGCAATGGCAATTGGAGCTCTCTCCAGCTCTCTCCTGGTAACCTGCTGCCTCATGGTTGCCCTCTGTAGCTCCACCATCCCCCTGCAGAAGCTGGCCAGGGCACAGGACAAGCAGGAGATCAAGGCCAGCCAGGAGAAGAGGGACCACGCGTCGGCGAGGGACAGCCAGGCCGGCGCGGGGAAAGTGGGCGAGATCGGCCGCAGCGGGAGGGAGGAGGGCGGCAGGGACTGGAAGAGCAAAGGCAGCAGGAACTACTCCAACAAGGAGTCGTGGACCAAGCAGAAGCAGGCTTGGAGCAGCCAGGGGACGGGCGGGAAGTCCGCCAGCGTGCCGATCCAGGAGCAGCGGGACATGGCGGCCGAGGCGCCTCGTCTGGCCGAGGCCTCGTCGCTGCCGGCGGCAGTGGCCAGCGCTACCCCGGAGCCCCTGGAGGAGTACGCCTACCCGGACTACCGCGGGAAGGGCTGTGTGGATGAGAGCGGCTTCGTCTACGCCATCGGGGAGAAGTTCGCGCCGGGCCCCTCAGCCTGCCCCTGCCTGTGCACGGAGGAAGGCCCGCTGTGCATGCAGCCCGAGTGCCCCAGGCTCCACCCTCGGTGCGTGCATGTGGACACCACGCAGTGCTGCCCGCAGTGCAAGGAGAGGAAGAACTACTGCGAGTTTCGGGGGAAGACCTACCAGAGCCTCGAGGAGTTCATGGTAAGGGCTGAGCAGAAGGGCGTTTTGCAGGGCCTCGGCCGCTTGGAGCCGCACAGGGAGTTTGGAGGGTGCTCTGGGTCTCCCCTCCCCTTTTCATTTCTGCCTGAGCACTGCTTCTGCGGTGCTGTGAAATATTCCCCTCAAACATGACCTTTCTTGTGCTGCGATACTGTAATAATTTTAAATGAGGGGGCTGGTCTCTATTAATTCCTTTGGTATTTACAGTAAAAAATGCTACTTAAAAGGATGCTGCTTGGCAGCGGGGTGGATTTGAGGAGGATTTCCAGCACTGCGTTTGTTCTCTTGTTTTACCGTTCCCTGTGACACTTGTGCCGTGCAGGGACCAGGCAGGGGTTGCGGGTTGACTCCCATTCCCGGCAGTCAGGCAGTGATGTTACCTTTTTTTAACTCTGCCTAATCTGAGCGGAAAAGGTTGTGCAATGCTTTCGGAGAACGAGGATGGGCCTGCCTTTTAATGAGAGCAGGGGTTACTGTCTGGTTTAAGGTTACATTGAAACAAAGGGCTTGAAAAGCTGTGTTTAGAGAGAGCTTTTCAGAGCAGAGCCTTTTAAACATCGCTGTCCAAGGTCATTATCATTGAAAATGTATGTTGTTTACTGCAGTGCACTGAAAAGTTTTGAAGTTTCCTGGTTGCTTATCTTGCCCTTTTCACATGTTATAGTGGCTGAGCTCTGCAGGCAGGCTGTAAGGAATTGCTTGGGAATGGCTGCAGGTGAGGATCTGGTTCAGCACCTTTGTGGGAATACACGGCTTTGGCTTGAGTGGGCTGAGGGCTCTTTGGAGCCCTGTCAGCTTGAGCCTTTCATAGGTGGAGGAAGATAAATTACATTTGTGAAAGATGTAAATAAGTTTCCCCCTCTGCTCTCTGTGGTGTCTGTGTGCTCTTAGAAGCTTATTTCTATTTATGTCTCCACATTTCACATGCAGAGTATTTGTTGTTTTCAAAGCATGGCAGAAGAAATTGTGCATCCTCTCAAAGATGGCATTCAGCTCTGGGGCAGTGGTTTCCTTTTAAGAGGAAGACCACTGTAGTAGTGGCAGGTTGGTGACACTTCAGAGATAGGTTGTAAGATTCCTTCTTTTTCAGTGAAGTTAATTCTGAACGGCAGACAGAGCAGTGATGCTTTTGCACGTGCTCTGTGCAGGTCTCCATATGGAGGTTTAAAAGGCTTCTCCTCGCTGTTAGCCCAACTTCTAACAAGTTGCTTTTCTCTGTATATAGTGGTGTCCTGTTACTGGCTGTAAAGCAAATCTGAAGTACCTTGTTCAGTGTATGCTGGGAGAGTATAGCCTTAGGACTTCCGTTATACTTGAGCATGGATGGCAGCTTTGGTAAAAAGGGAACGCAAAGAGTGACATTTACAAAAATGTTAGTGTAGGCTTTGGCTTCCAAATTCTTTTTAACCCTGTTCAGCCTTTATATAGTTGAACTGATGCCCTCCTGCAATGAAATAGTATGTCCCTTACTGCTTTGTATTTGTCGGCTTTAGAAAGGAGGGAGAATGGGTGCCTGTTCCAGATGTGCAAGGAAAGTTACCAGCACAGCACAGCAGGGGGTTTGCAACTGCTTCGTTTTGACACGTCAGGACATTGCTTTTTTGTCAGGCTCCCACACTGGTTCCAATAATACAGGCACAAAACTGTAAACACAATCATCAGCCCATGCAGCCGCAATTAGCTACGATGCCTGGCGAAGGAGAGCACAGATGTGGTCAGATTGCTGCTTGGTGGAAACAACTGCAAATGCAAATCATCACACACAAAGGCTTTTTCTACAAGTTTAAAGCTGGCTGTCTTACAGAGCTTTCTTATATGCCACCTCTTGATGAAGGTCAGGGAAGGAATTATAAATGGATAGAAGTCTGATTTTATTCTGTCTTCACCTTTGTTTTCTGTTTATTGCCACTCATCAGACATTATTGAAGGAAGAAAAACGTGACTTAACTTTTAAGGGAAGTTACCTACACAAATATTTACATGCAGATGTGTATATATATACATGCAGGTTTAGGAGTCTGCTTATATAAAATCTGTATATAATTCAACACAGCAAAACATCTCCTTGAAAAGAGCCGGTACTAACTCAGAAGCTGAGTTTGCCAGGGAAGGAAGATTTGATGCTTTTCTTCTTTGATTGACAGGCAAACCCACAGGCTCTGTGTGCGTATGTGTGTATGTGTACACCTGTGTTTTTCTGCTTTTCAAAAAGGATAGGAATATCAATACAAAATCACAAGGATGAGGTTTCCTGAAGGTGTTTTCATCAGCACTGCTCTGCTCTCCTGGGGGTATCGTGATGCTGTATGGCAGAGGCATCGTTGCAGGATCCGTAAAAGTGAAACTGGAGCAAAAGCCTCAGCACTGCTGGTGAAATGCAACTAGGATAAAATTCAGCACTGGAGCTAGAGATTGCTGAGCACGTACTCCATGAGATGTTTTTCAGTCTTACAGTAACATTTGGAAATGCAGGCTGACATATAAAGTAATAGCCTTACAGGGACCATAAATAATCTTCAGAAGTGCATTATTCAATGGGAAAGATCTACATTGTTGGAAGTTGTTACTTTATGGGTTATGGGTTTTGTTTTGAATTTCTGTGCCACCAAAAAATGTGGGTTTTTTTGTTTTTTTTTTTTTGTTGTTTGTTTGTTTTTGATGGGGGGTGAATACTTTGGAAATCCGGAAGTCAACAAACCCAAACAAATTTTGAAACATCTGTGACACTGTGAAGTGATAGAGAAATAAAAGCAAGGCTGGTACATTGTTGTAGGCGAATGCAACAGTACATTTAATTCTTGTCAACCTAATTCTGTTTATGTTCTCCTAAGTTGTGTGAAAGAAAATAGTTATTCAAATTCCACCAGAATAGCAAATCACTTTGGGATTATGATTTTTTTTTTTTAAGCTTAGATTTTTCTCAAAGAGCAAATGTGGATTACATGTAATCTATAATATTTTATTTGGCATGTGGGAAGGGAAAAGATAAAGCTCAGCTTACCCTGTATCAGAACTTTAATGAGTGTCAATGACTTCTCACTTCTTAACTGCAACAGTTTAAGTTGTAAGTTGCTTGATAAACCTACTACTCTCACTAACGTTCAGTTTTCTTCATGCTCTGCTAGTGGGAAGTCTACCTGTTTACGCAATTATGTGTGTGTATTTTTTCCTGCATCTGCAACTTGATAGCAAAATGTTTACACATCTGCTCATAAACTTCCCTGTAAACAGTTCTAAAGAAGTTTTTATTTTTGCCATCTGTACTCCATTTTCTACAGGTTTTACAGCTGCCTGGTGAATACTTCAGACTTCTGTGCTTCTTGTTGTCTTTACCCAGTTTTTGCATAGACAGATCTACTGCTGCTGTGTAGTTAATAACTTCATCTGCAGACCAGAGAGTCATGGCATTGTTAGTCTTTAGAGAGAGACTGCTAGGTCATGTCGTCTCCAGTCCAGCCTGGTTATGTCAAATGTGCTAAGTGTGAGTTCTGCAAGACTGGTGGTTTCCCAGATGAACAAGTAGGCTGCTCATTGCATTGGCTGTCATTAGTGACTGTGCTGCAGGGAATGTTCTTATGTTACAGGAACAGAGGAGAGGAAATGAAGGACCAAAAATTTCTTTTCATTCTGATTTATTTAACTTCTGTTGTAATACACTGTCTTATTGTCTCTCTCTCTAATGATGATTATGTTTCCAAGTATTCAGCTGCCATTAAGATAAGAAATTGTTTTTTTATAGTTCCTGTTACATCATGATAATATATAAAAAGCAGTGCTCTACCATTTAGTCCAAGGATGAATAGATAAAGGTGGACACTAACACTGTTTTAGCAGCTACTGTGGTTCACGTACATGCTTGAAAAGAGGTTTGTGAGCACAAACGTATGCGGAACCTCCTTGATGCCAGTCCCCTTCCTCACCAAAGTGGGCTAAGCTTGTATGTGTGGTCCTACTGACTTTGGTAAACACTCTGAGGTATAAAAATTAGCGTTGTAAAAGTGGGAGGGAAAGCAGCAGTGTCAAACAAAACAGGGTTTGTGAGCATTGGAATCTGATCTCTGGTTCTGACACATACCTGGAGTAGGAGAACACCATGTGTGGCTGATGGCTTTGCCACACTTCCCATGGCTATGTTCCCATGGGCATGTTCCTATGCAATCTATGTTCCTGGGTAAGTAGAAGATGGAACCTTTGGACTAAGGAGTGGCAGGGAGTCACAAACTGCTGTTTGTACAGTTGACTTAACAGAGATATCAGAGGAGTGTTTATCCTACCCAGTAAGGGAAAAGTTGAACAAAACTGGGCCTAACAGTTGGCGGTGCTTACTTGTAAAGATGGAGAAAGACTTTTTACCAGACCCCATAGTGGCTAAAAAGAAAGGGCAACAGCTTTCAACTACAAAAGAGTGGGTTTAGATTGGGCTTCATGATCTTGGAGGTCTTTTCCAACCTTGATGATTCTATGATTAGATATTGGGAAGAAATTCTTCCAAATGAGGGTAGTGAGGCAATGGCACAGCTGCCCAGAGAAGCTGTGGGTGCTCCATCTCTAAAGTCACCCAAGACCAGGTTCGATGGGGACATGGGCAGCCTGAGCTGGTGGGTGGCAGCCCTGCCCATGGCAGGGGAGTGGGGCTGGGTGAGCTTTAAGGTCCCTTCCAGCCCAAATTGTTCTGGGATTCTGTATGCATTCTCCTGAAACAATCCATCATTACCAAACAGGAAGAGTGTTCCTGACTGCAGTGTAACATGAGCAATAGTGTACTGATTCATGAACAATGTGGTCCTTAACTGAACGCGCTGTACAAGAGGAAAGGGCATCATTCCAAATTATCATTACTAGACAAAGATTTGATCAGTTTTGTTTGTCATTTTGCAGTATTATCAATTTTTTACTTACTGGTTTGTTGCTGTAGAAGTTTTAGACTTAAGCATAAGTCTAAAAAAATGTTGAAGCCTATCGAAAGCTATAGATTTGCCTTGTTGAGCCATATCCTTGGAACTGAGTTCTAGTAGCACTGATCAAATAGGATTTCTAAATTTCTTTTTTTCATAATTTAGTAAGCATTTCTTTCTGCACCTAAGTCCAGAGGGAAGACTATTTACTAATGACTTGCAGGGGCTCATTTTTGCTTACATTCAAACTTTCTCATGAAATTCAAGTGACTGTCTGAAATAGCTGACTCTGAGCATGAGATCAGAAATCACCTCATCTGCTGACGTTCCAACTCTGCAAGTGAACATGGCAGTCTTTGAACAATTACAAGACGAAGTTCCCGTTTGAAAGCCCGCAATAAAAGTCTGCAGCAGTGGGCTGTCAGCCTCCATGTAGCATTTTATAAATGCATGATGCATATTTTTGTCCTGAGTGGAGTGCAAAGCAAAGGGAAATTGGGAAACAAGTAGCTAGCAAAGGAAGTCTGAAATAAATAATAGTAATAAAAGCAGAAAGCAACACAGCAAGAGACCCTATTTAGGCATTCTAAGTAGAGGGGATGGTGTTAAAAAATACACAAGTGCATAAAGAAATGACAGTCCTGGCAGGTGGGAAGAGAAGTAGCAAAGCATGGATGAGCATTTAGTTAGAGATGATGCTGTGCAAGCATCAACGTATTTGAACTCAGGAAGTGAGAAAGATGTGAACAGGACAAGCAAGCCAAGAATGGAGTTCAGGAAAAAAGAAATATGATAGAAATACGCTTCAGAAAGAGGGCGAAGATACCAGAAGATCTGCAAGTTAGAGATCTCGCATGATTCTCCATAACAAAAACTATATTTTTGAGTTTTGAGGTTACTCTGCTCATGTTGGAGAAATGCAGAAGATGGTTGTTCTGCATCAGCTGGAATCTGGAATGGGAAAGACTCCAAGCAAAACCAGCCTCGTCAAAGTGTTGACCTTAAGTAAACCTGGAATGTGAACAGATGATGGATTTAGAGGATCACTGTTATTAACGTGCAGCCAGATTTTCATCCTGCGCTTTGAGCACAGATAGCAGTGTGGGGCTTTTTTGAGAATAGTGATGCAATTTAATGTATACAATTTCTTCTTTGGTGCCCTTCCTTCCCTCTACCTCCAGCTCTTCTAGGAGTACATGGACATTAGAGATACCATGTGCAGCACCTTATGGGGAAGAGAACAACTGGAATTATACATCCAACAAACACAGACTTTTTAAAGTCCATATCTTTCCTAAAGGGATCCTTGATTCCATTTTGTTAGAAATTAATTGAATTGAAGTAGGTCATTTAAGTAGTTATCTCCTGGAGCTTCTATTCTGCAGAATTCTTCAAAACCAGTTACGTTTCAGTAGGTAAAAAAGGATGACCCTATTTCTTTCTTTTTTGGCTTCACCTCTTTCTTTGAGTTGCATTTTCTTTTCAGAAAGTTTCACATATTACAAAATAGTAGTTAACCTCTGGGAAATATCTGAGTTCACAGGATGTTTTTCCCTACTTCACAATGAGAATGATCATTGTCAGTGAAGTTGCATTCAGTGAAACGCAACTTCCTGCCACCAAGAGGTTTCAAACCTGGAAAAAATGCAATGAAGATTTCCATTAAAAGAAGTTTCATGTTTCATTTAGCAAAAATTCTCCTTTATTTTTAATGCAGTATTTTTTTGCTAAATTATTTTTTGAACATCTAATAAAATTAAGCAAAATTTCAACTGAATTAGGGACCTATTATGCAGGAATTTCACTAAAAATGTAGGAATATTTTTACTTTATTTGTGTTAAAATCTAAGAATTTGTTGTTCCTGAGATCCCTTTAGCAATTCCATTTGGCACAGGTTCACAGCAGAGCTTGCAACTCATTTTGCTGCAGTCCTGTAATTTTGCAGGAGCCCAGCCTTGCCCTCTGCTTTATTCAGACCATAAAAAGCATTTGTTTTAAAGGAATAGGAATAAGAGATAAAGGAAAGAAGAAGTGAAAGGATTAAAAGATGAGTGGATTTGTGTTTCAGGTTTCTCCATGTGAGAAGTGCCGCTGTGAAGCCAATGGTGAAGTGCTGTGCACTGTGTCAGCTTGTCCCCAGACCGAGTGCGTGGATCCTGTCTATGAGCCTGATCAGTGCTGTCCTATCTGCAAAAATGGTAAGTGGCTGCTGCAGAACTAGAAGGGGGTTTCTCTCAGAGGGATCCAAGTGGCTCAGTTCCCTTTTTGTAGAATAATTTCCGTTGCTTCCTCTTTCTCCAGAGAGAGATGGAGAAAGATTGTGTAGGACTGGTGCCTTCCTGGTGTGAAGAGTCCAGTCTCCTACTGACTGAGGTGGACTCAAATATGACCTATCAGTATTTTTGTTACCCAGAAGACTTAACTTAGAGTGTTAATGCCATTTATTTATGTGGTCTCTGGATAGAAACTGTAAATAAACTTATTGTAGATATGGTTTATATATAGCCACACTAAAATGCGTGCAGGCTCTTCATGTTATTCACCTTTCAGTTTGAGAAGAAAAGTTACTTTTTTTTCCCCTCCTTATTTCCCCTTTCACAGATTCTTGGGGCCCCCCCCCCCCCCCCATTTTTTTTTTCCTGAGGCAAATCAAATGTACTTTATTGAGCTCATTTAATTTTCATAACTAAATGAATTAAACTCCCAAATTTAATTGAATATTTTTTGTAACTAAATTAGACAGAAAGCCTCTCTACTCCCAGCAAGGGCTTGCATTAGATCAAAGTCTTGGTCTATTTAGAAGAAAAAATTACATGACACACTGGCTCATCACTTATAAAGAAGAAATGATAATATATTAATAGAAATGAATACTGCAAAATCTCACATTAAATTATATTTTAAATGAAAAAAAAGCATTTGAAAATATTCAGGTAATTTGCAGTCATATATTATTTCCCTAGAATAGCTTGGTTCCACTGCATTAGCTAAAACAAACTGATTAAATTTGTGAAAAACCTAGGGAAGGAGACAGTGTGCAGCATGTGCTTTTCAGAAATTCAACCGTAGATGATAAGGGATAGTTAATTGCATTGCAGGAGTTTCATTTGTATGGACATAGAAGTAATTGCTTCCCATCCCTTAATTGGTTGTTACAACCCTGAAGGAATTTGTTCCCATAGGTACAGCTTAAGTGTACTCTGCTTTTGGAGATGAGGACAGGTATTTCATGAGGCACCAAGGACTAAGAGACTGTTGGCAGGGGTAAGGTCTGTTCTCAGTGCCAGGGGCAGAGTTGAAAGCACAGCGTGTTAAGTCTGCATGGTCTTTCC
Organism: Lagopus leucura; assembly: GCF_019238085.1. Taxonomy (NCBI): domain Eukaryota; kingdom Metazoa; phylum Chordata; class Aves; order Galliformes; family Phasianidae; genus Lagopus; species Lagopus leucura. The sequence goes on from NW_024962263.1 coordinate 24,325,483, forward strand.
CTCTGACTGTCTCCAGAGGTGCTTGCACTGTTCAGAGCTCCAAGTATTTTTCTGCCAGTACGTGTTCTCTCACACTTGTGGTGGTGGCCATCTCCCATTTGCATTTGAATTAAGCTGGTGTGACAATGTGGGGTTTGGCTTAACTGGTTCCAAAGATCCCCTGATGCATTTCCCAGAAAGGAGGCCCTTTTCAAAAACCATATGTAAACATGCCTTAGTTACCACGACTGCCTACTCTTTAAGCACAAAAGCTGGATTACTTGAGTTCTGCCTGCAAGCAGAGAATGTTCATGCCCTCAGCTTCTGAATCCCCAAATTAATTGCATATTCCTTCTGTATACCCAGAAGCTGGCATCACTGACCCAGTTTCAAACCAAGGTGACCAGAGCTGACTGTTTCCAGTGAGCTGTCCTGTCACTTCTGTGCATGTCAGAGAACCAAGAGTGGTTTTCCTTGTTAGCTTTTAGACAAGAAAATAAAGCCATTAACAATAACAGCAAAAACAAGATGTTTCAAAAGAAGCTTGACTTTTCTGGTTCAACACACAGCTTTGGTATATTATTGTAAAGAAATTCCTGAGGAATCCTTTCAATTTAAGGAACTGATTTAGAAAATATCAGGCAGTTTGCTTTCAGAGTTTATTGTAAAGCATGGAATGCGTGTAGTTTGCAAGGAACTCTAGTGAGTTACTGAATGTCTTTAATTAGATTGGAGCAAAAACCTACTGAGCAGGAAAACCTAGCTGCCTCATCCGTCATTTTCAAGCCTATTGGAACAAATGTGCTGTGAATGTGAGTCAGGGGAAAGAATCACAGCATTGTGCTGCAGGGCTGATTGCAGCAGAGGTGACATCAACAACGTCATGTTAGTAACCCAAAGGAGCTCAAGAGATGTATATCTTGCTCAGCCACGTAGCCTGTGTGGTGGGAAAGGTGGAACCTGCCTTTCTAGAGAGGCATGGAGAGTGTGCAAGTGAGATGACTGCTTTCATACTCAGCATCCTACTGTAGATAGAACAAGAAGAGGTAGAAGGTGAAGTTTGGGTTCTGTGTATTGAATAAAATTTGTGCACTATAAATGAACAAAATCCTATTCAGATATGCATCCCATTCCTGGCCCTTTATACCATACAATGCTTTCCCAGCCTCCCTGACCTGGTGGTGAACCAACAGGTTTGGAGCTACACAGTTGCATCCATCACTAATAGGAACTCACACAAATGCCTGAATATGATTTGTGGAGGAAATTTAGGGGAAGCTAGTCATGATTAGAAATGAGTGAATTCAGTCACCTGGCAGATATGGGACAATGTACGTTCTCTCTTGTAGGAAGGAGAGAGTGACTTCTTTGACTTCTTTAACCTGATTCTACAGAAGTGCCGACAGCTCTTCAATGAAGGAGGGATAGGCTGTTGTGCAGTTTCATGTTTATTTTCAACCAAAGAAATGAACGGAAAACTTGCAGAGCCAAAAACCGCCTTACATACAGAATCTCATAATCTTCTGTATCACATTCTGTCTGTCAAGAAAGAGCCCAGATACCTTCAAAGTTGAAGATGTCACTTTCTTCTTTGTGACAGGGACAGTTTGTACTTCAAAGAAGCATCTGTTCAGAAAAGTAGCTTATGGGAGGGATGAAAGGTACGCTTCACTGATAAAATCTTTGGTTAGGGGGAATTTGCCTCCTTTTTATATCTTGAGGCACTATAAGAAGGGATACGCTTTGTGTTTATCACATCTATATACCCTGTAAGTATGCAAAGTACGCACAGAGGGGAATGGAAGAGAGGCTTTCTTCATGTGGAGGTTGAGCTTCAGGTAACCAACTGCAGCAATAGGAAAAAAAAAACCAACGCAAACTTAAATTGCATTTCAGAGAGCTGTACTGGGTAACAAGTGCCCTATCCTGTTCTTCTTCCTCCTTTGTGGTGCTGGCAGTGTGATTGCTTCTGTAAAGGCAGACCCTTTTTTACATCAATACCAATATGTTCAGAATCAGGCACAAACATTTCAACAGCTCATCAGGAGTGAAGAATGAAGATAATAACCATAGCACTCTCTCTTCATTAGAAAAAGGCTGGGTATTTGTTGCCAGTGATTTATTTGGGTGGTGGGGGAATGGCTAATACGAAAAGCGAATTATCTTCCTAAATTGAATTACCTTGCTTGTCTGCTCCACTTCTGCTCTCTGTTTGAGCCCCGGTAGCTGTGCAGAGCTGAATTGAGCCTGCTGTGTGGGAGCTACGGAAGGGCTAGGCAAAACCAAGGGTCCAGGCAGAGCCTGAAAAGGAGTTGCTAAAAAAAAACCAAAAAACAAAAAACCCACAAACAAACAAACGAAAAAACCTCAAACCATTTTGTTCCAAGGTCCCCAGCAGTTTTTTGTTTTGTTATATGGTTGAAAGATGACCCCAAACAGAAAGAAGCTAGTCCAGGTGCCTCCTTAGCACTTACCTGTTTGTGCTTGGTGATGTTTCAGAGGCTTAGGTAGGCTTCTGAATAACATGTGGGAAGCTCAGTTTGTGTGAAGCACTCTCAGAGGTACAACATGGCTTTGTCTCAGTTTGGGACCCAGATCTATTTAAAAATGGTGGAAAATGTGTGAGCTGTGGCCTGGAGACCCATCCCACCATAGCAAGGCCAAGGGAACTTTGTCCAGGCAGACACAGGGTCAGTCTATCATGGCAGTGGGGTGTTTGTTCTTCCTGCAGCCCCAGCCTTATACAAGCACCATGGAGAATCTGACCTGTAAAATTTAATATCCTTCTACAATATGCTTAAATAAAATATTATATCCCCCTCAACTCTATATGGCTTGGTCTCGGTAGCAGAGAAAGTGTTGTAATGCTGTCCTGGTAGGTGCCAAGGCAGGACTATTGTAAACATCAAGAGTTGAACTGCTGAAACGTAAACAAATAGTACCTTTGATTCTTCTCTCTTTTATCTATTTTTGTTTTAAAGACTCTTTTCAGTGATGTCTTGGCAAGTAATTTATATAAAGCAGAGAAGATGCAGAAGTTTAAAAGTCTGAGAGTGATTCTTAGTCCCCCTTAAGAGAGGTCAGGTGGTCATGCTGATCTTCTGGATGTAATTATAGGATTACAAAGTAACTGTAAAATCCAGTTGCTAAGATTGAAACAATATATCATTTTATTAAAAAAGGAATTTTCATTAAAAAATAACCTATTAAATGAGAAATCCTTACACCCTAATCCCTTTTATGTCCGTGCTGTACGCACCAGTGTTTTGCTCCCTTCTGCTGAGTTCAGTTTAGGCCTTTATGTGGAGTGGATAGTTTTTATTTTGTGTTTCTGTGATCTTCAATCACTTAGCAAAAACTTCTGCAGAAACTTTGTGCTTTAATTAGCTGTGTTTCACAAAATGATTTATAATATGGGTCTGTTAACCAGAAAATATTAATGTTTCACTGGGAAAAACACCATTAAAGTTTCATGAACAGCTGCATGTGATTAGAGTTGCCTAGTGAATATGCAGGTAGGTGAAAAACTGTAGCAGAAAATTTGGCAACTGTTTATGGAAAATAAAGAAATATCAGACTTGTTCCTTTATGGTTGCTTGGAGTGTTTAGAGTGGCTTCAAATCTAGTAGGTGAAGTCACTAATTTAGTAATAGTAATTTTTATTGCTTCTGTATCTTCTGTTAATGAAATTGCGAGGAAGATCAGTCTAAGTCATCTTGTTTCAAGAGATTCCTTTAACACTGTCTAATATCTCTCTCTGCTTCTAATTTTTTCCTCTTTACTTTGGAAGGTTGATGGCTACACAAGCCGCATGTGGTTTCAGTGCAGAAATCCCAGGATTTTGCTGTTGGGTCATTTTTTTTTTCTTTTGGATCAGACCTGTAATGTGCGTGGATTACCACTGCAAAGTGACGAGGTGGTGGAACAGGCTGCCCAGGGAGGTGGGGGCGTCCCTGTCCCTGGAGGCTTTCAAGAAAGATGTAGTAGATGAGCACTGAAGGATATGGGTTAGTGGCCATGGTGGTCATGGGTTGATGGCTGGACTGGATGATCTTAGTGGTCTTTTCTATCCTTGATGATTCTATGATGTACATGCAATGAGATCCATCATTGACTTTGTTATTTCCACACTGAGCTAGCTAAGTAGTTGCAGATGCTGTTACTGCCCCAAAGTGTATTTCTTCAATATGTATGTTACGCTGGTCTGCAAAGCATTTGGTTTATTTAATGATAGACAGTTATAGAGGATGAGAAGGATCTGTCTGAAGACATGGCAAAATTATCCAGTTATACTGAGCCTTAATCTGTTAATGGGACAAATCTCTATATTTATTGCATAGAAATCTCTATATGTATTGCATAAAAGTACCATGTATATACTCTTCTTTGTTGTTGTTTTTATCACTAAGAAGTCAAAAAGCTTTCAGATGGGAGTTCTGCTGTTGACAGGCAACAATAACTGTGCTTGAGTATATAGCATACTGTCATTTTGCTCAAACATGTGAGGGAAATCAGAAGTTATACTAATGTTTAAAGTAGTACTTATATACTAAGGCAGTAGGATGCAGCATAGCCTATTAAAACATTAAGGCAGTGTATCCTATAGGCTTTCCAGAACTCATTCTGCAATATTTTCTCATTACAGACTGCTGCGGTGAGCTTGAGCAGCTTTTCTTCAGCAGCCAGTTTTTCTCTCTTCAGTTGATACTGCAGGCTTAGCTGCTGTATTACTGCTGTATTCTGTCCTGTCAGTCATTCATGACAGCTGCTGGCAGGGACTGCCTCTTTACTGTGGGTTAAACAAGTTGGTGAGGAAGTGTGCAATAGGGCTGAGTGGAAGGGAGAGTCCTAGGGGAATGAGCTGCGCATTCCTCCTTGTGCAGTCAGGACCCTGCTTCACTGTGTCACAGCTCCTTCAGAGGTATTTAGCTTCAGCTCCAGGAGCAGAAAGATGAGAATACTCCTTTTGTCAACACAAGGAACAAGCAAACAAACAAAAAAGTAATCACAAAAAAAGCACCTGAAATTCTTGGGGCTGTGGGGGAATAACTTTTATGACAACTGTATGGGAACTGCTGAGTCATGGCCTGAACCTCTGATTGATCACCTGAGGTGAGCCATGAGTCAGCCAGAGGAGCACAGGTGAAGGCAATTCACCTGTGCTCCTAGACCTATTTAAGCGCTGGCTACCAGTGAGGAAGGATCTTGTCTGGAGATCCCTCCTTCTGGTGTTTTGTGGTGAGCCCAACTAAGCGTAAGCCTTCCATTTATTCTCTTTGGTCATCATAATCTACTTTGCCTAACTCTCTTGTTTATTTTGTGATTATAACATCTTAATATCCATTGATTATACAACAACTTACATGTATTAAAAAAAAAAAATACATACTTCATACTGCTCTTCACGATTCTGTTACGTACCTACCATCCTGGATATGTTTCAAACAGAACAGTGCCTTTATGGTAATATCCACCGAGGTACTGCGGTAAACAGCGCCCTATCGCTTGATCTGTTGTGTCTGACAGCTTCTCTTTCACATGGAGGCACACTGGGGGATTTCTTGTTTTTCAGTGTAATGAGTATCCCGTTTTCCCTCAAAATGAACTCATTGGCTACTTTTGTTTTTTATTTTTTAAACAGCTTTTCATATAAGAATTGTTTGAGTTCGTGTTACAGTTTAATTTGCACGTACGTATGGAATTAGGAAAGATGTTAAAATTAAGATATCCTGGAGTTTACACTGTGCCCCACACACTGCATCCAGTGCTCTTTCTTTGCTGCTCAGAGAAATTTCTGAAAATTAGTGCTTAGAGAAGGGAAGTTCTTCCTGCATTTGGTCTTGGTCTTTATGCTGATTCATTAGGGAATGTATTTCCAGTGTTAATACTGCTCCCAGGTTTTGCTCTTGGATGTCTATTATAATTTTGTATACATTGCTAACTGGAATTGTGGCGAAGTTTTGGAGGGCATGCGTAAACCCAAAGTCTGAAATACTCATGTGCATTTCACTGTATATCCTTGGAATAAAATTCTCTATTAATGGATGCTGTAGTGTTCGATTAGACCTTGATCTCTTAGGTTTTGAAACTCCATCTTACTCAATATAGAGCTGCAGTAAATTTGTGTATTTTCTGACATTAGCTGGACCACAGCACCTGTCCATGTCAGCTTTCAGCGGTACTCTCCACAGATAGTTCCCCTTGCAACTAGAAGCTAGGCACTATGACAACGCAGTATTAGGAGTGCATGGCTGCTGGGTGTTTCGCAATGCAGTTAAAAGGAGCACTGAAGAAAGATACATACTTTGTGTATTGTCTTTATATTTTTTTCATTGCTATTTCATTAAGTTAAATTAAGCATCGAAGAGTGCTTGGCTTCGAGGGGTACTGTAGTCTTGTAGTGAGGTGTTGCAGTTTGTTAGTACGTTGGCAATGCAGCCCTCGGGTAAGCGATACATTCAAAAAATCTCCTTTTACCTCTCAACACAGTGTAATTTTCTGTGCTTATTTTTCCACAGGTAGTTAGGGTGTAAGGGTTAAGGAAGATGTGAATTGATTTGGATGACTTATTGCCTAATGGAAGCTGATTTTGTTTGACTGAGGTTTCCAGACTTCATTTGTTAATGCTTTGCTATTCTCTCATTTGCACTGTGCCCCCAAGGTGGCCTTTCCACACAGGGCAGCATTGCTAATATGAGGGCTGCCCAAACTTCTCACAGCTCCTCCTCCTTTGGGATGTCTTCAGTTTTAAAAGAGCATGACAGCCATCTCAGAAGTTTGTTTCCAGTCCTGTTTAAACTTCAGTTGTGAATGAGGCACAGATCTGATGGAGAACAGGAACTTTTTTTTTCCCCTTTCTTGACATTATGTTGACCAGGGGCTGACTTGTATGGCTCTTTACATGTTTGGGACAGGACTCTGAATGAAGTGTTGTAACAGGTTCTCACCCACAAGGCTGAAAAGCTTCTGATATTTTTGTTAATATTTGTAAAATTGCAGTACTCACTAATTTTAGTCTCATGGCTGTAAATGGTGTCTTACTGTTTCAGACTGCTGCAGTGGGGAACTCCCCTGCGTTGTGTGCTGTGAGAGCCCTGAATTAAGTCCCTGACAATTACCTTTGCCCAGCAGGCCACCCATCTTTATCAACTGGATATTCGAATGCTTTCCTAATTTAAAACCTTGGGTATTAAGTTAGAAGCAGCTTTCACTTTGTGAACCCTTAGATTGTTTCCTTGCAGTTCCAATTATCCATGCAGTTTTGCTTCCTTGAGCACGTTCAGCTATGTAGCTGCAATTAAAAATATAAACAGTAAATAACAGTTTTTAAATAATTCCTTTACCAGCACAGTTACCATAATGATTAGCATTCCAAAGATGACAGGCAACCAAACTTCTTGATTGCTTTTTTTTCACTCAGGAAAATGTTTTAAATAGAAGAATGATTTTCTTCCAAAAAACTTCATTTTCTTCTTAATGCCCTTCTGCACAAAGTTTTGAGCCTTTTCTTCTGTGCTGGAGCCCTTGGATGGGAGTAATTCTGGCCTGTGTAAAATTCCATGCATGAAAACCAGTCTTTGGGATGAAGATGATTATTCTCCTCTTGACCCCTGCTTGTTTCTTATGGCGTTGGAGCACACTGCTGTTGCACAGTGGCTGTTTATGACACTACTTTGCAGTACTTGCAAGAAGGCCCTCCACAAGTCACGCTGTTTAGCTAATGCAGTACCAGGGAAGCATCTTTTTACTTGAGGCTCATGTAACATGTCATTTCTTTCTTTCATTTTTCAGTGGAATTGATCAGATACAGTAGTGGCAGGAAAAAGAACAAGCAATACATTGTAGCAGGATTCGAAATCCTATTTGGTCATTAGACTCACATAAAAAACATCTATATCCAAACAATTGCTTTGGGACCTCTTTTGTACGAAATATTTACTTACAACGTGTCATGTCTTTTCTCAAAGGTGGTTCTGCAGGGCTGTGGTGTTAATTGCTTTTCTCAGAAAAAATAAAAGTTGTTACTTCCTTTGCTCCAAAAGCATTTTCATTCCTTTTTGATAATACTTATCCAAACTCTACGCTCTGAAGTCCTCTGGAACATTTTCAAATCAGATTGGAAATCTCAGGACAATTTAGGGAGAGATATGCAGTTAATGAGTCCAATTAAAGATAGAACAGAAAGAGGGAGTCGTGAATGTTAATGATACTTTATGAAGCTGAGTAATGAGACAACACAATGGTAAATGTAATTGACCATACCCATATGTCAGGTAGTGAGAGAAATTGCTTGGGTATTTTGATGACCTCTTACTAGAATTTCTGCCAAAGGGTTTTAGTTAAATATCAATGCGAAATGCTTTCTGTAAACATCTGTCAGGCTTCATTAAGAAAGGCTTGCATTTACTAGAAGTACGCTGTTATACAAAGACTGGTTCCTCCCACCTGATTTGTATAATGCTATGTGTTTGCTGAGCTCTTAGCAAGAAGAGGCTATAGAATTAGAGAGAGGAGCAGCAAGAAAGCTTTGAAGCCCACTGAAATTTCCCCTAAGATATTAAGGTAGGGCTCTGGTGTTCTTAGCACTTAAATCAGATATTGCAGGGTTAAATGTTGTACTGAGGGAAAGGGGTAATACCAACAAACATCTTCCCCGTATCCATAAGGCAAAAATCAAGAGTGAAGAAAGAAAATCAGAAGTAATAATACATATTAAGACCTTTGAGTGCACTATATCATTAAACCGTGCAACACACTGCACAAGACAGTGCAGATAAGATCTTAGAATTTCCTTTTTGACCCACCTCTTTTCAAAGCACTTTGCAGAAAAAAGGCTAGGCTACTTTGACTTTAGGAATACGCTTATGTTCTGGCTAAGGCAAATAACAAACCTAATTAAGAAATCTTCAGAACATTAGCAGTCCATCTCCCACACAACTGGTGTGCAATCATTTTGATGTGTGCTGGGACACAATAGCACCATCTGAAATTATGCTTTCAAGTTACTCAGTACATGCAGATGATGGAGAGAAGAACTAATGAGGATGCCTTTTGGCATGTTTTGCTTTCAGCTATTCTATGAAGCTGTGTTTAAATGACCTAAAGCTAGGTCACCCATAAATTGCTTGTATAATAGCCATTCATGCTAAGACAGCAGTGGTTGGTCGAAGAGCTCTCTGTCATTGCAGTTTAAAGCAGTCTTTGGAAGGGTTAATTAAACAAAAATAGACCTCAAAATAAAAATAAAAAAAAAAAAGATAGCAGTTTATGGAGTTATTTGTTATGTCAGTGCAATAGAGAAATGTGCCACCCTGCAATGGAAAGCTAATTATTTTCCTGCCATGGCAGCTTGCTAACCTGATATATTCACAGAATCACAGAATTGTAGGGGTTGGAAGGGACCTCCAGAGATCATCGAGTCCAACCCCCCTGCCAAAGCAGGTTCCCTACAGTAGGTATATATTGCTAATGAATGAATTAGATGGAGGCTTGGCAGCCAACTAACGTGAGCAAATGATTGTTTTTAAGACCAGTTCCCTGATGCTGAGGTCCAAGCGAGGTAATGATTATGACAACTTTCAGAGACCATTCTGCATCTGTTATTTAGTGTATCACTCTCTCTCTCTTGTCCCATAGGTATTTGTATCTAATTATCCATGTGCATCCCTAAGCACTCCCACGTGCAGCTGGAATACATAAGAAAATCCCATTACCTGGTCTGTAGCCTAAACATTAAATCTGCAGGCTCTTCACTGTGTTTAAATAAGGGATGTTTCCCTCCTGGCATCACTGTTGTGTTCTGTTGGGATCAGGTGAGCTACTAGCACACAGGAGATTGCTAACATATGAGCAGTGGAGGAAGCGGGGTCTTTGTGTGCTGTCTGACTTGCTGACCTTCTTGAAGTGCACCACATGTGCCTGCGATATTGGAAAATAACCTGTTTTCTTGCTGGCAGTTCATCAGCAGAAAGCTTTTACCTGTTGTATAGTTTTCATTATGGGATAACGTTTGTCAGTGTGAGAAGATTTCTTCACATCTGTGAAGGGTTGAATCTGTAGTCTTTTTAGTTAAGTTCATTCTCACAGCAGATTATTTGCATTGAAAGTAACTGGAGAGCCATGTCAATTATTTTGAAATATATGTGCTTGTGTTGATTCATATGTGCATACACGTGTAACTAACTCAGTTTGAGCTCTGGTCTGCTGTGTTGCCTAATCCTTCACGGGGCTGTTGTACTCTCCTGCTGTCTGTGCAGTCTAAACCCATGCTCCAGAAGGAACTTCCATAAAGATTTCCATGATATCAGCTGTTTGGAGGAGCCCTCTGGAAAACTCTGCCATTCTTGAAACAAGTTTTGGGGATACTGAGCAGTAAAGTGAATCTGGACTCCCATTTTGAGTCCTGCTACTAGAGATAAATATTCTGGATGGGTAGGTGGCAGAAAGTGAAAATCTCCCTTGATACAATTGATGTTAATGTAAATGAAGGATGTGTAATCCAGAATTTATAGATTGAATTTATAGAATTACCAAGTTACAGAAAATGAACTTGTAGATTCAGACGGCTTAGAACTTGCTCATGTTTACCCCAGGCTGGGATTATATACCGAGGTTCTTCTCACCCTTTGTGGTTCAGCCTTCTGACTTAAGTACATGCTTTATATGTGCATGCGTATGCATACATATATGTATTATTAGTGTGTGTGCTACAGGGGCCTATAAGACACCATGCTTAGTGAGAGCACTTGCCACTTCAAGCTACCTCTTGGAACACCTCCATGCAAAGGTCATTGCCCCCATACTTTGCCTCTCAGAGTACAAAGACAGCGAGTTACATTGTGTACTGGAGCTGTGGCTTCCTCAAGGTTTTCTTTTACTCTGGTAAATGGAGGACACTGAGAAGGCAGTTACTGAACACGTTCTTTGCTTCTGTCTTTACTGCTAAGACTGCCCTGTGGGAATCCCAGATCCTGGAGGTAAGAGAGAGAGCCTGGGGAAAGGAAGATTTCCCCTTGGTTGAGGAGGATCTGACCTAGAGAGCCTCTAGGCAAAATCGATGCACACAAATCTACAGGTGCCAATGGGATGCATGCAGAAGTGCTGAGGGATCTGGCAGAAGGGATTGCCAAGGCTCTCTCTGTCGTCTTTGAAAGGTCATGGAGGAGAGGTGACTGAGGACAGGAGGAAAACCCATATCACTCCAGTATTCAGAAAGAGCAAGAAGGAGGAGCTGGGAAACTACGGGCCAGACAGTCTCACCTTTTTCCATAGGAATGTAGTAGAACACTGTATTCTAGGTGTCATCTCCAAACATCTCCAAAAGAAGGAGGTTATCAGAAGTAGTCACCATGGATTCACCAAGGAGAAATCATGCTCAACCAACCTGGTATCCTTCTGTGAGGTCATGGCTGGCTGGATGGATATGGGGAGAGCAGTGGATGTCGTCTACCTTGATTTCTGCAAGGCTTTTGATGCTGTCTCTCTTAACTTCCTTATTGGCAAGCTTAGAAAGTGGAGTACAGAAATGAAATAGGTGCATGGGCAAAATACCTGTCCCTGTGAGTTCATGGGCCGTTGTACTGTCGTTTTGCAGTAGAGATGTTGCCTCAGTATTATGATCCCTGAAATGAGAAAGAGAATTTTGTTTGGCTGTGTGAAGATGTGGGCAGTTGTCACATCATGGTGTATGCTTAGCTTATGTTGCAATCCATTTGTTACATTGTTACAATGCTTGAAATCTTCAATTTGTAGTTTCATTTTTGTCTTTTATAAGTGAAAGCAGAGATCTGGATTTAATTGTGAAGTTGCTACAGGACATGGTACATCACCCATAGTTTGTCCTTGTTTTGTAGCTCATGTACCTGAATTGGAGATATATCTTTAACTGCATGTTGTTGGAAGTGAAAGTGGAACTGTAGAATCATCCAGTCATCTAGATTGCAAAAGGCCTTCAAGATCATCCAGCCATCAGCCTGACCTACTGAGTCTCTGCAGATGAGAGATTCAACTCTGTCCAACTTCATAAAAAATTAAATTCCCATCTCTTGACACTAGAGGTCAGTGTTAAAGTAATTTTAAGGTCAAATCTCTTTTTACAGTGCAGCAGATGGTCTATAAACTCAGGCAGACTTTGGGTGGCTGTGGCCAGGGAGGGATGAGAATGTGACACAGCTCTGCATAGGTGGCATAAAGGCAGTGGGGAAACTTCTCTGTGAATGTGCTTTTCAAGAAGCTTAGCATCAGTTAGGAATGTCATAGATGCTTTAATCCTGTGAATTCTTTGTTTGTGGAGTGTGACGTCACTGGACTGTCTACTGTGATGTCTATTACAGTGTTTAGTGTCTTCCAGCATGCTGGTAATGATGGATACTGCTGTTGAGAAAAGAACTAGTGCACTAATGAGAGCGTGGGAATTGTGTTAAGTAGATAGAACAGAGTTTAAGTAGTTTGATTGAGACATTTCATACATCCTTGTACTCCTTCTAGTTTTAATACAGTGATTGCTAATTTACCTCTACATAAATCACAAGATGATTTGATCTGTTATCTTCTTTTTCTCTCTCTCCTTGTTTGCCTGCTTAATAATTATATAGCTCTGTGTGTTCTAAATCTGTATGTTAATTCGTTAGCAGGAATCCAACTGAATAGCAGTTAAAATCACATTCAGCCAGGGGATTGAAAAGAGAGCAAGACATAGATACTGTTATGCTACTGTTGAGATATGTTGTTCCTTACTTGTTGGTAGTTGGGTGATATCTATATGTATCAGTGCATGCTGTGTGGAGTAGAAGACATAAAACTGCCTTACCGAAGCCCTGACTGTAACTTTGGCACCGGTCACTTCTATCACTTTGGAATATCCCAACCAAAAAATAATGGTATTTCAAAGTCAGAGCTTGCTATGAGTTGAAATTATCAGAATGTTTAGGGGGTTTTATTTTGATTTTTTTGAAAATGTGTATTTTGTTAAAATAAGGACTGGTTTTTGATGCGCAGTTTTCCTTGTGGAATTGTGGAAGTCACTTGTATAGATACAAATCTCAAATAACAAGATGGATCTGTTCATGCAGGAATGCCTGGTGAATGGCCAAGTGGAGCTGTGTGTGTTGAGATATGTAATGTGCACTTACAAAGCTTCTGGATAATCACAGAATTATAGAATGGCCTGGGTTAAAAAGGACCACAGTGATCATCCAGTTTCAACCCCCCTGCTATGTGCAGGGTCGCCAACCACCAGACCAGGCTGCCCAGAGCCACATCCAGCCTGGCCTTGAATGCCTCCAGGGATGGGGCATCCACAACCTCCTGGGCAACCTGTTCCAGTGCATCACCACCCTCTATGTGAAAATAATCTAAATTACTGGTTCCCCGAGAATGCCAGGCCTCAGGGGTACAGGAAGAACAGAGACAACCAGTCTCTGCAGCTCAGTGAGCCAGCTCTAATCTTCTTGAGAGGGATGGGACTCTTGAGGAGTTGCTGTTATCTTCTGCCTGTGAACTTCTTCCAGAGTTGCTTGTCTTTGGGTTTGTGATACGTGCTTTGCTCATAACAGATTGTGCTTAGCAATAATTGGAACTCTGTCTAATCCTTTCTGTTTTAGGATATAATGGCTAGGAAATGAATTATATGACACGAAAATGCCTGGAAAATAACAGAGTAGTCTCCTGTGAACGTGATTCTTCGTCAATGTGTGTCTGAACATTGAGATACACACTGAGGAAGGAAAAATAGACAGCGCAGAAAGGAAGGAAAGCTCCACTTGATTTCAGCAAGTCTGTGGTGTCTCATGTGGCCTTTGTAATTGTGAAATAATGAACTTATTTTCAAACAGAAGATTAATAGATTATATTTGCCTTTATGATTAAAGATAAAATAGCATGATTTAAATGGTTGTCATGCCTTCCATTTATAAAAGGTGAAATGATGACATTTGCATTTTGTGCTGTCTCAAAGCCTTTACTTTCCCAAAATTGTTTTACTGTGACAAACCAGCCGCAGTGATAATTAAAGAGAGAATAGCTTAGCATAAATGCATGTATATGTGCTTTCAACATTTTCATAGAAAGACAGCTGAGTAGTTTGCAGCAGTGAACTCCCACTGCTATTTTCCATAGAGAAAATTCAAGAAATACTGAAGAGAACCCAAAACCGAGTGTTGAAGCTCCTGCAAGATGTACCTGCTGAGATGCTGTGAGTCAGTATAGATGGATTTCCGTGGATTATTTGGCAGTATCTTAACATGACACAGATTTATTCAGTCAACTTCCATTTCTGGGGTGTTTTTATTAGGAAGGTCAATGATCTGTCTGAGTCTAATTATCCCATATGGCTACTGCGCTTAAGGCACACAAGTTTCCTGCAGCTCATGTGCACAAACGTAGTTAGCATGTTATTTATTTAGCTCTGACTTTTTGGCTGAACTGAAAGGTGTCTGCTGACAGCTACATTGCTAAGGTAGCCTGGGATGTGAGTCGTGAAACGGACTTGAGTTTACACCTCCAGCTGTACGGAGAAAGCTTCTGCTGCTGCTCTACTGTCATGACTCTCATTTTCATCACTGCTTTTGTACGTACTGTATTGTCTCAGAGGACAAGCAGTGTGTTGAAGTTTTCAAGTTTTTTACATTCTTCTGATAGCACAAAAATATTAGGTGTTTTCAGCAAGGCTTGTATCGTGTAGCATTGTGCAGCTGGCCTTGTCTATTTGAGGTCTTCATGTGGAGTTTCATGATTACAGTATGTGGTCAGCTCACAATCTCTAAGGCAGTGCAGGCTCACAGCGCCTCTGTAACATGTGGAAGAGGAGAGGAAAACGGGTAGAGGAAGTACGGTGTCCATGGTCATGAACGTACAGGATGTGGATGAAAAAGGAAACATGTTAACTTTCAAGTTAGATGACAGCATGCAAATCACTGACTTCTTCCATTTTTCTTAGAGCATCCATTCAAAATGCCTGCCAAAATTAATATGGATTGCATGCGATACATTTAAACTTCCACCGACTTCATATGCAAAACAGAAATGTTCTGGGACATCATTATTAATGAAGCTGCTCAGTCATATGCAACAATATAGATATATATTTTAAGATTTCAATTTCCATGCTTTGTAATCCTATTTCAGCTCTTGAAAAGAATATAATTCTTACTGTAAAATATTGTAAATAAATCTCTGAGTTTGGTCAAAGCCACAAGTACTTGACCTGCTGCTAAGCTCTTTCTTCAGTGGCTCTTGACAAAACAGTGCTATGTAAAAGGTGACCATCAAACTGATAAAAATCCAGTTTTTCTTTGTTTAACCAGAAACAGGTGTGCAGTCTTTATATTTTCTCTGTGATCTTTGAGACCACTGGCAGGTCTGAGATAGGTCTGCAGGTATCAGGTTTGTAGCTTGATTTCTGTTACTAGCTGTTTTCCTACTGCTATGATCTGTTACCAAAGACTGTGGTAAACAATAGTTAAGATTGCATGTGCTAGAACTATAAAACCAAATATTATTGTATCCCAGGCTTCTGCCTGGCTACATTCCGGTTTATATTTTTAATACTGTAATGAAGAAGAGGGATCTCAAAGGAAAAGCTTGTTTTTCCCCCCTTTCTGTCTAGACTAATTTCATAAAAGAATAAAACAGCAGTTGCAGAGAGTTTTCCAGAGGGTGCTAGTCCTTGTCTAGTCCTTGTCATTGTCTATGTACGGTGTCAACAAACTTGTAGACACTGTGAAAACATTTCTTCTGATCTGGAATGACCATGGGAGTACATTTCTAATATAATCATTGAAATATGAAATTTTTCAATAAAAAGCCTAGGTTTAGGAATTAATGATTTAGAGAGGAAAAAAATAAACAACAAGTGGAAGTTACAGGAATGTGGAAAAAAAGAGAAGAATGAAAAGGAAGGAAGAGTGGAGAAGGAATCAACAGAGGGAGAAACAGGTCATGACACACTGAAGAAAAATGTTGTGTGGCAATACTGAGGTAGGAAAGAGATATTCTCACTTGTAGTCTGATATATTTTCTGTGTGTAAGGGGAGAGAATGTACCCAGGCACATGTCAGGAATTAGAGACTGTGAGGTGTGGAAAGCAGAGCAGTGGCGGCTATGTATCGTGCAGAGCCCCTGTGCCTTCTTGACTGTCTATAACCCTACAGGGGAGAGCATAACAAATTGCCTGCTGCATGCTCTACTGTATGAGCACACATCCAGCTCACTGTTTCAATCATCATCAACAAAATCATCTGTCAGTGTCTTAAAAGTATCTTCCTCAGATAGGCTAAGTGGCCATTTTATTGATGTACTTATTGAGATTTTATGTGCATCTGATGGTGACTTCCATCACAGCATGGTTCTGTTGCTTTGGCTGGAAAAATTTATCTAAAATGTATGAAACAGAGTGGGGCCTTGGCACAGCTAAGTGTTTATTTAAAAAAAAAAAAAAAAAAAAAGAATTTGATGGTACAGATATGTAATCAGTAATCTGTAATCCAGGTCCACCCGAGTATTCCAGAAATAGAGCTATTAGATGAAAATTCATTGCTACAAATATATTTTTAATTAGTTTTTGCCTTTAGTCATAATAGATTTTTCATGAATTTGAAACGAATTGTGAGCAGCAGAGGGATTTAAGGAACTTAGAAGTGAAATCACTCAAATTTAAATTGTTTTCGCAGGGTGTGCAGACACGATGATGTTTTTCCATGTTGGCATAATCTGTTCAGTCCTGAAGTCTGTAAAGATACCAATTTGTCTTTTGCAAGTACAGAAGCCACATGGATATTCTTCCTTTTTGGAAGAGTGAAGGAAGGAGAAGGCTCTAAGATGCAGTCCTACCTGTGCAGTAAAACTTCATGTATCATACTCAAATTCTGCAGTGTGTTTTATGCACTCATGGGCTTTTTGTGTCTAAGTCAAGCATCCTGTACATGACAAATTCAGAGAATAGCCATAGGGCCACCCATATACGTCAGTCTTCTCTCTGTGCTCTGTTACTTGAGGAAAAGCTATGGTGCTCAGTTTGTTTGAAGAAAGTTGATGTCAGCTGGAAAAAAAGTATGAGGCTTGGGGACTTATTTACTTTTTCTTCCTCTTTCATTTTAAGGAAACTTTGCGGGTTGCAAAGTGAAAATGTGAAGTTTGGGCAGTGGTAATGGACTCAGTGTTTGGGTAAAAGAATTGTTTGGGTAAAAGAATTCTCTCCCAGCTGCATTTGGGTTATGTTTATGTGTGAGTGCTTTGGAATGAGTTGCCTAGATCAGGTGATGTATTGTGACTCCTCAGTGCTTCCTTCAAACCACATGGTCACAAAAGTTTGTTTCTCTTGTCAATAGCAGTAAAGACACTGAAAGCCTGGGAGTAGGTTAGGTAGTAATGATTTAGTAAAAGAAGAGTAAGAAGTAAAGCCCGAATCTTACAAGTTTACAGTCAAAATATCTATTTGTCATTAGATGTGTGTTGCTATTTTTGTGAATGAAGTTCTCAGTATCAGTCTCCAAATCTTGAATCTCTCAACTATCCTTTGCATCTCTTGTACATACTGTGGTTTTCTCACCCTGACATGTCACCTCTTACAGCCACAAAACTAGGGGATTTGGCTACCACTGACAAACACGTCAAGCACAGAAGGAAAATTCCCAATTGGGGTTATTATTAATGAATGGTGCAATTCAGGACAGTGTATTAGTGATCTTGCACCAACGTGAAGTTTGAAAGTACTGAAGAAAATAAAGGATATCATCAAACATTAATCTAGAGGCTTGACCAGTTAATGAAGCAAGGAATCTTCAGGACACCTTTAAATGTAATTGTTATTCATTAAAATGGTTACTTCAGTTTAATAAGTTTGCTTATGTGACCTTGGCTTGAATTTTTTTAATTGTTTACATTAGAACAATAAAGAACGTGTAAACATTTAAGTAAACCAGGCACTTAGTCTCACATATTTATTAATAATACATATACACAGGATATATTAGTGCCATCAGTATTGCTGTCTATTGACTTTTTTTTTTTTGAAGAGATGAAAAAAAAAAGGGTGTAAAAGTTATTGTTTTATGAGGATTTACATCCAAATGAAGCTGAAGTGTCTCTTGGGTTGTTTTCTCTTTTTATATAACCTTAACTGTCAATCATCTGACTCACTGGTTTGAACTGTAGCTGGGTTAGATTTGGGTCGTTGCCTATTTTTAGTGTTTTCAACATACAGCAGGTGTTGAGTTGTGTGTACAATTATAACTATTTATTGTGGAATTCTTCTTTAAGAAATTACAAATTACTGGAGAAATCAAATTGTCACTGTCATGGTCTTACAGAATTTGCTGCACAACTGCAAGAAAGGAAGGAGTTCCTTGCCTGTATATAGACATGTAGATACAATGCTAGAGTCTTGAGTTATCAAGTCTGATTTAGTTCTGTTTCACAGTCTGTGATTATGCAGTCCTAACGCATTGAAATAAGGATGGGCGGTTTTGTGAAGTTATCTCTGGAGAAAAAGGAAAGAAAAGAAAAAATGTAGACAAAACCAGCAAGACAGTACAACAGCACTCCAGCTGGATCCTGATCTAGGACACAGTCTCCTCTTGATACTCAATATCAGCAGTTGCATTTCACTATGGGAAAAAAGTGAGGTAACTCATGGCATTGTGTCTTACACTCCCTTTCCAGAAAAGACAAAGTTGTGTTATTTTATTTTGTGCCTATTTTGAACAATACGGTAGCATAGAAAATTAACTGTGAAGTAAAATATCAGACAGCTGCTCATATCTTAAGTAAATAATTATGCAAATGTAAGGAGAGTGGGAGAAGGAAGAGGATGAAATAAGTCTGTGCAGATAGCAACTTGCAATATGAAAGTACTCCATAACGCAATATTCCGTAGTGCTGAACATTTCCATAACGCAATATTCCATAGTGCTGAACATCTCCAATATTCAGAAGGTCTCTTTCAAAGCCTATAGGTTTAAGCCAGTACTGAGCTGTTGTCTTATCTGCTAACAACTGGGTTTAATGGAGAAGTTCCTGCAAACTTTGATCAAGGCTTCAGGTTCCCTCTGGTGCTGCGCAGTCTTCTCCAAGACGTTCAAACCTCTCAGTTCCCTATCTTTGGCTTGCAGTTTTCTACACTTTCCAGTCTTCTGCTCACCCAGGAGGTAGAAACCACACATCTGAGAACTAAAAGAAAGCAAAGAAGGGGTTGTAAGGATTTTGGGAAGCAGAATAATGGACAGTGCCCAAGGTGAGCACATTCAGCACCTAGCATTTTTCCTGGCTTGATTGCTGGTGCTGCTGAGCTGATAAAAAGCAGGCCACAGTGAAAATTAGCATGGCTGTGTTTCAGGGAAGGAAGCCAGTCTCACCCGTGGTGCCCGCTTGCCAGGTGCAGGAAACAAGGAATCCATTGCCAAGCTAGGGCTGAGCCAGTCTGGCTAGCTGTGCTGAGCGGGACATGGATGCAGTGCTGGGAGGCTTCACGCACTTGAGGAAGTGTGTCATCTGTAAAACGCCTGGTGATTTAACGGATATATATTAGCACGTCACAGTATGATGGTCAGGTGTGGTATCAAGCCAACTGGTACTTCAGTCAACTGAAATTTTGCTAGCATCAGGTGGAAGTCAGCAGGACCAAACTGATGATGGAGTCAGAATCACTTAGGTTGGAAAAGAGCTTTAAGATCATCAAGCCCAACCATCAACTATTAATTACTAAAGCACTTAAAATCTTAATTGCCAGCTCTGTGAGCATGAATCTGAAGTAAACACCTCTCCACTGCCGTCTTTGGATGTGCCATTCCTATCCTACCACCATAGCACTACTAGAGGACACTGACTAAGTGGGCGGGAGGCTTCCTTGCAGTTCTTGTCCTCCAAAAGCTCAACAGCAACATACTGTTTGAGCAGAGAACATCACTTCCCTGTCTGTTGGCCTCTGTATTCATATTCAGCATCCTTTGTAATATGTGAGTGATGTTTTTTTCCACTCACAGCGTATGAAGCTAGGAGAACCGTCACACCAGAGTTGTTTGTCACTTTCTCTGTGAATGGAAGTCATCTTTAGATTACTGATAATTAGAGAATATGTTGAGTCATTTGTCTGTGCTGTGAAGCTAATGATTATTGGAAAAGGTAATGGAGTGGCCTGAGTGAATGAAGGGGGGCTACCACTGCAGGGGTTGTGCCT
The DNA here is from genome assembly GCF_019238085.1 of Lagopus leucura. NCBI lineage: Eukaryota > Metazoa > Chordata > Aves > Galliformes > Phasianidae > Lagopus > Lagopus leucura. The sequence goes on from NW_024962263.1 coordinate 24,345,632, forward strand.
TCAGGAGCAGGTTTAGGATTTCACATCTTTCTTTGCTGCATGTTTAATATAACTTTAAAATAAATAGGAACACTGAATGGAGAGGGACAAAGGGGAAAATGAAAAGGAAATTTGGATGTGATTAAAGTGAAAAATCTGTTAAAAAGTGTGCAGTCTTTGATGTTTTGGTTGTTTAGATCACATAGCATTAAAAATGGGATTAAAAACATGTTCATTTTAAACATTGTATTTCAACCATTCCAAGCACTTTCAAGTTGGAGTCAGTTAAGGAGCTTTAATGATAATGACCCAATTATTTTTAATACTTGGTAGTAAACATACCATGTCGACATTTTAAGGGTTTGAATTAATGATTTCAACTTTAAAACTTGGTAAAAGCTGCTGTAAGAAATAAGAACTGTGAAACTCCATTGGCCAGCCACACTTTAATCATACTTTATTATTGCAACAGGAAGCATTACTTAAAATTGAAGCCTGTGAATAATTATTTCTTTATTTGAAGCTGTCTTTGAGTGGTATTGCTATGTTCAAACCCTGTGTGAAAATCATAGTTGAAGTGGTTTAAACATTAGTAAATAATTCTCAGTCTTTCAGACGTGAGTAACCACAAACTGGTGTTTCATTACAGAGACTGTGATCACAGTTGCACTACTCTTTATTTTCTTTAATTTGACTATTAGAGTACATTTTTTGTGATGTTTGCCTTAAAAGGAGATGAGGGAATTAAACTGTACGCTTCATAATTAGTGTAAGATGACCATAGAGTCGACTAGTAGTTTTTGGAGAATGGTAGTGATGCTGGGTCTATGTCACTTAAGACATCATCTCTTCTGTAGTAGCTGTCCATAAGCACACACCCAATGCTAACAGTGCTCTGAACCAGTTTATTTCTTTTCTTGAGATCAGAGGAACAGACAACTCCATTGGTTGCTGTAAGCAGACTCCCCTCTCATCCCAGCTACCTGCCAGGACAGCACAAGGAAATCCTGAGCCAGACATATGAGATGCTGTCATGACTCTGAAGGATTTGCTGCTCCTTGAAACAGCTGTCAGAAGGCCATTTTTTTTCTCTTGTTGGCAGATGCTTTACAGAAGGGGCTAAAGAGGTAAAAACAGGTTTGTCTAAATTGTCCTCCTGTTATTCACTCAGATGCAGTTGGTTTTGTTCCAGCATGACATAGTCTGTGTGGAGGTAGCCAACATTCCCAAGCAGGAGAAAATGTAGTCTGCGCTTCTGCACACATTTAAGTTATTCTGTGAAGGTCCTGAAACTCCTGTTTTCTTGGGCTTTTCAGAACAAACAAAACAAGCAAACCAAAACCAAGCCATAATAAGACCTACAACCTTAAATTTCATCTTGCAGAGTAAAGATTTTCTTCTGCTTTTCCTTTCTGTGGGTTTTCATCCAAGATGAACCAATGCCATTCACTACCAGACCAAGCACTAAGCTTGCACTGAGGAAAGGTGCCTGCAGCGGAGCTGAGCTCTTCTGCAGTATTGACTGCAGTGAACTGTGAAGAGCTGGTGGCCTGAAGCAACCTTTCCAGGGAGTTTGGTGTTCCTCTTCTCCACCTCATTAATGGACAGCTAGCGTGCATGTATGTCTGTTGCATATGTGTGTTAGGAATTTTTTCTATTCCTTCTAAAGAAGCACTATACACAACACCGTGATCTTGGCAATTATGTAAAAGAAGAAATTACTTTCACTGACAGTGTTCTGTTTGTTCTGTTTCCTAGTATACTGTAATATTTCAGCTGCATACATATGTTTTATCTCTGATTTATAGAGCATCATCTTTATGGATAATGAATTTGAAATGCCATGGAGCCTTCTTTGGAATCCACTGAATTTCTATTCTTCCTTTTATTATATAGCTATCCATCCATAATTTGCTGATCCTGGCAGCAAAAGCTTGCTGTGGGTATTTCCAGCTGACACTTTTCTTTTCCTCTGTGTTGGGTGAGGCAATTTTTGTGTGGTAAAGAGTCAGTTTTTGCTTTGGCACATGTTAGTTCGGCAACAGGAAGTGTTAATTGGTAAGTTATGTGATTTTAGGGATGTGGAGGTGGCATATGAATTCCTGACGTTTCTGAGAGAGAGCAGTACAAGCACTGTATGCATTCACACACACAAAAAGGAATATATTCATCAACAAACATCTATCCAAATATTTTGAGCTCCCAGCTTTCTTTGCCTACAAGTGCATTTATCAGGTGTCACATCAAAAAGACCTCAGTGCTATGCAAGCTTTCAGCCCATACATTAACAAATTGTTAATCTGTACTTAAATTGTTGCATGTTCTGAATTTTTTTTGCGCTGGATAACTTCTGTCATTACTGAGCCCTCGCTGAATGCCATGCGTGTAGGCATTTAGCACTAGTATTGTTGGCTTCAATCTGCTTTGTGAAGATGGAAGAACAAGCAAAGTCATTTGTTTGTGATGGAAAGGTGATTTGAGAAGTTGGATTATCAGTACTTTGCCAGAAGCAAAGAAATTAATGAGAGGCTTGAAAAAATTATTCCTTAGAGTCTCTCTACTGCTACATTGGTTGGGATTGCTTTCATTGACCCACGTGTTCATGAGCTTTCAGTAAATGCTGATGAGGTTGTTTTTCTTCTCTGTTTCTTTTCTCTGTAACCTGCAGCTATATGATCCATATGAATGCTTTTGCTCCATCCTGTGTCTTAAGTCATTTAAAAAAATGATTCCTTTTAACATGTTGCAAGTTCAGAGTATTTCTGCACTTTCATGTAGAGCTGATAACTGGATGTATTCTGTAAATTTAATGTTAACAGCACTGATTATTTGAATCAGATTTATATTATCAATAACTTCAATATATGGTCTTGGAAAGTTCTTAGTAGGCCTTGTACTGCACTGCTCCTCTGAATAAAATTAAAGAAAATAGCTCTCTTTTTTTTTGAGTCTCATTTGTTACCAGCAGTGTAAGAAAAGGTCCAAGATGTGTCAGAGACTCGCTTATGTCCAGTTGTTTATGTTTGAAGCATTATAAATTGATCTAAATTAGTTTCTTGAGATCTTTATAGAACACTTTCTGTGGAGCTCTGAACATTTGTTTTCTGTTGGAACTCCTGATCCAATAGCTGAGTGATCATTTTGGATCCTAAAATATCTGTGCAACTTACGCCCCATCTTTTGAGATTGCTCAGTTACAACACATTTCTCAGCAGTCTTGTACAAGTGGTTTGTCATTTAAAAAACTGTAAATTCAGGAGTTAATACCAGCATCCTTATTCATTGATACTGTACAACAATTCAAAGTTTTGCCAGGAGCTAGAATAGCTGTGTGCATGAAGACCTGGCAACTTGTAGAATATTCCATGACAATATGTCCTGTGACAGTAGCTGAAACTTGCCTCTTCTGTGGTTCGCATTGCGTGGTCCATCATATTTGTTTGGAAAAATGGTAACGTGATCCATTTCAGAAAGGTCTCATTTGTTTTTTTGCTTTTTTTTTTTGTTTGTTTGTTTGGTTTGTTTTTTAATGACGCAAGGATTTTCCAACACTTGTGCACCTGTAGTAACCCAAATTCCAACAAAACTGACAGTGACATTCAGCTTTCATCTCAGTGACCATCTTGAAAGGTACTCTTGCGGCAAACAAAAGAACATGAGATGTAGGGATGCTAGCATTCAGAACAGCATTTTTTCCACTGTGAAGAACTTCAGTGTGTGGTTTTGTGTACGCATCTGTTGTGAGAGCGCCATCCAGCATAGAGCCTTAGAAGCTGATGTTTCACACTGAAAATATGCATAAATGCCTGGTGTGCAGACTCTCTGCCTTTTGTGTTCTTCTGAAAGCAATTGGACAAATGGACAACTTCCATGTCTTGAGCAGGATAGACGAAATTCATAAAGCTAAGAACAGTCGTTTAGGTACTTTTAAAATGTCCTTGTCCAATATATTTAATTACACATCCAGATCAGTAGGAACTTTCCTCAAGTTTTAGAAGTCCCTGACCTGTAGTTGGACTCATGCAGCTTAAGGGATATGACATTATTTCAGACATGCTAGTGCTTGTCTCCTCATCTTCCAGTATTTGTCTCTTCATCCTTCTAGCAGCCCATTCTTATTTATTAGTCAACTGCTAGAACTGCTTGGCATCTGTGCCTATTTGCATCATCTCCTGAGCTAGCAGGAACTGAAATTCAAATGCCCATCTAGTCCAGCATGTCCAGAGATGAGGTCCTGAGTGACTATTTTTTACCCTAAGCTTCTACCCATCTTTGTAGAATCTAGTACTGTTTAATGTAGTTTCTATACACAGTATAAAACTCTGATGAGAAGGAGGGAGTGATTTTGCAAGAGCTTCAGAAAGAAAGAAAAAGTTTGTTTCTTACTGTAAGTTGTTCTGATAATTAAGCTAGGCCATAGAGGTTTACCAGCTTGAAATAGGTGCTAGTGAGGCAAACATCCCAGGCAACATACATACATGATAGAAATTTGTCAGCTATAGACTCTAGAAGAACTCTCTGCAACTTATGTCTGCATCTGCTGTGGATAGAACTGCCCTAGTTTCTTAAGACAGACCATAGTGTCTGAGGGGCTTAGCTCCCAGGGCTTTGCAGGTTCCCGGCACGCAGTGCTTGTCCCTTGTGTTTCTTCTGGGCAGAGTTAAAGATGGTGGAGATGCAAAAGCTGCTCTGTGTGTACTCTCTGTCACTGCCTCCCTCTTTCCCCTGGGGCACCTTTGTGGGGGCTGTGCACATTTCCACATTTAGTTCGGATCCCTCCAGCTGTGCTTGGAAAGGCACTTACTGTGATCTCAAGCCTTGCTCTTTCTTTCAGAAGCAGTAGTCACTGGGGTGGACTGCAGGATGCCTCTGGTGCATGTAAGTCCCTGAGGAGCTTTCAGCTGTTTTTGCTGGAGACTTACGTTTCAGTCTGCTTCAGAAGATGTTCCAGCAATGTTTTCAAAGTGTTTTCAGAAATCTTTTCAACCACCGACCTGGTCATCACATGTTTCATGCTGATCCATTTCAAAGCCTGATCCAATTGTTCTTCCAAATTATCTCCTAACACAAAACAAGTGTCTCTGCATCACACATTTCCCACTGTGCCCTGTTGTGTGCCTGTGATTGATGAGAAATACTTATTTCTTGTACAAGTAGGCACCTTTCCAGCTGGCAGATTTGTCCCTATCAGACTGAAGTCTTCACTTCTTTTCCATTTACAAAGTTGCTGTTTGTATGCTAAAAGTTTAGGCCTGCCTTCAAAAAGGAAACACTTAAATTCTAGCCTATATATATGTTCATATATTTATCTGTGTAGCAGTATAGAATTAGTCCACATTTTCAGCAGGGCTGAAATAATACATGTTGTTCAAGTTCCTATTTTTGAATCTCTCTTTACAAAGAGAGTGGTGAGGTGCAGGAACAGGCTGCCCAGAGAGGTTGGGGAAGCCCCTCCCTGGAGGTGTTCGAGGCCAGCTTGGATATGGCCCTGGGCAGCCTGGTCTAGTATTAAATGTGGGAGGTTGGTGGCCCCTGCATGTGGCAGGGGGGGGTTGGAGATTCATGATCCTTGAGCTCCCTTCCAACCCTGGCCTTTCTGTGATATTTGGAAGTCAGCGGAGGTAATCTGGTGTATAACAGCCATGGATCTAACTCATTTTTCACATGCAGTGAACGCTGCTAAGCATGTTCATACAACCCTCTACTTTGATACAATTTCTTTGTCATTTTGAACAAATGAGATTTTAGGAATCCCCTGTATTTAGATGTGAATGGTACTCCCTTTCTCTTATCCATCTTTTTTTTTTCCTGCTTGGCAGCAGGTTATGATAGAGCAAGTTTTGTTATTTAGTCATGTGTTGTATCACGATCAGGGTCTTTGATGGAACAATAAATATTAGTATTTGTTATTACAGTTCTTGTTTTTCAGTTGCTTTTTGTGATGGTCCTCTGTCTGTGTGTATGTGTGCACATCACCGTAGCACAGAAACAGCCAGAGAAGATACATGTATTATTCTTGTATTATGATCTTTTTATTGACCTGGGATTTGTGTGTGGTGATGTTTTCTCTTCTGAGTGGCACATTTGAATGTGAGTCCAGTGTATTCTCAGCTATGCAAAGCCTATGTAGAAGTAGTGTTGTGTAAATTGAATGACCCTATGCTTCTTAGCTGTTTTACAATATATATGTTTATGGCCCATATATGCAGAACTGATTTGAAAATGCAAGTTTCAAATACAAATAGAAATCATTGTATCTGTGTTGAGCAGCAATATGCATTCCTATTTGCATGGGATCCATGCTGTGGCCTGGATGATCAAAGAACTGTATCCTTTGGACACAGTGTACTGCACAGCAGTATGTAAGCTACAGCTATCATTAATGGATCACAGAGCAAAAGGTTTCAGTCTTCCTACTGTTATAGCAGAAAAGTAAAATCCTACACAGAAAATAACATGCCCTTGGAGGGATCTCTGGAAGCTTAGACCACTGGGGAATACAGATTCAGCATAATATGATAGTTTCCAGATCTCTCAGACCCTTGGGATTTACGGTATAAAGCCATGCTGTGTAAGAGTTTCAAAAGGTCTTGTATGGGAGCAGACATTAAAATCCAGACTTATTTGAGAGGCATACAAAGCGAGCTGAGGCAATGTAGAGAGGCATTGGTTCTTCAGTATATTCTTGTATATTTTCAACATGTATAAACCATACCTAGAAAAAATTTCCTCAGCATATCAGATCATGTTTGATGCTGATGTTTTAAAATACCTTTTCTAGTCTTATACTCACAAGCATACTAAGTTGTTCAAATGCTACAAAGTCCTGTTAGTGAAATTGCAACAAGAATATTGAGTATAGAATGATGTTTAATAACAGTCATTTTGATTATTTATGCCATTAAAGATGGGACCGTTGCATTTTCTTCTTTGTGTCAAACAACAGTTGCCTGTAGAGCTTTGGGTGGTACAGGGCTTTGAATATTTAATAATCCCAGTTTTGTGTTCATATTGGCTTTTGGTGGTGAAATGCAAGGCTGCCAGTGGCTTCATTCATTCACTTACGTGGTTTTGGCCAGAAGAAAATGGAAATACTGCTCTAACAATGAACTTGCTTTATTGCAAATTAATGAAAATGATCCTTTTCTGAAAGAATTAATGCTTGGGTGAAATAATTTTAGGTTCTGCAATTAGCACCATTTGCACTTTTTTTTCCTGTCTTTTATGGGTTAGTGAATCTGTCTCCCCTCACAGATGTAAACTTGTGGTGGGGTATCTAATAGATTTAATAATCCCCTGCAGAGTTGAGGTTTTGTGACAAAAGTGGTCAGATGGCAGCTCCTCTGGACTGCAGCTTTGCAGCAGCAGTTGGTATTTGCTTGAAGAAGAAACTGATAGTGCAGTGTCATCTCAAGGCCTTACCCCCCCAGAATTAGTCCTGGTACAACTGCCCCACTTTCAGAAACCAAAGCAGGCTTATCAGGTTTATTTGGTTCCTGCTAAAAGATAGAGCTGCTCAGCACAGGGTGTCCATTCTGCTGGCCACCTGCTGCGGGAAGCTGCAGAGCTCCCCACTGCTATGTGCTCTTGTTTCACCTCTGAGAGATTCTACCCCCCATACAGCCCACAGCGATTGTTCCTATTTTACAGACTCAAGGCATAAAGCTGATGTCCCTGGTCTCTCATACAAACTCACAGCAAGGGGAAGGAATTGATTTTGCTCACATAGGTCCTCTGCTTGTGCATAGTTGCTTTGTACATTAAAAGTGAATGTTTGGGTACATAAACCTTCTGTCTTTAAATATCTGAAATGGAAATAGCCTTGAAAACTTGCGCTTTTTTTTTTTTTTTTTTTTTTTTTTTTAGTAAAAAACTCTAAATCCTTCACCAGGTGAGGAAAACTTTTCCAAGCCAGAAATCCGGAAAATATGTGGGGTTCCCCCCTTCCATAATAACTTACTAATTAGTATGTTCTGAAATATTTTTCTGCACAAGAGAGCAATCCTTATCTCCTTTAGACAGTTTTGCAACAGTTCTGTAATACCTTTGCAGTTTGTGGCAGTTTCAGATATAAGAAAGGGAAAAACAGGTGAAGTATGTCCCAGCTTGCTGATCAGGTCTTTCACTTCACAGGTATCTCAAGGCTCTGTTGCTGTACAACAGATGGGCTCCTACAGCTGTGTCAGAAATCAGGAGGGGCTGAGGGTGAGAAAGAGAGGTAATCTGACAAGGAAGAGGATCAGACCAAGTCAGAAGAGGTGGAGAGAGGAGGTCAAATGCAATGATAGCTTAGAGCTGTTCAATCATGTTCATTTTATTTTACAAAACACACATATTAGAAGACAGAAAAATTGAATAGCAGATTGTATTTCTTGTGTGCATGTGGTGATCAGGGGATTTGTTTAGCCAGCAAAATAACGAAAGTATGATGGCACTGAGGACTGTGATGCAAACAGCCCTGACATTGAGGTGGGCTTGAGAAAGCTTGCTTTGATGTGAGTTGCTCATGCCCTCTCTGATACCTGGAGGAAGAAAGGGTGTTCCTCAGTGTGTTTGATTTATATTAGATAAACTCTTTTGAAGTGTTTCCAGTGCCTTGGGCCTAGTTTGGGACCATACAGACATGCAGGTTTCAGCTTAGGAACACTGCAGCCCTTGCCCCTGGTTGGTCCTTCAGACTGAGCTGCAAACATTGGTGGCCAGTGCATCCCAAAAGGGCCTTGGGTAAGATCCCGAGGGGAGGTCAACCTTCTCTCTTCCCTAGAATGAGTAATGGGGGCTCCAAAGGCAAAAGCAAAACTTGTGCAAAATGCAGTGCCAGCTGCATTTGGGATGCATTCTTAATGGATGTGTGTGCTTTTGCTCCCAGATTTCCCAAATAGTGTCCCAGGTATTTTTTTAATCATTAAAGGAGGTGGCTTTCTGGAAAATATAAATACCACTAGGACAGGGAAAATTTCTTTGTGTTTCAAAATGATAGGAAAGAAGGACTCCATATTTCTTTTGAAGGACGAGGAGGATTGTTTGACTTCTTTACTCTTTCTATTTTTTCACATTTCTTCTTTTCCAAATTCTTCTTTTCCACCATTCCTCATTCCTCTTCTTGCCACATGGCCAAAGTCCACACTATTCTACTAGATCTAGGTGGCTAAATGTCTTCTTTCAATTTGGCTATCCTTTTGTGTAGCTAACACTTGAAAACCAAACACAGGGCACAGGAACATCTCAAAAGAGAAAATAAACACCTAGGGGTGAGGCCGGGAGCTTCTCTTAAAATCTTCTGATTAATAGAAAACAAAAAAACGAGGCTTAGGATGTCTGTCTGTAATAGGAATTAAATGCTGTCAAAGATGGGTAGGCAGGCTAGCCCTTTCCTTTAGACATTTTTTCTTACTTTTTAGCTGCCTTGAAGTGGAACCTTGCTTTTAACCAGAATCCTTTGTTAGAAATGTTCTTTTAGAAGCAACGTCTTCTGCAGGAAGAACTTGTTATAGATTAGTTATTGGGAAAAATAAGTGACTGCAGCTTTTAAAAGCTGTGCTTTAAAAAGATGGAAAGGCTGAGAAGAGGGAGTACTAAAGAGATGAAAAGCAAAGTTTCTCTTGCTACCTTCCACTATATCTGACATTTTAAGAGTTAGCCTTTGTGACTTATCAGTATCTATGTTCAATCATTACTTGTCAACATAGTTTTATTTAGTATGAATAAATACAGCATAATTAGCTAAAATATGAATCTCATAATTACAGGTGTAGAGTTGCTTTATTTCCTAAGACTTTGTGCCCAGGGAAAATGACAACATGCCCGTAAGGCTTAAAGCTTGGAATCCAAATTTGTCAATCTGATTATTCAACTATGGTCGGGTATTTTGACTTTATCCCAGTATTGTTTGGCAGTTACAGTGTTTGCAGCATTAGCTGAAGATGCATTTAAGTGTACAGTTTATGACAGGCGTTCTGAAGATGAGTTGCTTCTGTTTGCATATGATTCCCTCAGAGAATCTTATCTTTGCAACTGGATTATTTTGCCCTGCTCTTAGTGTGGGCACCCGAAGCAGTGTTCCTAATAAAGTAGAAATCAACACACGCTCAAACTCGAGGGAAGACTCTTTGGTTCTTTACTCCATGCAATTTGCCTGATATCTTACAAATTACATCTACTTCCATCCCAAAGTGCCTTAACCTATTTTAAGTGATCTTGTTCACAGCACTATGGTCAAGGTTTTCCTTAAAAATTATTCCCTTTTTTCTTGTGATTGCTGCTTAGAAATAAAATGATCCCTTGTTAGTCTTTGAAATAATAATAAAGAAACATTATTTCCATATGCATTTTAGACAGTGAGCATATATTGAATGCTTGTTAGAAATTGGCTAGTGCCTCTGTACTGCAATTTTAAGGGAAACTTACTTTCTTCTAAAGAATATAGGTTATTTTTCCTTTTTCAAAATACAAGGGGAGAAATGTATGAAAAATAATTTTTATTCTTGTGCTTAAGAAAGTGAACAGATCATAGAATCAAAGAATAGCCTGGGTTGAAAAGGACCGCAGTGGTTCTTATTCATTTCCTGGTGGAAATGAGATTCCTCTTAAAACTCCTCCTCTTCTGACCACTTCTCCTTTCTCTCTCAAGAACATACCCCAAGCTCATACTCTGTGAAGATTCCTCACCAAACCGTCTTTATATACACTTAAATACACCAATTTCAGTGGTACATGCATAAACTGCACACGTAGTTGGAACAAAGGATTAGAGAAGAAATTACTAATTAATTAGTGTGTGTAGACTTTTAAGCACATATTGTGCTACTAAAGCTTCTGGTATCAAGTGCAAAAGGAATATTTGCAAGGTCAGTCCATGCACAAGACAGGAATAAATCACAGTGCAAAAGGAAATGACTCAGAGAAGCTGCTGGTTTATTTCCCTTGGATTGATATTTATTCCCCCTTCGACAGGACATTGCTTCTTTTCTGGGAAATATTTCCCTTCTACATCTCGTAATCTCACATACTTTAAATTTGATCCACTCTGTAATGAAGAGCTCCAGCTTTTAATTTAGTTTTGTCTTCCAGGGGGTTCTGTAAACTAATAACTTACTATCCACATCATTTTTCCTGGCCATCCTCCTGCAAATGCTGTGCGTACTATAGGTGAGAAAGGATCATTTTTATTACCACAGAGTGGAAGAATGCCCTAAAGACAAATGGAGTGACTATCATTGTAATCATAAATTGAGCTTTTAATTGCTGCTTAAGGATATATAGGAGTAGTAACTTCAGTAGGAAAATAAAGTGTAATTTCTAGTTTTGCCACTTTCATTTTATTTACTACTCTTTTTCTGGTGCAATAATCTGAGTTTTGTGAAAATCAGTTCAAAGTGTCTTGGGAATGATTTATGAGTTCCTAAGGCTCCAGTTTTGCCTAGAAGAAAACAAACATGGCTTTCAGATAAACATAAAAGTGCCAGCTGTTTTTCCTCCAGAATTTTTTCTTCCCTAATACTTGCCTTTGGAGATAATTTTACAAGAAGAAACACATAACGTGTGGAAATGTTTAAGAATAAGTTTACAATAATTCTATTACTGTAAACACAAAGACTGGCTTTTGTGCCTCAATAATTGCTCCAGAAGTCTGATGTGCTGGGGAAAAAAAGTAAGAGAAGTCTTGGAAGCAGACCAGCTTAACCTTCTGCCAGCTTCACCAGCTTTGGGGCCTGTTATCTGGTGGGCAGTTTGTTTTCAGCCAAGGCAGTTTTTCTGTTACTGTTCTGTTACTTCAATAAGGCCTGATTTGCTACTTTTTCAAGAGCATCTTTGCTGGAGCTTGAAGTGACTGCTCCTATGAACAGTAGATTATGTAATGTTGGTAGTGTCTGCTTATGGCTTAGTGATAGGATATGTAAAATGTTCAGCCAGTGACAGAAAATATCATGTTGCTTCCCACTTCATCACTTTCATATATGAATTTCTGTTGCTTAGACTGTAGTCTTGCAACTGCTGCATGAGCCTTGATTTCTTTTGAAGTTATGTCTGTATCCTACTATCTGACTCTTCTCAACTGTTGCCTCATTCTAGCCAAAACAGCCCTCCCAGTGATGTTAGAGTTGGTGGCTAAATACATAAAATAGATCCACTATTATCTCTTAAAAATTTGCAGTGGGAATGGCTTATCCTCATATTAAGTTTCTTTCACAAGACCCTAACCCATAACTACATAAATATATTCCTGTACACAGACATGGCTACTCTAAGGGGATTCACTCCTTTGCTGCTTTCCTCCCAGTTTCAGGCCTGTGTAATGGAGAAGAAAAGTGTGCACTAAGACAGCTGAAGAGTGCTACAGTGTCAAATGACAGTCTTAATTATGCACATGTAAAAATCAGCACTGAACTCTGACACCAAAAATGAAGAAGTAGAGCAATATTAAGTAGAAAATTTATTTTAGCTAGTGCATAACCTTCTATGTCTGCACCTTTAAATGATAAGCAATATCTGTGCTGCAGTACTCATCTAGGATGAAAGGATTTGTGTAACTCCCAGAGACAATTTCAGTATTAACAAAACCAGTTCCTGAATTTTTCATAATTCATGTCTCTCGCTTCAAATCACCTGTCTTTCCATGTAAGTATAGATGAACTTTTAAAAACTGCCTTTTTCCTTACAGCTTGTGTTCTCACTAATTTGTTTTTTTTTCCAACGCCACTTCTGACTGTTTTGCCTCACAGTGAATCAACTGTCTTCTGGTTTCCCTCTCTTCTTACTCTAAAGCATCTCTTTTGAACAGTTATTGATTAATGAATTGTGATAGAAATGGAAACATGAGGGAATCGTCTTCTACAATACAATGGTGGATTAAGTTGCAACTTAATATATTTAGATTTATTTAGCTGTTCGTTGCATTTCTAAGTAGCTCTCTGTAGGCAAAGTCCTAAAACCTTGTCAGGAACTGAGCCTTAAATTTGTGCTCTGCTCCCTGAAGAAGGGACTCAGGCCAGAGTTTCCCCAGGCATCATCAAGGCCCCATGGGTACAGAGCTGTGCAGGGGCACCACTGAGAAGAAGGTTGTTCTTTCACAGCACTGCTTTTGTTCTGCCCCTCATTTTTTCTCTTCTAGAACAGGTACAAAATGCAGTCTTTCCAAAGTAGGCTGTCTTAGTTCTGTGTTTCATAACCACCAGGGAAAAATCATTAAAGTGGAAGAAAGGGTAGTGTTATTGATTTTGTAGCATGGAAAGCATAGAATAACCTGTCTTTTATCCATAATACTGTGATTTTCTCAGTTGTGGAGTAACTTGGGTAGGCGCATCTTAAATTTCATAAAGAATTTCATCTTGAGAAAACTTTACATCTCTGTTGGTTTCACATATATTCATGTAATGTTGCAGCAACTTAAAATGATCAGCAATTACAACTGTGCACCTTGGAAATTTTCGTACCTCAGAATAGTGGTAATTCATTAGGACTGATGAGCAAAGAGGCTTTTCATTTTCTTTTCTGTCTCCAATGAAGTAAACTTGTTTTTCCAGTCTTGGAAATACAGCTTATTATTTTAGTGAATAAAGGCAGAAGTGCATGCAAAGGATGTTGTTAGAATTCATTATATGAATTCTAAATGACTGTTGTTTGAGGAGGGAATCTGTTTTGCAACTCCTGCTCTGGTCATGGAAGCCTTTTTTCAGAGATCACCACAGACTAAGATGGTGCTTCATCATACAACGAACTGCAACTGAGGGATGATATCTGTGCACTGCAGCCAGCCTTTGTTGAATGCTCACCTTTTGTCACTGAACTCAGAGGAAATGGGTAATGAGCACAACTCTGTACATATGTTCTAGAAATTGCTAGAAGACGACCATCTTGGTATGAAGTTAACACTTCTGATACTCCAAACCATTTATTTCTGTCAATGCACAAACTTTACTCCCTTCAAGAGTCTGAACTCCTAATCTCTGTGTCTGTTCTTAACCATGTTTTTCACAGCACTGCTGTGTAAGATTACACTGCAAGTAGCATTTGTGACACCAAACTGTGATCCTCCAGTACAGCTGCCTCTTCTAGTTTAGTTTGTGTCACTTCAGTAGATGAACTAGAGAGCCTTGTTAGCTCTATCTCTACAAGTACAACCAGAGAAAGCCATTGCCAAGGAAACTGGATGAGGGCCTAGGAATCCGTGTGTGTAGGCAAGCCCCTGGGAAAGCAAGAATAACAAAACTGCCAAACCAAACCCTTATAAATCGCCTAATTTTGCAAGAGGACTGTTTAGTTGGGAAAGTAGTTAATTACTGTCTGATGAAACAGTCTTTCTGGAACTGAGTGGCTCTAGTGTTTATTTATAAGTAGTTTTCATTAAGAAGAACGATTCCTGATTTAACATGGTGCAGTGTATTCATTCTAAAATAAGGTTAAAAAATGGCTGACACTTGGCCAGTACTGTTTTGTTGTTGTTTTGATTGAACGACTAGTAGCAATTGGTAGCCACTGGTAACCTTCTGTACCTATTCTCACTTTCCAGTAGTCTGAAGTAACTAGAAAAACACAGATTTTTATTCCACTTGACTGCCAAAGCTGTGTTATACTGTACTTGAGTACCACTTTAGCTTTCAATGTAGCTGAAGTCTTAAGGCATTTTTTCCGTAAGAATTCTTGAACACGCATTAGCATGCTGCACTTTGTGCACTTTTCCAGATCCGTCCAACCCTGTGTGTTACTGCACACCTCTTGTTGACCTAACCAGCCTGGCTGATGGACTGCATGGCAGCCAGTGCAGCAGTGGTTTTTCAAATTAGAATGCTTTTAGTTCCTATGTTAGCAGTGCTCTGATGCGTTAAATTACTGGCCCTTAGCGCATGCGTTTGAAAGTGCAAAGCTTGTTCTAATTTGCCCAGTAGTTTTTTAGGATAACTTGCTCAGGATCTCTCAGCATAGGCATTTCATGCAGCTTTCTGAATCTGAAGAACAGGCTGATGTGTCCTGGTGAGGCTAAGAGAGGTTGGGGCCAAGAGGTGTGTGATCATTCACCAGGCACTGAACCTCACTAGGCCCAGCAATCACTGGGTGAAAAAACTGCTGAAGGGGGAAGGATTCACCCTGTTAACTTCATGCTCCTGGCAGCCTTTCTGTGAGTCTTTCCTTGTCAAAGGTCTCTAACGTGACTCTTCCCAAAGCATTACAACCCATCTCTCATTTTTCTGTCACCTGGGTGGAGCTGCAAGAAAGCTGTGTGCAAAACTGATGTGCCGTTTGCTGGCTCAAAGTGTTGATACAATTCGCTGAGAGATAGACGCAATGCTCAGCTCATGTCTAATTGGTGCTGTTTCTGGGTGGAACACAATATTCTTTTATGAGCCATAGGACTTCTGAAAACCACTGTAAGTAGAGTATTCGAGTCCTTCCCATATTTTCAGGGATAAAGGAAGTTGTTTGATGCAGTTTATTTTTGTGGCACTCAAGCCTCATATTTAATTGAACCCTTTTATGCTCCAAGGCTTTCTGTTTGCCTCGTGCAGTATTTGATTGTGGAGTGTTCGATGTGCCTGAGCTGCTTTTTGTTCTGTACACAAAAAGCCGATATCTAAATTTCTCTTCTCCAAATACACATAAAGATCCACGTAGACATGATTACACACTGTTCCCTTCTTGCAAGCCATTTCTGTCTGTGAAGGAGTAATTGTGCAGCCCTGGTTGTGATACACAGCATTTTGCATGGTTGTTTCACAGGTGATCACGTCACCACAAAGTGCACGGTGGTGAGAATTGGACTTGGGAAGGGTCAGTGCTGTCAGGTGTCGTCACAGGGGCTGAGATTACTTGCTGGTCCATCAAATTTTTGGACACTTGTCATATTTTTAGGATGGGAACCAGACCAAAACATTAATCAATAGAACTGTTATGTACGACAAATTAAAAGGAAAATAGAACGTAATCATAATCAGGGCTTGAGAGTCTCATAAGCAGGGTATAAAAACCCAAGCCTGAATTAGACTGTGGCTTTTTTATCTTTTGTATTAAGATGTGCAACACATGCACACATACAAATGCGCAAATTATAGCAGGTGCCTGGCTGTGATATCCCCGCTGTGACAGCCATGCCATTGAGGATGTGATCAGCCCATTTTATTACAAGAACTTCATTGAGCATCTTCTGTTGTCCCATGGCAGCAGATGCTGTTTACACCCACTCTTCTGAAGAACATGGCAAAACACTGTTTTTAATTGTTTTGCCTTTGGCGTATTTTCTTGCAATCTGTCAGTTTGCCGTGCATCTAACAAAACATGACCCTAAAAAGGGGAGGGAGTTTATTATTCTTAAAAGCACAAAGGCTCTGTCTAGCGTGAACAGATCACTGCTTTTATGAAAGACAGCACATTATTTCCTGCCGCAGCTAGGTGAAACCACAAATGGATGAATACCTTTATTTTTATTCTCCCTGTCATACATACATATTTACTGAGTCTATTAAGATATTTGCCATGGTTCTCTGGCTGCCAGTATCTTAAGGCATTGATAAGGTACGGAAACAGTTCATGGCTCCTCAGGGTCCTAAATTGCTCTTAAAATTGGGTCTACCCAAATCCTTCTTCTGTAATTGAAAACTCTGTTTTGGATTTGGCTCAGCAGCATCGAAAGGTACCAAGGGGAGCAAAAGGTTGCACTGGGCTGGGAGCTGTCGGCACGTCAGCAGCAGCAGGGTGATGAACTTATTGTTGTGAGGGAATGAGACTCTGCTGCACTCCTCATGGACTGCTTTTGCCAGCTGCTTTTTGTGCTTTATCTTACAGGCTGGCATTCGGTAGGAGATAAATGTATTATATATATCCACATGAGAGGGAAACAAAATCAAGTCAGAGAGATACGGACCCTTAGAAGAGATTAGAGATTGGAAGGGCACATATTACGTGCAGATACCATCTTCAGAGAACGCGATTAGATGAGAGAGGAATGAGGGAGGCACGGCCTGCATTCAAACCTGGCTGTGTTGGCGCTGTGCTGGGAGGCAGGCATGGTCAGCTTGTACCCCTGGTTTGCTCCTCAGATCTTAGACCCCAAGTGTGGCTTCCAGCTGGGATGCAGCTGAATAAAAGTCAACTTTGTGCTGCGACATACTGGGTCCCAGCAGTGCAGTGAGGAGTGGAGGAAGGAAGCTTGTCTGCTCCTGTTTCCAGGCTTGTGTGCCACCAGTCCCTCTGTGCCTGCAGCAGATCACATAGAAGCCTGAGGAATGACCAAGCCAGGACGAAGGATCTGAACCATGAGGGGAAGACTTCTCCATCTTGTTCCTGGAGTTACCAAATGTTGTAGCAGTATGTGAAAGACTGCCAAGTAATTTGCTGGAAAAGGAAAGTTTTCTGTAACAACAAAAGGCAACAGGAACAATGGTTTTAAACTAGAAGAGAGGAAATCTAGATTATATGCCTTCACTCAGAGGGTGCTGAGGTGCTGGAGCTGGACAGGCTACCCAGAGAAGCTGTGGGTTCCCCATTCCTGGAGGCGCTCAAGGCCAGGTTGGATGGGGCCCTGGGCTGCTGAGCAGGTGGGTTGCAGCCCTGCCCTTGGCACGAGTTGGGGCTGGGTGGGCTTTAAGGCCCTTCCAACCAAAGCCTTTCCATAATTCTGATAAACATTTATTTCTGTAGGTATTCTATCTGATATAAAATCAAGAATTTCGTGACAATGCCATCAGTAGTCCATCAGTAGTCACAACACACAGTCAAATGTCAGGACACAAGAGGGAGACAGGAAACACTGCAGAGAATCACTGTGGCACAGCACAAGTCTGTGGTGTTTGCGATGTTTCTGCAGCTTGCTCATCATGTGCATGGCTGCTCCACAGAGCTCAGAAAGGACTTGAAGTAATCAGCAGGGGCTGCGATTACAGAGCTGGCTGGCCTCCTCGGTCTGCAGGTGTGGTAATGGGGGAGGTGGGGAATGCAGTAGCGGGCTACTGGAATGACACAGCAAATGGGGAATGGCTGTTGTTGCCTCTGCCTCTAGAGCTGTTTGGGGAACCAAATTTATGTAGCAGGTGGAAGGCAGAAGGCAAAAAAACCTCCTTTATGCTGCACACAAGAGCTGTGGATCTCCTTGCCACCGAGTGCAGTAGAAGCTTTTATGTGTTCACCAGGGTTTTGGAGAGGCTAATTGTAGAGAAGTGTATGAATGACTACAGGGCACACAGGAGCCATTTACAGTTCCTCCAATTCAGAGTTCTTGAAACTGGGACTGTACGGTAGGAACTGTTGCTGCATGTTTGCTCTGTTCCCATGCACTTCCCTCTGCACCTTTTGGCTGCTGCAGGTACAGTGTGCTTCTTAAGCTTCCAGGACAAGCATAGAATATGTCTTTCATGTACTAACTGTTGGAAATCTCTTTGTTGAATGGGAAGGGAAGGGAAGAGAGGAGCTATGCTAAATGCTGAAGTTATGTCATTTAGAAAGTGCTGTAATACCACAGTGATGACTGTCGTTTAACTGTCAATGTAGACAGGTATGCTATCAGATACCTTAGAAGTGACCTGTTTGACTGCTGTGAGGAGCTACTGAAGGGTCAGCTATTAGACAGTTTGTATGAAACCAAAGCCCAGAGCAGTCTTACATCAGAATATTATATTGCAGAGGTTGTCACTGCAGTTCTAATTGGCTAAAATTTGCCATGACTTATTCTCCAGGCAAACAAATTAACTTGCAGTTGAACAGATTTCTTTGTCCATAATTTGGTCTAATACCTGACGAAAACAGTTGATTAGAACATGATTTACTGGGTTACTTTGTATGACTTGTATCTATGAACTAATAGGAACATGTGCCTATGCAAAATCAGGGGCGGGCTGCAGAGCAAATAGATACAACTCTATAGAGAGCAGCTGTGGTTTGGTGGAAGGGGAGGAGGAGGAGAAGCTTCAGAGAATCTCTGGCAAGGTTGTCAAGGTTACAGATACTGTTGCTTCTGTAGGTGAGTGGCTTGGGCATTCTCTGTTGATAATTGGTATCGGCTGTTCTCTTTTGAGATAATAGAATTTGCATTTTAATTGAATTGTTGCATTTATCAACACTAAAGCATAAAACATAAGTCACCGGAAGCTTTGCAAAGTATCATCATAAGGAACTGGGGTGAGATTCTCTGA